>NC_083576.1:85400353-85757853 GCF_027579695.1 Neoarius graeffei
GGAATTATATGAATTTTTAGTGTTTTGGGATGAAATATACTTCAAAATTGGTCACACTGGCTTTCCTGCTTTGTACTGTGCTGTTATTCAAGGATTAGAAAAGCATCTGGGTTTTGTTGTTGTTGTTTCATTAACTTCAACATTCCTGTTCCATCTTTATTCAGAAACTAATAAAGGCTTAAAGCGAGCCAGCCTTTCGATTTCATAAAATCGGTGAAATTTAGTTCGTTCTGAAATGTGGTCATTGTGATATTTGTTTATTTCTGTAATCTCATCTCATCTCATCTCATTATCTCTAGCTGCTTTATCCTGTTCTACAGGGTCGCAGGCGAGCTGGAGCCTATCCCAGCTGACTACGGGCGAAAGGCGGGGTACACCCTGGACAAGTCGCCAGGTCATCACAGGGCTGACACATAGACACAGACAACCATTCACACTCACATTCACACCTACGCTCAATTTAGAGTCACCAGTTAACCTAACCTGCATGTCTTTGGACTGTGGGGGAAACCGGAGCACCCGGAGGAAACCCATGCAGACACGGGGAGAACATGCAAAATCCGCACAGAAAGGCCCTCGCCGGCCCCGGGGCTCGAACCCGGACCTTCTTGCTGTGAGGCGACAGCGCTAACCACTACACCACCGTGCCACTCCTGGCTGGAAAGTTATTTAATTTAATTTGATTAAAGCAAATAATGTGCATGAAATCGCTCGCTTCATGCAATCAAGCAGACAGAGGAAGTCCGTGTGTGTGTGTGTGCATGTGCGCATGTGCAGGTTTACATCATTCTGTCACTAAACGAACAGCTGATCACACCGAGGTGCTCGCTGAGCACCGATATTTATTAGTTTGGTCCTGCGTTTCCTTTCCTTTATATATAACATAGCGTCTTTTCTTCTCGCTTTCTTTCCGTTACTGTAGTCGGTCTTTCACGTTTCATTTGCACACTCACGTCCTCCATTTTTCTCTCCTGTTTCAAATTTGTATCCCACAATGCCTTGCGCGAACGGGGAAAGCCCACCATGTGATGTGATGCATGACGTAGTATCTTGTATTGGGTCATGGTGAAGCAAGAAAAAATAGAAGAGAATTTAGGGCCACGTGGAGATAAATTCATTAATTGTTCTATTTAAGAAAAAAACTAATAAAATTGCAAGTCCGCAATTCAAATTCAGTAGCTTTCAATCCACTAAACAAAAATAATCAGGTGTTGGGGAAAATTCTTTTTATGACCTACACTTGAAAAATCTGAAAGGCAGTCTAGCTTTAAAGGACACCGAGGATTTGCATCCACACAGATTTTCCTGCTATCGAATCATCTTCAAACCAAAGACCATCATAAACATGGTGCCTACTGCCATCTGGTAAATCACGCTGTAATACAGATGTGAGTAGGGAGTCGAACTGTCGTGGTTACCAGGGGACCAGCCCCACACTGTAACCCTGGCTGTATAATAGGCTACTGAAATGGAGATCGGTGCCACACCCATGTGCCTCAAAGAACTGGGTAGTACTGGGACAGGAGATTGCCTGGGAAGACTAGATCCTGGCGTAAGAGGGACTTTGACTTTGACGTTGGTTCATCTTCAAAAATCTGTAGTAGATATCTGTCTAACATCATTTCTTCCTGTAACCAGCCAGGAAGTGATGAATTCTGGACCTGAAATTAGTCCTGCTTGGAATATGTTTTAAGGCTGCATACAACCCTGATTCCAAAAAAGTTGGGACAAAGTACAAATTGCAAATAAAAACGGAATGCAATAATTTACAAATCTCAAAAACTGATATTGTATTCACAATAGAACATAGACAACATATCAAATGTCGAAAGTGAGACATTTTGAAATTTCATGCCAAATATTGGCTCATTTGAAATTTCATGACAGCAACGCATCTCAAAAAAGTTGGGACAGGGGCAATAAGAGGCTGGAAAAGTTAAAGGTACAAAAAAGGAACAGCTGGAGGACCAAATTGCAACTCATTAGGTCAATTGGCAATAGGTCATTAACATGACTGGGTATAAAAAGAACATCTTGGAGTGGCAGCGGCTCTCAGAAGTAAAGATGGGAAGAGGATCACCAATCCCCCTAATTCTGTGCCGACAAATAGTGGAGCAATATCAGAAAGGAGTTCGACAGTGTAAAATTGCAAAGAGTTTGAACATATCATCATCTACAGTGCATAATATCATCAAAAGATTCAGAGAATCTGGAAGAATCTCTGTGCGTAAGGGTCAAGGCCGGAAAACCATACTGGGTGCCCGTGATCTTCGGGCCCTTAGACGCCACTGCATCACATACAGGCATGCTTCTGTATTGGAAATCACAAAATGGGCTCAGGAATATTTCCAGAAAACATTATCTGTGAACACAATTCACCGTGCCATCCGCCGTTGCCAGCTAAAACTCTATAGTTCAAAGAAGAAGCCGTATCTAAACATGATCCAGAAGCGCAGACGTCTTCTCTGGGCCAAGGCTCATTTAAAATGGACTGTGGCAAAGTGGAAAACTGTTCTGTGGTCAGACGAATCAAAATTTGAAGTTCTTTATGGAAATCAGGGACGCCGTGTCATTCGGACTAAAGAGGAGAAGGACGACCCGAGTTGTTATCAGCGCTCAGTTCAGAAGCCTGCATCTCTGATGGTATGGGGTTGCATTAGTGCGTGTGGCATGGGCAGCTTACACATCTGGAAAGACACCATCAATGCTGAAAGGTATCTCCAGGTTCTAGAGCAACATATGCTCCCATCCAGACGACGTCTCTTTCAGGGAAGACCTTGCATTTTCCAACATGACAATGCCAAACCACATACTGCATCAATTACAGCATCATGGCTGCGTAGAAGAAGGGTCCGGGTACTGAACTGGCCAGCCTGCAGTCCAGATCTTTCACCCATAGAAATCATTTGGCGCATCATAAAACAGAAGATACGACAAAAAAGACCTAAGACAGTTCAGCAACTAGAATCCTACATTAGACAAGAATGGGTTAACATTCCTATCCCTAAACTTGAGCAACTTGTCTCCTCAGTCCCCAGATGTTTACAGACTGTTGTAAAGAGAAAAGGGGATGTCTCACAGTGGGAAACATGGCCTTGTCCCAACTTTTTTGAGATGTGTTGTTGTCATGAAATTTAAAATCACCTAATTTTTCTCTTTAAATGATACATTTTCTCAGTTTAAACATTTGATATGTCATCTATGTTCTATTCTGAATAAAATATGGAATTTTGAAACTTCCACATCATTGCATTCCGTTTTTATTTATAATTTCTACTTTGTTCCAACTTTTTTGGAATCGGGATTGTAAAAAAAAACATTACTCAATAGGTAACAGTACATCCTGAGATATTTTATTCCTTTTATACCACTGCATTTTACCAAGGATTACACTTTTTTGCATTTATTAAAGAACAACATGTAATTTTCATCCATTTATAGTTATATTTACCTCCACCAACTTTGTTGGAGGAGGTTATGTTTTAGCCTCCATTTGTTTGTTTGTTTGTTTGGGAAAGTCATGGCTTTATGGTTAGAGAAACAGCTTTGGGACCAAACAGGTGCTAGTTCAATTCCCTGGACCAGCAGGAGTGGCTGAAGTGCCCTTGAGCAAGGTACCTAACCCCCAGCTGCTCCCCAGACTGCTCTGGGTGTGTTGCACATTGCTCTGGATAACTCATACCTCAAAAAGTAGTGATTGGATTTGGATGAAATTTGGTGGAAAGGTGAGCCATGGGCCAAAGAACAATTGATTAGATTTTTGATGCCAGTCCAGATATGTATCTGGATCCAGGATTGTTTTGTTTGTTCTCAATATAACTCAAAAAGTAGTGAACGGATTTGGATGAAATTTGGTGGACAGTTTACTATTATGGTAGGCTCAAGTGGTTTGATTTTGATGTTGAGCCACATCCCAGATTACTAAACATCTGGATATTCTAATATGTGGCTTGGTGGAGGTATGTACTCTATCAAGTGCCCTTCTAGTTAATGTTGTGGAATGTCCATGAGACAAGTTAGTTCCTGTTCTCCGTGACGTTATAGCAGCTATAAACATTAATTCCCTCACCAGCTTCTCTTTTCTCTCTGTCTTAAAGTTAATAAGACCTAAAAACAGCTTCTTGTGTTACAGAGAATCTTTGTCTTTATTATTTGAAGACTGATCTTACGCTCTCGGCAGAGGAGTGTCCTTATAATAATGATATATATATTTTTTTAAAGTACTGAAGTACTCATGGAAAAAATGCACCAACCTGCACAGCAATCCCTCTGCTGCTGGACCACACACTTTCCTGCCTTTTTTATGCATCTGACCTGGCCTGAATAGATATGTGTGTGTGTGTGTGTGTGTGGCTGTTTCTAGAGATGACTCAGACAAAAGGTCTTCTGATTAGAGCAGAAGAATAATAGTAACGCTTCCTAACTCGAGTTCCTCGGTTGATTGGGGACGTAATGAAGATGTGAGAGTCTATCAGTGTTGCTCCTCATCTCCATCTCCACCTCCATGACAAACAAGATGATGATGGAAAAGGACAAAGCGAGGGGTGTGTCTCACTCAGGAAGCTAACGTTTCCAGTGGTGGCCCTATAGGAATGTGGCCTTTGTGAGACACAGGCATCTTTTGTTTCCTCAAACACCTCGGAGCTTTAAGTGTGAGATCTGTGCATAAAGACGGCTCTGTTGTTGATGATTATGGAAGCGCAGGTTTAAGAGTAATTTATGGTGATTTCCTGAGACTAAAATGGCTCAGTGCTTTGGGTTCTAGACTCACAGGGCCGGTATTTGTAAATTATGAGGATTTCGCAGTGCGTTTTGCTGAGGCTTTTGTTTACTGCCCTGTGTTTTAAAGGTGTAGTCAGTTATTTTGGCTGAAGATAACCGTTTCAGACAAAGTCCCTTTTGTTTATATATCTACTACATCATGACAAACTTTCACCAATAGTGATGCTTGATGTACATTTTAGACCCAATTTATCCATAAAACATTAACTAAATGACTCCCACCACACTACTGGTCATCTTCAACTCCTGATTCATCCATTCAACTCGAATAAACAGGAAGTGATTCAGTCTAACAGTCTGTTTTTGGGGGCTTATTCTATTAAAGCTAGACTGCCTTTCAGATTTACAACCCCGATTCCAAAAAAGTTGGGACAAAGTACAAATTGTAAATAAAAACAGAATGCAATGATGTGGAAGTTTCAAAACTCCATATTTTATTCAGAATAGAACATCGATGACATATCAAATGTTTAAACTGAGAAAATGTATCATTTAAAGAGAAAAATTAGGTGATTTTAAATTTCATGACAACAACACATCTCAAAAAAGTTGGGACAAGGCCATGTTTCCCACTGTGAGACATCCCCTTTTCTCTTTACAACAGTCTGTAAACGTCTGGGGACTGAGGAGACAAGTTGCTCAAGTTTAGGGATAGGAATGTTAACCCATTCTTGTCTAATGTAGGATTCTAGTTGCTCAACTGTCTTAGGGCTTTTTTGTCGTATCTTCCGTTTTATGATGCGCCAAATGTTTTCTATGGGTGAAAGATCTGGACTGCAGGCTGGCCAGTTCAGTACCCGGACCCTTCTTCTACGCAGCCATGATGCTGTAATTGATGCAGTATGTGGTTTGGCATTGTCATGTTGGAAAATGCAAGGTCTTCCCTGAAAGAGACGTCGTCTGGATGGGAGCATATGTTGCTCTAGAACCTGGATATACCTTTCAGCATTGATGGTGTCTTTCCAGATGTGTAAGCTGCCCATGCCACACGCACTAATGCAACCCCATACCATCAGAGATGCAGGCTTCTGAACTGAGCGCTGATAACAACTTGGGTCGTCCTTCTCCTCTTTAGTCCGAATGACACGGCGTCCCTGATTTCCATAAAGAACTTCAAATTTTGATTCGTCTGACCACGGAACAGTTTTCCACTTTGCCACAGTCCATTTTAAATGAGCCTTGGCCCAGAGAAGACGTCTGCGCTTCTGGATCATGTTTAGATACGGCTTCTTCTTTGAACTATAGAGTTTTAGCTGGCAACGGCGGATGGCACGGTGAATTGTGTTCACAGATAATGTTCTCTGGAAATATTCCTGAGCCCATTTTGTGATTTCCAATACAGAAGCATGCCTGTATGTGATGCAGTGCCGTCTAAGGGCCCGAAGATCACGGGCACCCAGTATGGTTTTCCGGCCTTGATCCTTATGCACAGAGATTCTTCCAGATTCTCTGAATATTTTGATGATATTATGCACTGTAGATGATGATATGTTCAAACTCTTTGCAATTTTACACTGTCGAACTCCTTTCTGATATTGCTCCACTATTTGTCGGCGCAGAATTAGGGGGATTGGTGATCCTCTTCCCATCTTTACTCCTGAGAGCCGCTGCCACTCCAAGATGCTCTTTTTATACCCAGGCATGTTAATGACCTATTGCCAATTGACCTAATGAGTTGCAATTTGGTCCTCCAGCTGTTCCTTTTTTGTACCTTTAACTTTTCCAGCCTCTTATTGCCCCTGTCCCAACTTTTTTGAGATGTGTTGCTGTCATGAAATTTCAAATGAGCCAATATTTGGCATGAAATTTCAAAATGTCTCACTTTCGACATTTGATATGTTGTCTATGTTCTATTGTGAATACAATATCAGTTTTTGAGATTTGTAAATTATTGCATTCCGTTTTTATTTGCAATTTGTACTTTGTCCCAACTTTTTTGGAATCGGAGTTGTACAAAAAGAATTTTCCCGACGCCCAATTTTTTTTGTTTAGTGACCAAGAGCTACTGAATTCGAATCACAGACTTCTAATTTTATTATTTTTTTAATAGAAGAATTAATTAATTTATCTCCACATGGACCTAAATTCTCCGCTATTTTTTCCTGCTTCACCATGACCCAATACAAGATACTACGTCATGCATCACATCACATGGTGGGCTTTCCCTGTTCATGCAAGGCATTGTGGGATACAAATTTGAAACAGGAGAGAAAAATGGAGGACGTGAGTGTGTGAATGAAACGTGAAAGACTGACTACAGTAACGGAAAGCGAGAAGAAAAGACGTTATGTTATATAAGAAGGAAAGGAAATGCAGGACCAAACTAATACATATTGGCGCTCAGCGAGCACCTCGGTGTGATCAGCTGTTCGTTTAGCGACAGAATGATGTAAACCTGCTCATGCGCACACACACACACGGACTTCCTCTGTCTGCTTGACTGCGCGAAGCGAGCGATTTCATGCACATTATTTGCTTTAATCCCCTCAAATCAAATCACTTCCCAGCCACAGAACAGAATGGCCTGATATTTTTTTGAGATATTACAGAAATAAATAAACAAATATCACAATGAGCAAATTTCAGAGGAAACTAAATTTCACCGATTTTATGAAATTGAAAGGCCGGCTCGCTTTAAGTGTTATAAAATCAGTTGCGTTGAAAGTCTATTTTCTGTATAATGTGAAATTTCAGTAATAAAAAATATACTTTTTAATCCATCAATTCTGTTAACTCGTTATAAAACTGCATAAAATCCACAAAGACTTTTAATAATAATGCACATGACACCTGTATCGAGTGATGTCACTTCCTCTGGCGGGAAACTTCAGAAAGGCAGTGAGGTGAGTTATGTTTCTTCTTTCATTAATTTGAACAAAATGTTGGAGATTTTACACCAACGGTAGATTAATTTGACTAGATGAGCTAGTTTGAGGTTAGCGTGTGGAGTTCAGACACACGGTGGTGGAAAATGTCAACTCTGTTGTCGTCAGTCCTGTTCATGGATTGCCCAGTTGAATGATAACAGAGTCAACACTTGAAATATATATATATATATATAAAATCTTTATATATTAAGTGGCAAAGTTTGGTTGGTTGGTTGTTTGTCTTGAGTTAATGCTGCCATTTCTCGATGGATTTTCACCAAATTTGGCAAGTAGGTCGGGGGATGACCTGGAATTTTGCAGATATAAACAAAATTCATGTACGGGCCCCAGGGAAGTCCCTTGGGGGCACAACATCCCCCCAGCCCTCCCCCCAATGCCTTTCATGTTACATTTATCAACACAATTACTCTCGACAGATCTTCACTAAACTTGGAACATAGGTACAGGAGATAGCCACAATTTGGCAGAACTCAGAAATTCCATATTTGGGCCCCTGGGGGTTCCCAGTGGGCCCCTGGGTGGTGGATGTTTGTCTTGAGTGAACATCACCATTTCTTGATGGATCTTCACCAAATTTGACATGGAAGTATGGGGGCAACCCAGAATTTTGCAAAACCCAAGCAACACCCGGGTAACCTGCCAGTATATATAATATAAAATCAACCAATTTTTTTTTTTAATCAACCGAGCCTTTACATTAGATTAATAACCACTTCCTTAATTAACTATGAGAACATTCAATCCAATTTCCTGTATATCTCCAGATGTGGGCGGCACGGTGGTGTAGTGGTTAGCGCTGTCGCCTCACAGCAAGGAGGTCTGGGTTCAAGCCCCGTGGCCGGCGAGGGCCTTTTTGTGTGGAGTTTGCATGTTCTCCCCGTGTCCGAGTGGGTTTCCTCCGGGTGCTCCGGTTTCCCCCACAGTCCAAAGACATGCAGGTTAGGTTAACTGGTGACTTTAAATTGACCGTAGGTGTGAATGTGAGTGTGAATGGTTGTGTGTCTATGTGTCAGCCCTGTGATGACCTGGCGACTTGTCCAGGGTGTACCCCGCCTTTCACCCGTAGTCAGCTGGGATAGGCTCCAGCTTGCCTGCGACCCTGTAGAACAGGATAAAGTGGCTAGAGATAATGAGATGAGATGAGATCTCCAGATGTTGACTGTTCCCAGAACACACACGCCGCTGCTGAAGCTACAACACCTGCCTGAATGATGAATGCTCGTCCAAGTGGAGCTAATTTCCAGAAATCACAAGTGACAGGCAAATCGAGACATGCTTTTGTCCTGATTGGTGGGATGGCTGGGCGTGTGGTGGTTGAACAACACAAGTGCGTCAACTCAACATGGTCTACAGTGTTAAAAAAAACAGACATGGACAAAAAACAGGAAAACGAGGCTCGGAGTTAAAAGGCACATAAATGCATGATAAGACTTCACACTGTGAGAAGAAACAGTAGGATATACAGTAAATCGACAAATTAATGAACAGGTGCACATGTTGGAGTAACAAACCAGTGACGGGATGGGGGCGGAGACAGGACTAGAACTAAATCAAACACACATATGACAAAGAACCTGCACAGAAGGGGAAATTCATGACCCACATCAGGTTGCTTTTAACATTTCCGAGTTCAGACACTAAAGTTGCACAAATATGAGGAGAAATTTCACCAAATATTATAAAATCACCAACTCACTTTTTACTCATGATCAGTAATAATACCAGGCAGGATGCAATATCCTACTATAAAAATAACTGAGATGGCAGACAGCAGTTTAATAAAGTACAGTACCTGGTTTATAGCTAATACTCTGCTGTATGAATATAAAGAAAAGGTCATTCGAGAGAACTCAGAGGCTGTTACATGATACGCAGCAGTGCAGGTGAGGTTTATACAAAACACTTCTGATGTTTACGGCCATGTGGGAATGGCAGGTGTCCTACGAGTCACAAGTAATCTTTAACAACCTGTGTTTTTCCTGTTTGATTAACCTCTTTAATGTTTGAACAACCTAAAGGTTACGATCCTGTTTTTATATGGAAAAGGATGTAAGAGGATGTGTACGGTGTATAACAGTGAGAAGCAGTTCTGTACACTATTCCCAAAGTTATTTTGAAACTCACTGCTATTAAAAGCACACCACATCTTTATTTTTCTTCTTCAAATTCAGCGAGCTGCAAGTTCATAGCATGAACAGTAAGGGCCCGGTCCCTATGACTCTGACTGTCCCTCTGTCCTGTCTGGAGCAGAAACACCACAACTATAATCCCAACTATACTATCACTCGGTCCTGCCACTCAGGGAAATAAACGCATGCAACTTAGGAATAGTCATGGAAGTTTTTTCCAAGTAGTAGCACATTATTCCGGGTCATACTGTACAGCTTGGACTCCAAAATAACCCATGTACACACTCCGGTGGTTGATATAATATGGATAGGTCACAGATTATGAAAATATAATAAAAAAGGACACAAAATAAATACATATATGTTATTTACCAGCTGGGAGGTCCGTATGGTGAAATACCGTGACCGAGGTCTTGAAAGTACTGAGCGAGGCGCTCTGGGCCGAGGTCAGTATTCAAGGCCGAGGTCACGGTATTTCACCATACGGACCGACCTTAAGCTGGTAAATAATATATTTATTTTTTTCTTTACCAAATTCTAACAGAAAACGAGAGCGCCCGAAAGGGAAAACCGAGCCGAGCCGCCATTTTGAATCCTCATTCACGGCTGTAATGCAAATGGCTTCCTCCTCGGTATACAAGTGCACTTCCATGGCAGGAAAAAACTACATTTTGCCGCCTATGTAGTCCCCTATTTATACAAATAGGAGTCATTCAGGATTCAGCCATGTTTTTGCTCGGCGTTAGCGAGTTACAGGTTTTTAGCTTTCTCCTGAAATGTTTTATTTTATTTCTTCTTCCTCAGGGTAGTAAAACTCGCTTTCGCTGTGAAGACTGTCGTTATCGCTATCCATGCTGTAAAATTAATGCTATTCTCCTGAGAATATCGGGATTTTTGATAAATATAAGATTTTTGATAGTCTTATAAATAAATCTTATAAAAAAGATAAATGTTGACAAAAAATTCTACTATGTTTGTTGTTGTTGTGAACGAGCGAGTTGCCAGAGGTCCGTAACTGGGGTCCGTACTATAGGATATGGACCTGCTCGCTAGCCAATCAGAGCGCAGGATTTTATGGAAACCGCACTGCGAAAAAAATAAACAGTTGTTACTGATTTTAATACAGATGCATCACGGGTGCTAATAATTTACGGATTGGTCACGGAAGTTTCAGTATATTACAGACTGGTTACCGATTGTATACGGATAAAAAATGCATCATGGATAAAACATTAAGAAGTCTAAAACGATTAAATGTTTGTCCTGCCGAAGTTCATAAATAAAATATCTTACCTGCATTTATATGTTTACTTTAATAATTTACTTCATGGAAAATCACATATCCATGAATAAAAGATCTGTGTTTTGTATTTTTTTTTTTTCCGTGAATCCGTATTCCATATCTTCATGATGTCACAAGGACGTACAAAGATGCCCGGGGAAAAATAAGATGTCCTCAGACAATGTCACATGAAAACAATTACCTGATTGGTCAGATGTTTTATTGGATCAGGTCCAGGTCTGGAAAAATGGCTCCAGAAGCAATCTCAGTGGTACGGATAAACCCAGGCCTGGGCTATAGGGATCGTTATTGGTCTGGTGTGAGCACCGACCACATAAACTGCAGGAGAACGATTTATTTATAGTTATTGTTATTGTATTGTGGGACCAGGCTTAAACACAGTAGCACTTCTTACCTTTAAATTAATTATTAGCAGAGTGAAGCACCAGACTTAAGAGAATATGGTGAAGACTCGATCTGATTTTTGATGGTTTTTGTGATCGTACGAATGACGTCCGTGTACCACCACAGGGAACCTGATCATAAATGCAAGGCAACGTGTATCATAAACACTTGACCACCGGAAAAAGAAATTTGTATCTTTATTTACATAAGATAGATGAATTTTTATCCAGCACTTATTTTTCATTTGCTTTTTCAAAATTAACATGGGGTTATTTACTAACACATTTTGCACTCATCAGGAGCTCTTCTTTTAAGCAATGTGTAAATGTCTCATCTCATCTCATTATCTCTAGCCGCTTTATCCTTCTACAGGGTCGCAGGCAAGCTGGAGCCTATCCCAGCTGACTACGGGCGAAAGGCGGGGTACACCCTGGACAAGTCGCCAGGTCATCACAGGGCTGACACATAGACACAGACAACCATTCACACTCACATTCACACCTACGGTCAATTTAGAGTCACCAGTTAACCTAACCTGCATGTCTTTGGACTGTGGGGGAAACCGGAGCACCCGGAGGAAACCCACGCGGACAACATGCAAACTCCGCACAGAAAGGCCCTCGCCGGCCACGGGGCTCGAACCCGGACCTTCTTGCTGTGAGGCAACAGCACTAACCACTACACCACCGTGCCGCCATATATATATATATATAAAAGAAGGTTCTGGGTTCGAGCCCAGTAGCTGCCAGGGGCCTTTCTGCATGGAGTTTGCATGTTCTCCCTGTGTCTGCGTGGGTTTCCTTCGGGTGCTCTGGTTTCCCCCACAGTCCAAAGACATGCAGTTAGGCAAATTGGCTACTCTAAATTATCCATAGGTGTGAATGGTTGTTTCCCAAGCCCAGAAATGGGAGGGTGGCAGCAGGAAGGGCATCCGGCATAAAACAATACTCCAATTAATATGACGTGGATCAGTCGGGTCCACATGGATCCTGACCTGGCAATAGTGCTGGGAGAAGAAGCTAGAGTATAAGTATCAGCTTTTGATCAATCAACACAGGCAAATTCAGTTGTTAAATCTAAAACACTGACTATATAGTATATAAGGTTCACTACTTTGAGCAAAATATACATAATTTGTTAGTGTTGTAGTCAAGACCATCTAAACCGAGACCAGAGTGCATCAAGACCAAGACTTTGAAGGGCTGAGATCAAGTCAAGACCAAGGCAGGGCAAGACCCAGTCAAGACCAGGACCAGACCAGTGTGTGTGAAGGGGTGGGGGAGGGGGTGACGGCCATTAACAGTGATGAAAATTTCGAACTAGCAATGAGTCACGTTATTGGTTACATCTGAAGCCAGAAATTTTACATCCAATCACAGTAACAGTGTTAACAAATAAATCAGACAATGCACAGGAAATGTAGTGAAATATCCCCACAGTTGTGGTCTTGACTGGTCTTGAAATAAAATCCCAAGTCCTCTACATCTGAGACTGAGACAAGACTGAGTAAAAATGTCTGTGAAAGTTCTCAGTCATCCATGTCATTGTAATCTGTAGGTGCTAAAGAAGGCAACTGGACATGCTTGAAATTCTTGAAGACGTTTCACCTCTCATCTGAAAGGCTTCTTCAGTTCTGTCTGAATAGTGGGAAGTTCCAGGTATTTATCCTCTAGTGGACCAAAAGCAACCCTAAGGAGAGTCATTGAGGTCACATGGGTCATTGACCTTCTCAGCCATCCTGTAGGTTGTTAGAGTCACTAGAGGCCGGGTGTGAATGGTGTTAGCAGCCTAGAAGGTTGTTAGGATGATCTGTGGGTCGTTGGCTCTCTCTCTCTGCCATCATGTGAGTCGTTGAAGTCAGCTGAGTCTCCGTGTGGATGTGTATTCAGTTTTCTGGCAAGTGTGCCGAGGACTGCATTGTAGGTGGCTGATAAGTGGTAAAAATGCGGTCAATTCTGAGACGAGCTCGAGACCTTCAAAAAGTGGTCTTGAGAGCAAGACCGGTCTCGAGTACTTTAACACTGTCTCTCATTGCAGTTAACTTCCTAGCTTGTTGCTTAAACAAAAGATAAACATGAAGGCATCCATGATTTTTGCTGCGTGAAAAGGATGAAAATTGAAAATGACGTCGTTCCAAGTTCCCACTTCTTGGGGAAGTTTAGCGCAGCTTCATTATGTATAACACTTTCATATCGGAACCAAGAGAACATTTTGTATGATTTTAATGAAATTTGGTACAGTGATAGAAAACACTCTCGGCTACCTGCCCACCAATTTTGATGTACTTCACTCAGGCACTCTAGCGCCACCAATAGGGCAAATTTGGATGTAGTATTCCAATAATTATTATTGATTCACTATTTTGAAAGGCCACTTGAATGGATTAAATTGGTTTAATCCAAACCTCAATAACTCAGAAAACAAGGTAAATCATATCACTCTGACCTAACATGTTCTGTGAGTGCAAAGTTCAAGAATAAGATGCTCCATGGTTCTAAATATGTCTGTATATAATGAGTAAATCCATGCTGAGGAGCCTGTAGTGTGTATTTTACAGTCAGTTGCAAGAGAATGTCGAGCTGTTTGATAATGTGGTATGGAATTAGCTGATACATGTACACAGGAAGTAGACAAGCAAGAACGTGTCCTTTTCGAGATAAAATTAGACTGAAAAATATTTCAGCGAAATGAGACGAGCAGATACGACACCACACATACAAAGGCATCTTACTTCATCTCACTGCCAAATCTCAAACGTGTGTCTTATCCAGGCTTCGCTCGAACATCATGCTGTGAATGAGACGACTGTTTTATTGGCATCTCTGTAAAGTGACTCTTTACCTCAATTAAGCTTTTAAATGGGATTTAAGTGGGTTCTTCATCGGGCTCTGTATTTGACAAGTTGCACATGGAGTGAAGTTTTTAAGTGTTGGAAGGGAAAGAAATGCTGTATTTTTAGCTTTGGCTTATTTTTACACACACACACACACACACACACACACACACACACACACACACACACACACACACTTAAGTGAAATTGGATGTTAAACCCAGAAAGCAAGAAATGAATCTCCATAGGGATTTTTTTTTTTTTTTTTTAGAGCTGATAGTCTCTCGGCTGGTTGTTGTGTGTTTCTCCTCAAACCATGTAAGGAAATATCATGATCCTCGAGAGCCACAGGAACCTGGCAAAGCCTCTACAAGAACAAGAACAAGCTTGGTAGATTTCATCAGAGCCCTACAACGCTACAACACGAGCCACAGAACTTTCCACATCGAAGTTGGAGTTGTTTGAACCATATAGCCAGCCTGAAAGAACTGAGATCTAGATATTTCAGGCATTGAATAGTAAATTAAACAGTATTTTAAGTTTAAATAATAGTTAAAAATAACAAAAAAACATTACTTTTTAAAGGGGAACTGAAGGCAAATGTTTTATTATCAAAATTCTATTTATCTCATTTTATTAAATATAGGAATGCAATCTTGATACCTATTTTGTCGCTGCTATAGCAAGTTATGAGTGTTTGAAATATGCTCTGTAATATATCAGTCCATATGTCAAAGCAACGGGCGTAAACGAGATTCGTTGAGACCTGTGCGAGACATCGTAGGATGGACGTAAAACGTACAGCGGAAATCAAAGTGACCAAAGTTCCCTGTGTCCAAAATCACTCACTCGTTCACTACTCCCTACACCCTATATAGGGAATTACTATATAGAGGACTATACAGTGAGCTCACTGGTAAAATGAAAAAACACTTTCGGACACTAGTCCGTCACGCTGGTATTTACGTCATTACTGTCGCAGAATTAAAACGTGCCAGATCAGTCGGCTGGTGGGTTTCAAAATAATAAATACATGCATGTGTTTTTGTGATAAATCCATATTATACTGAGCGCATTTCTCACATTAATCAATACAAAGTACCTGCAGCTTTCAGTTCTTTTAAATCAAGGCTGAATACTTTCTTCTTTGCCGCTGACTTTTATTAAATCAAATTTGAGACTTTTAATTTGATTTCTTTCAGTGCGACCGCAATGCATGATGGGATATATTGCTTTGGTTAGTGACCATTATTGTACACTACTTTTCATGATGCATTGTGGGATACTTTGAATGCACTATATAGGGTGTAAATAATCATCACTAAAGTTTTGGACAGCACCACAACCTGGCGTCCTTACTATATAGTGCCCTGTATAGTGAGTAGGGAGCGATTTTGGACACAGGGGTTGTCAAAAGGCGCGCGCGCCCTCTTTCGAATGCTGATGTAATCAAGCCGGAAGTTTTGTTTGTTTTGATAGCAATCAGGAAAGTTTGAAAAAAGTCGGCAGTAATCGTCATTTAAACTCGTTTTTGTGCAATATTTTGTTTGGAAAACAGTTTTCAAAATGGCGGCACTGACACCTGGCTGACACTTCTTCACGTTTCGAAGTCTCGCACAAGTCTCGTGAAGATCGCGCAGATAAGCGACACCTGCCATGGACCAAACGAACTAAATTCAACACGGCTAAAAACCGAATAGGCCGATAAGTATAATATTTAATTCCAAATAGTTGCCAATACGAGTCACGATATAAGGTTACTAAAACCGAAAACGTAATTGAATAACACGTTAATTAAGAAATAAAGCAAGTTTAAAAATTACTTCAGTTCCTCTTTAAATTAAATGATAAAGTTTTAAAAAAGTACCGAATAATACATAATAAAATAATTAATTTGATAACAAACAAACACCTAATTTAGGGTTTTTTACCTCGCCCAGGAAAGAGTCCACCAGGGGGTGAGGTATTGTTTTCGGTGGGGTTTCTTCATTTGTTTGTTTGTTTGTTTGTTTGTTTATGATGTTATGGGAAAACAGCTGGACCAATCTTCATGAAACTTTCAGGATAGATGGGCATTGGGCTCAAATAGAACCTCTAACATTTTGGGGGTCATCTGGTCAAGGTCAAGGTTTTTTGTGGTTACTACTTCATGTAGAGGCGGTCGCCACTATGTCATCGTGCTGTAAGAATGTAAGAGTGTAACAATCATGCAGTACAGTGTGTTCTGATTGGCTGAGAGCAGTAAGCAGTGCGGTGTGTTCTGATTGGCTGAGAACAGTACAGTGTGCTCTGATTGGCTGAGAGCAGCAGAGAATCAGAATCAGACCATGTTTATTGGCCAAATATGTTCACACACATGATCAAAATCAAGGTCAAGGTCACCAAAAAGGTTAAAATAATTTTTTTGTGATATCTCATCTCATTATCTGTAGCCGCTTTATCCTGTTCTACATGGTCGCAGGCAAGCTGGAGCCTATCCCAGCTGACTACGGGTGAAAGGCGGGGCACAGCCTGGACAAGTCGCCAGGTCATCACAGGGCTGACACATAGACACAGACAACCATTCACACTCACATTCACACCTACGCTCAATTTAGAGTCACCAGTTAACCTAACCTGCATGTCTTTGGACTGTGGGGGAAACCGGAGCACCCGGAGGAAACCCACGCGGACACGGGGAGAACATGCAAACTCCGCACAGAAAGGCCCTCGCCAGCCCCGGGGCTCGAACCCGGACCTTCTTGCTGTGAGGCGACAGCGCTAACCACTACACCACCGTGCCGCCCTTTTTGTGATATCTTCCTTCATATTCATCATAAGTGCTACCAGGCAAGGTTTGTTTTGCCTGGCAATGCTTTTTTTTTTTTGTAATCCATTACGATGTTAATACAGTTCAAAAACTGAAAAGTATGACGCCTTAACAAACAGGTTTTGGGATTTATTACAAAAGTTTCACTTCATATCAGCCCATGAAGCTTGAAAGAATAATGAAGGGTTATTTAAAACTGAAGTTGAAGGTGACAAAAGAAAAGTTAGAGAAATGTGATGCAGGTGATGTAACCCTGCCGTCTCTGTTTTTAGCACAACGTCTCAGTCATGTGTTTGATCAACTTTGATAAAGAGGACGGATTTCTGGTTGATCTGAGCTCTGGTTGATCTGGCATACAGCACAGAGAGAGAAAACATGGAAGGTTCAAATACAAAAGGTTGCTATGGCAACGTGGCACATGTTAAATCATGCCACAGCTTTGTGTGTTTATTGACCTCTGAGTGCTGTCTGTGTATGTACATTAGTCTAGGACAGAGAGAGAGAGAGAGAGAGAGAGAGAGAATTTCTCAGATGGGATTGAGAGAAAATAATTTCTCAGGTTTGCACTAAGATACATGGTTTTGTTTGAAACTGTGAGGCAGAGAAAGCCAGGATGGGTATCTGTTTTTGTATTCTGATTCAAACTGGAAGTGGGTGGGGTCCATACAGGATGTGTTGTTGTTGCTGTTGTTGTTGTTACCTCCACCAACTTTGTCGGAGGAAGTTATAGTTTCGTCTCCATTTGTTTCTTTGTTTCTTTGTCTGTTCCTAATGTAACTCAAAAAGTAGTGAACGGATTTGGATGAAATTTGGAGGAAAGCTGAGCCATGGGCCAAGGAACAATTGATTACGTTTTGATGCACATCTGAATATGTAGCTTGGCGGAGGTATACACTCAACCGAGTGCCTTTCTAGTTGTTGTTTTTGTTAACCCTGCCACCATGCTCTGGAAACACTGAACATCTCGGGGGGGAACTGCTGGAAAAAGTCACAAATCATTAAAAATATTCCAGAAGGTGTTGATTAATTTTCTATAACAGCAGCTCTGACTGTAGTGCAGCTTCACATCACAGATTTATACAAGAAGGTCGCACTAGAAGGGCAATAAAAATACACATTTAATAACCTCCATTTTGTAAGGTAAGTAGACCAACCACAGGTTAAAAAACAATTTGTTTAAAATAGTCTCTATGAAGAGGGTGGCACGGTGGTGTAGTGATTAGCGCTGTCGCCTCGCAGCAAGAAGGTCCTGGGTTCGAGCCCCGTAGCCGGCGAGGGACTTTCTGTGTGGAGTTTGCATGTTCTCCCCGTGTCCGCGTGGGTTTCCTCCGGGTGCTCCGGTTTCCCCCACAGTCCAAAGACATGCAGGTTAGGTTAACTGGTGACTCTAAATTGAGCGTAGGTGTGAATGTGAGTGTGAATGGTTGTCTGTGTCTATGTGTCAGCCCTGTGATGACCTGGCGACTTGTCCAGGCTGTGCCCCGCCTTTCACCCGTAGTCAGCTGGGATAGGCTCCAGCTTGCCTGCGACCCTGTAGAAGGATAAAGCGGCTACAGATAATGAGATGAGATGAGTCTCTATCAAGGTTTAGACAAAATTGGTTGGGACATGTCACTCGCATGAAGGATGGCCGTGTCCCCAAGGACCTCCTCTATGGAGAGTTGGCAGCAGGGAAAAGGCCAACAGGAAGACCTGAGCTGTGCTTCAAATACCCTGTCCACACTAGGGATTTTGTACTGATACGATACTACTTTCGTACCGCAACACCTGTCCACACTAGCAACTATACCAGTACTGTAGCGGTATAACTGTATCGGTACGAAACCCACAAATGTATGGGTTTCGTACCGGTACAGTATCGGTACTGTAGCGCTTCGCTGTAGTGTGGACAGATGAAGCGGTTCTGTAGCGATACAAATATAATGCGCATGCGCAATGAACCATTCCTACGTCTTCCGGGTTATTCATACAATACAATACGCACGTGCTTTCCAGCTGTAAATAAAACGTCAAAATGGCTCAAAACGACCGTGGAGCTACATGGAGCAAAGACGAAGTTATGTGTTTGTTGGAGCTTTGGGGAGACGAGCGATGCCAGGAACAGTTGAGTGAAGAACGGAGATTCGTTTTCTTTGTTTCTTTCTCAACTGCCTCGCGCGTTTTATACAATTCAACTGAATAAATGACCACCAGAAATACAGACCGTACATTGACAACAAAAAGCACACACACGTTGTTTCAGCCGCCATATTCTCGGAAGGAAGTTACTCGGTAACCACAGAAACATTTCGCGCACACGCATTTCAACTACCGTGAAAGAAAACCGCAAACATTTCTCGCTAGTGTGGACAGATGCACTAAACTGTACCGGTATACTTTGTATCGATACAGTTATACCACTATCGTACCGGTATATATGTGAACACAGCTTAAGACACTTGTAAATGCGACCTCAAGGCACTTGGCATCAACACCAACACCTGAGAGGCAGTCACTGGGTTAGGGTTAGACATGCAGGTTAGGTTAATTGGTGGCTCTAAATTGACCGTAGGTGTGAATGTGAGTGTGAATGGTTGTGTCTAAGTATCAGTCCCGTGATGATCTGGTGACTTGTCCAGGGTGTACCCCGCCTCTAGCCCATAGTCAGATGGGATAGGCTCCAGCTTGCCAGTGACCCTGCACAGGATAAACGATTACAGATAATGGATGGATGGATGGATGGATGGATGGACATAAGGAAATATCTTTAACTAAATATGCTGATGATGCTACTATTTTAGTTTCTGATATAGCCCAAACAATTTTATGGCCTGGACCATGGAAAATTCTATGCATTGTAATACCACTAAATGTAAGGAATGAGTTCTGTGCAAGAAAGGTAATGCTATTGACTTTTCTATGCTGTATAACATCAGGCAGGTATAAACTGTGTGTGTCTGTTTTAGGAGTAACTTTTCAGAATAACTGTAAATATAGTGTTCATGTTAAGGAAAAGCTGTATGAAGCTAGCAAATGCCTATTTGTAATTAGAAGTCTGCTCAAAGAAGGTTACACGCAAGATGAAGTAGATTATCTTTTTAATGCGATAGTTCTCCTGAAAATATCGTACGGCCTTCCAGTTTACGCTGCCAATGTTTCAGATCTTACCGTTGTCCAGTGCTTTTTAAAAAGAGGCTATAAGAGATGTTAATTTTAACAACTCAGAGCTTTTGGAGAAACCTGACCGACACCTTTGGGTTTTTTTTAAATTTAAAATAAAGATCGTCCTTTACATATACACTAAAGAATCATCTGAGCGCCTTCGGAATAGAACCTGTATAAGACCTAAAATAAACACTGAGATACAGTATATATGAGTTTTTCATGCACTATTTGAGACAGTTTGTTCCATGTGCTCACAAAGTCAACACCAATCCAGAGGTGGACAGTAACGAAGTACATTTACTTGAGTTCTGTACTTAAGTACACTTTTTGAGTATCTGTACTTTACTTGAGTATTATTATTTTTGGAAACTTATGACTTTAACTTCACTACATTTGAAAGACAAATATCGTACTTTTCACTCCACTACATTTCTCTCAGGGTCCTCGTTACTCGTTACTATGAAGCAGCTTTGAAAGCGGATGTTTTTTTTCTTTTCTTTTCTAAAACGTGATTGCTTTTTTCGCAGGTGACACTGAGAGTCTATCAGTAATCACTCGGGTCACGTCACGTCCACAGACTGTATAAAATCAAGTTCAGTGATTTCTCTGCAGTGTTATTTAACAGGATCGGTTGATGGTAGAATGGAAGGAGTCGGTTCTTCTGGAGAATGGACACACCCATGGCCCATGAACCCATGTTTCAGTTTTCTGATAGGAATAGAGTCATTTTGTTTTAAATGTTTGCTTTGTTTGCCTAAAATGAACCACATTACGGCCTACAAAAACTCGCCGTCCGACCTGTGGAAGCATATTGAGGGATGTAAATGTTTTATTCCAAGAGAAAGCTTGCAACAAAGTTGTCTGTGCTTTTAGAGCTAGCGATAACGTTGCAGTAGCGATGCAGTCTGGTTAGTCAAATGACTTTCTATGGATTTGGCCGCCAAATTGCCGTAGTCTTGTCCATGGCTAACGCTAACACATAGCTAGTTAACTTGGACACTGTTAGTTAGCATGTAAAAACAAAAGTTATGCTAACATGAATAATGTTAACGTTCAGAAATGTTTTAACATAATCTTGCCAAATAAACAGAATGTAGAAGTGTTTCTTTTCTAGTAGCGTTAGCTACCCAATATGATTTTGAGTTTGAAAAGCATTTGCTAGCATGTCAGGTAGAGCTTCACTGACTAGCTAACTTAACGTTAAACCACCATGATGCACAGCATGTGTTCATTTTGTGAATTCACATTTCTGTCTTTGGTAATGGCATTAGGTTTTGTAAGCGTTGTGGCAATAATACAACAATGCATTGACAGGAAATGTACTTTTAATACTTACGTATTCTTAAAAGCAAGTACTTCAGTACTTTAACTTAAGTAAAAATTTGACTGGACAACTTTCACTTGTATCAGAGTAACATTTGACCAGTGGGATCTGTACTTTGACTTAAGTAATGAAGTTGGGTCCTTTGTCCACCTCTGCACCAACCACACTGCCATGTCCTTATATCTCTGAGTAATGGCTAGAACATTAATGCAAAAATTCCTGCTCCTCCTCACAAACTCTCGCTATCCATCACCACTGTAAGAGTAAGTGCTTATAAGTGCTCACTCAGGAAGTTATGCATGGTAGATAACAGAGTGAAACAGAGGTGGGGTCAGAGTCCTGAAGCCAAACCCGAGCGTGGTTACTAATTAATAAAAGCCAGGAAATGGCCGGGATATCCCATCCATGCATGAAATTAGGGCTTTATCTGCAGTCTCCAGGCGCTTAGCCCCAGGGGACGGACTTGCGGAAGCAAATATTAGAAAACAAAGAACCTCCAAAACACCAGCCCGGGCTAATCACCTTTCCAGCCTTTACCCCATTGTACTGATGAACAATACAAGCTTCTGATTCTGTCTTGCACCAGATCACGGATAGATTGTAAATCCTAGATGTTTTAATCCCAGTTTTTTGTCTCTTCCTTCAGTGTACACTACACTTCCTGCTCAGGTGCATGTGTTCTGGCCTTGGGATCAAAAGAAGGTGTCCCAAAGAACAGTGTAGTAGAATAAAGTCCTGTGCCTAAGAACTCCCTCAGCTCTCTGCCCCTTAGTCTTCCCACAGCCTGGCTGCCAAGCCGACACACATTTTCCTGGCTGCGTTTCAGGAAAGTGCTGCTCCAAGCCGAAAGATGGAAACTTCAGGGCTGCGTTTGCCTGGATACAATAAAACACACACAAACACAGTGCCGAGTGATTCAGAGTGAATCACACAGGGTCTCCTTTATCGCGCAGGGGCTTACCCTCTGGATCATTTCTTTTATCAACCCTCAGTACTCCATAAGTACTACCAGGTCCAGGTGGTTAAAAACACATAGCCCAGACCTTTGCCTTTAAGGCTCCAGCGTGTCACGACATATACCTAAAAATGCCCCCTGGCACACAATTCAACACATTCCATCAGGAGTTTGGGCTGAGTGAGTCATTCCTGCCCTGGAAAACAGAGTTCCCTTCAGCCGCACAATGTTTCTATCTGCCATGTACTGGAGAGGACAAGAGAATGCCAGGAACTTGTACAGCCAAAGTAACCATAAACAGGAGAGGAAGACACTTCCTACAGGAGCAAATGAATCCTAGAAAACCAGGGGCTAATGCCTCCTCGCCATGTCAATAAATACTGACGTCTGAAAGGAAGTGCGAGGATCTGATGACTCCAACGTGTCACAGATGATAGTTTGTCTAGAAAGACGCAGGATCCATTAAACACGAAACGTTTTCGACCCTGACCTCAGGAAACATTATTATTCGCAATGTTGTTGTAAGGATCATGCCATGCTTTGATCCCTACAGGGATTTGATGGGATTTACCACAAGCAAAGGAAGTCCATTTATCTTTTAAGCTCATGGTGCCTGTTGAATTCTTGATTCTGATTGGCCAGAAGGTGTTGACTCATTTTCTATAACAACAAAGATAAACGTGTAACTTTCTGTAAGTGTTCCGACATCTTCAGGACAGAGGAGCTTCCACTTAGCAGAACATGACAAGCTGAGTCGAGGTTGGTGTGACAAGGAATGACTGCTTACAGCTGCTATAATGGAAATGAGAAGAACTAAAGCATTCCACAACAATAAATGCAACTACAAATGGATAAATCTGCGAGTTGGCCTAGTGGTTAGCATGTCCGCCTCTTGATCGGGAGATCATGGGTTCTACTTGTGGTCAGGCCATACCAAAGACCATCATAAAAATGGTATCTACTGCCATCTGGCAAGGCACACTGCAATACAGATGCTGCCTGGGAAGACCAGGTTCTGGCACGGGAGGGACTTCTTTTGACAAATGGATGAAAAGCACGATGAAAAAAAATTGTCATGGTTGGCAAACTCCTGTGGCATAAGGGGAACACTTCAGGAAACTAACTCTCTCTCTCTCTCTCTCTCTCTGCCACTCGATTGAGAAACCAGAACGTGTAAACTCCTCCGTCCCGTCCGAATAAACTTCGCAAAGCAGCATTACCGTTAGAGCAGAGACTTCTTCCATAACTATTACATAAATGTCTCCTAACAAAATGCATCACATCAATGATTATAGCCTAGGTCACAACTGGACGTATGCCTTTTTGGCCGTGCGATTTTTGGCGTTTCCCAAATCGCTGGGTTTTTTTTGTTCGTGGAGAAAGACGCACGTTGGCCGTAAGTTTGTCTTGCAACCTGAAAAAAAACATAAGCGCCTGTAGAGTTTGTTTAACATGACAAAGAACCTCTGCGGCCGGTCTACGGCTCGAAAATCAGCACGTCACACGCGCGCCCTCCGTGCGTTTCTTGAGTTTTTTGCAGGTAGACTGGCCGTAGGAGCACGTACGGCCCGTTGTGACCGAGGCTTATAATGTTTACTTTGTAAACAACATGTTTTTTAATCTGTTTATTCTTAGTCTTATGTTGAACATCCACTGTACAAGTCCCTGTGTATGAAGCCTTACTATAGAACAGAAGGGAACCGTTAGGACCTTCAGAGTCTTCAGAGAAGCCCAAACATATCAGCATTTCAAATGTTATATTTAATCTTTCATTCTTTCATAATTTCATTATAATTATTCTCTTCTAATTCTAATTCGGCCTCATTTTCTATCAAATGTGCTTCAGAAATGAAAGGGGTTACTGTCCTGAAAACATTAAAAGCGAGTTAGACAATGAGATTTCTTTGTTTGTTGTGTCTAGGCTGAGAAGAGTTTAGAGCTGCTCACTCATTGGTTAGGACTTCACTGCTGGGACAGAAGGCCATGGCAGTGTATGTTTATGTAGGAAGTAACAGATGAATGAATTAACCACCCAGATAGCAGAGGAACGTTGAAACGGCGCCGATTCTTGGTCAGAATGGTCGGTTTCCGTCGTAAGTCAGAAAATCAATGCTGAAACGGCGCCATGAAACGTCGATTTCTCCGCCGTCGGAGAAGGTCGATTTATCACTGTTGAATCACCGTGGGTAAAGGTTGATCTGTCGACCGTCAGAGAAGATCGAATATACGATGTTGAACCATCGTCACTTTTGCCGGCCAGTTTTCAACATTGGTAGGAGCAACTAATTCTGGCCCGTAGCCAGGGGGGATCGGAGGGTTCGTTCGATCCCCCCCCCCGCGACACCGCGCCCCGGACACACACCCCTCAAGATTACTCAAGATTTATTCATTTGTTCATGTCCGATGAATATAAATTGATTCACATTTAAAGTTACAATATCAAATCCAGACTAATCAAAAAAGAAAAGTAGACTAAGTGAGGACGAGTTAGAAAAACGGGTTCATTTCTCCTATGGGGCGGCACGGTGGTGTAGTGGTTAGCGCTGTCGCCTCACAGCAAGAAGGTCCTGGGTTCGAGCCCCGGGGCCGGCGAGGGCCTTTCTGTGTGGAGTTTGCATGTTCTCCCCGTGTCCGCGTGGGTTTCCTCCGGGTGCTCCGGTTTCCCCCACAGTCCAAAGACATGCAGGTTAGGTTAACTGGTGACTCTAAATTGAGCGTAGGTGTGAATGTGAGTGTGAATGGTTGTCTTTGTCTATGTGTCAGCCCTGTGATGACCTGGCGACTTGTCCAGGGTGTACCCCACCTTTCGCCCGTAGTCAGCTGGGATAGGCTCCAGCTTGCCTGCGACCCTGTAGAAGGATAAAGCGGCTAGAGATAATGAGATGAGATGAGATTTCTCCTATGTTTATGTTTACACGTTTTGTTCAGACTGCTTTACACCCCAATCCAGTGGGTGGCGGTAATGCCCCCATTAGACCCCTTTCACTGACGTCACCCGAAACCGGAAGTAAACAAACCCTGCGCCATATTGGAAGACCATAAACTCGTGATTTGGGGGAAATAAAGGCAGCGCGCGGTATGTGAACCCACGAGGCACTTGGTTCATCAAAAACCTACAATGGTAAACTTTTGTGCTGTGTTAGGGTTCTAACAAAGCTGATGGGAAAGGTGAAAAGAAGTCTTTCTACAGAATACCAGCTGTGATTGAGACACAAGGGGAGCAAACCAAGGAGCTTTCTGCCGGGAGACAGCGAGAGGATTTAGCTGCTTTATGCAGAGCGGATCTGAATACTTCAAGTCTATTTTGTTGCTGGTAAGTCACTAGGCTAGAGTGTTGTAGAACATTTTTTTAAATGTTTACTGAATAAAAACATCCTTAATTTTATCAAATATTCTCTACTCTATATTTCATTTCTTTCTTTTGTTTTAATTTTCCTCCCTCCATCCCTCTTTGGATTTTAAATATAGTTTTTCCCCATGTCCAAATAATGAGGTAGGGTGGCATTTAGAAACCCATAGCCTACTGCTGACTTTCTTTATCAATGCTGCATCAAATTAATTTTGGTTATGTTTTTCTGTTTCCATGTACAGGTCTGCGCCGCAGGAGGAATAGGCCACAATTATAAATAAATCATAAAATGTTTCTAAGAACTTGTTCAAGTGTGTTCTGTTCCTTATAAATGTTAAAAGTTATGCCTCATTAGATAGCTTGACAAACATTAGGAGAGGTGCATTGTTGCATGCATTTTTATATCCTGTTGTACATTAAACAGGACGTAGCCTACGCACATTGATATAAATTAAGTTTCACTTTCATGGTTGAAGTATGCATGCGTGTGTTCATCCTAGGCAAGAGCCCCGATGCTTTATTGTTAGCTAGTTTAATTTAGCCTGTTTTGCTTAATTTGTAGCCTTCCTGTTGTACATAAAACAGGAAGTAAAGTTGGATGAATCATCGCCGAAAATTAAACTATAAATCGACCGAAATCCGTAGTTGAATAAAGGGTGAAAGGGGGTCTATTCTCTGTCGACCACCATCCACTTTTCAACGTCGTTTCAACGCAAACTCGTATGAGCAAAGCGGTGTTGAATCAACACCGGTGATTCACGATGATTCGACGGCGTATGGTCAAAGAACATGCCGATGATTCCCCGTCGAATCAACGCCCTTTTGCTATCTGGGCAATCAGATTTTGATTTATAGTGAGAGGGAGCAAAAATGTATTGTCCTCAGCCTTCTCGAACCTCAACGCAAGCTTAACTGCAATTCAGTGTCATCAGCACAGCAGTGAAGTCACCTTCCAGCTGGTGTAGCGTTCATCAGTAGTGTTAGCGAATGCTAATAAAGTGGTGCTATTGAGGGCAAGTAGCACAGGCTAACAACCGATAAACTAAGATTTCTGTCTCCAGACTCTTCTTCCACGCTGCACGCTCGCTACAGTATTTCTCACTCAGACTTAAGTATTCATTTCCCTGTGTAATTTACTGAGTTACTTTTAAAATCAACATCGACAGCTACACACAACAGAGCGTCCTGGCAGCCTGACGCTAATCCCTTACAAAATCCTTTACCCTGCTGCCTTTTTGATGTCTGGCTAAGTTTTGGCTGAGCTCAAGTCCCAGCTCTAATACAACCCCGATTCCAAAAAAGTTGGGACAAAGTACAAATTGTAAATAAAAACGGAATGCAATGATGTGGAAGTTTCAAAATTCCATATTTTATTCAGAATAGAACATAGATGACATATCAAATGTTTAAACTGAGAAAATGTATCATTTAAATAGAAAAATTAGGTGATTTTAAATTTCATGACAGCAACACATCTCAAAAAAGTTGGGACAAGGCCATGTTTCCCACTGTGAGACATCCCCTTTTCTCTTTACAACAGTCTGTAAACGTCTGGGGACTGAGGAGACAAGTTGCTCAAGTTTAGGGATAGGAATGTTAACCCATTCTTGTCTAATGTAGGATTCTAGTTGCTCAACTGTCTTAGGTCTTTTTTGTCGTATCTTCCGTTTTATGATGCGCCAAATGTTTTCTATGGGTGAAAGATCTGGACTGCAGGCTGGCCAGTTCAGTACCCGGACCCTTCTTCTACACAGCCATGATGCTGTGATTGATGCAGTATGTGGTTTGGCATTGTCATGTTGGAAAATGCAAGGTCTTCCCTGAAAGAGACGTCGTCTGGATGGGAGCATATGTTGCTCTAGAACCTGGATATACCTTTCAGCATTGATGGTGTCTTTCCAGATGTGTAAGCTGCCCATGCCATACGCACTAATGCAACCCCATACCATCAGAGATGCAGGCTTCTGAACTGAGCGCTGATAACAACTCGGGTCGTCCTTCTCCTCTTTAGTCCGAATGACACGGCGTCCCTGATTTCCATAAAGAATTTAAAATTTTGATTCGTCTGACCACAGAACAGTTTTCCACTTTGCCACAGTCCATTTTAAATGAGCCTTGGCCCAGAGAAGACGTCTGCGCTTCTGGATCACGTTTAGATACGGCTTCTTCTTTGAACTATAGAGTTTTAGCTGGCAACGGCGGATGGCACGGTGAATTGTGTTCACAGATAATGTTCTCTGGAAATATTCCTGAGCCCATTTTGTGATTTCCAATACAGAAGCATGCCTGTATGTGATGCAGTGCCGTCTAAGGGCCCGAAGATCATGGACACCCAGTATGGTTTTCCGGCCTTGACCCTTACGCACAGAGATTCTTCCAGATTCTCTGAATCTTTTGATGATATTATGCACTGTAGATGATGATATGTTCAAACTCTTTGCAATTTTACACTGTCGAACTCCTTTCTGATATTGCTCCACTATTTGTCGGTGCAGAATTAGGGGGATTGGTGATCCTCTTCCCATCTTTACTTCTGAGAGCCGCTGCCACTCCAAGATGCTCTTTTTATACCCAGTCATGTTAATGACCTATTGCCAATTGACCTAATGAGTTGCAATTTGGTCCTCCAGCTGTTCCTTTTTTGTACCTTTAACTTTTCCAGCCTCTTATTGCCCCTGTCCCAACTTTTTTGAGATGTGTTGCTGTCATGAAATTTCAAATGAGCCAATATTTGGCATGAAATTTCAAAATGTCTCACTTTCGACATTTGATATGTTGTCTATGTTCTATTGTGAATACAATATCAGTTTTTGAGATTTGTAAATAATTGCATTCCATTTTTATTTACAATTTGTACTTTGTCCCAACTTTTTTGGAATCGGGGTTGTAGTAACAATTCACTACTGCTATAGCAACAATAATATGAGAACAAGTGCATGAATATGAATCTTTCGTTCGTGTTGAAGCCGGGACGACTTTCTGAACCTTATATGTATATATATATAACCTTATATCCCATCTGCATCTCATCATTGCTGAGGAGTGTGCTCCCATCACCCAATCAAGCATCCAGCCAGAGCAGGTCATGATATATTTTTTACCATATTAACATGCCATTGTTGTGTGTTATGCCTGATGTAAAGACTCTCGTCTCTGCGAGCCTACCACACAGATTTAATACTTGTCATTTTTAGGGCATACCTAACAACGTGTTTTCTTTCTCTCTCTCTCTCTCTCCCCCCCCCCCCCCCCCCCCCCATCTGTCCCTCTGAGTTACATGTTGATCCTGGGATTGAGATGCTGGCCTCTTCTGCCCCTCGGACCTGCTTGATCCATCCTGGTGCCCTGTGTCTGGTCGGAGTTTTATCGCCCCACTCCTGTGAAGGACGGCCCCATGAGGACAGTTGAGGGTTATACCTGTTAAAACTGTTAATATTATAGTCAGGCTGTCTGTTGTTGCCCAAATGAGGATGGGTTCCCTTTTGAGTCTGGTTCCTCTCGAGGTTTCTTCCTCATGTCGTCTGAGGGAGTTTTTCCTTGCCACCGTTGCCACAGGCTTGCTCATTGGGGATAGATTAGGGATAAAATTAGCTCATGTTTTAAGTCGTTCAAATTCTGTAAAGCTGCTTTGCGACAATGTTTATTGTTAAAAGCGCTGTACAAATAAACTTGATTTGATTTTTGATTTGATTTGATATATGTAAATAATGCACATCTTCTGACCAATCAGATTCGAGCCTTCAACAGCGCTCTGATTTCCAGGGAAATAACGATCTTTGGGGTCGTAACAGTAACTCAACTTTGATTCATTTCTTCTAAGCATTTTATTCCTCACCAACCATCTTGATAACATTCTCTGTTAATCACAAGGACATTAATTTCACATGATAGTTATTCGAAAACAAGAACAGACCCAAACCAAAAGCAGCAGAAATTTGGGATTTGACTTAATTCCTATGCAGGATGGTGGAAAATTGAGATCCCAATTTCTCCAATGGTACTCAAGTGAGAAAGATAGTGTGCGAAGAAAGACAGAGAGAGAAAGAGAGAAAGTGATCCATCTCTCTGTGTTTAACTTGCGCCAACAGCCAGGAACCTGACCTCCGAAGTGCGAACTGTCAACACCACAACCGCAGCTCCAAGTCTCTCTCTCCAAACACACTCCACTCTGGTTGTACCACGTTGCCATGGCAGCACTGGATCCATTACGTCACGCTGTGGTGGCCTGCTCTTTCCTGTTGAGGGTTTTGAGTAGGATGCTCTGGTCTACTGTACTGCACTGTTTACAGACGGACTGGAATATTGTGCACATGTGCTACCGCAGTGTTGAAACCTTTACAGGTCCTGATCCTGACGCTCATCTTGGTTCAATCCTGAGCTGTCTCTGGAGTTCCTTCCCGTCTCCACATGGGTTTCCACCAACATTATGGGTTCTCCAGGTTCCTCATGCTTCCAAGCAGTATGGGATTTTCCCTCAGTGTGAATGTATGTGTGATGGACTGGTTTCCCATCCAGCATCCATCATTGCCTCGACTCTGGATTCACCACAACCCTGATCAGGATAAAGTGTTGAGTGGAAGAAATGAAGGAATGAAAATGATCAGTTCACTTTGACAGCAATGTTTTATGACGGAATAAAAATAGAAATGAAGTATTTTAACAAGCATCATTGCTTATATGCTTTTTTTTTTCCCCGTTTCCGTTTCCGGTTGAGAGTATGTCGTGTGCATTCTGGCTGCCGCTTCTCACCAGAGCTGCTTTTTTAATTTTATTTTTCTTTCTTTTTCTATTTTCATTTTATTTATTTATTTTTGTGTGTGTTTGTGTAGTTTGATGTTTGTTTGAGTATTTTGTCCGCGGGTTGTGGTGTAGCTCCGGACCCAGTTTTGGGCGTCGGTTCCCTCTAGGCCTTGGTTCGCTGTGGGTGATGCCTGCGCTCCCGGCTGTGGACTGCAGTGAGTTCGTTGCTCATTTAACTTCATGGTTATCCAGCGCTCTGTGCTTTAACGCTTGGCGTGATGTTCCGAGCGATGTTGCTCGGTGGCATCGCGGCGGCTGTGCAGGCGATTTGGGACACACCAGCGCTCTGCGTGGCGGTGCTTCTGTGCTCACTTTGTGGATCCACGGCGTGGTGTTCGAGCGATGTTGCTGGCGGCATCACAGCGGCGGTGCTGGAGATGTAGGACTTGTTTTCGTGCGCCTTTTGGTGGGACTGTGGCTGCTACACCACGGGAATTACATCCTGACCCCTACTTGGTGGACTTTTTATTTTTTATTTTATTTAATTATTATTTTTCTTTTCTTTTTTCCTTTCTTTTTTTTCTTCCTTGTCTATAATTGTAAAGCGTCCTTGGGTTTTTTGAAAGGCGCTATATAAATCTAACTTATTATTATTATTATAAGCATAAAAATCAGAATGAAATTCTGTGTTTGAGAATTGAAATCCAAACAGCAGGCAACAATTAGTTCCTGTTGGTACTGTTGGTACTATACATGACCAGATGGAACTTTTGGTACTAGACTGGTGGTTAATAGAAAAACCACAGTCCTAATCTGATTTTCTGGTGCCCAGACTTTCTTGAGTGTTAAAGCCCTTTAGATGCACAGTAATAATGTTGGGCTTTTTTTTTTTTGCATGGATGCATGCATGTCTGATTCACTGGAAGGAAAGAGTGCCTATAAATCTGGAGGAGCCACATCCGGTCTGGTCACCATGTGTCACATTCCGGAACAGTGATGAACAGCTCAACACGAAAGCTTCTAGAAGAACCGGAGAACTGGCGAGTGAAGAGGTACGACTTGTGAACCTAATTATCCAGAAACCAGCACTCAAGTGGCACTAGCAGACAATTAGCAGCGCGTAACTTTAGCGGTCCCTGTGGAGGATTCCTCGCCCATGTGTAGGCCTGCAGCTGTTTCTGTTCCCTCACAAGTTGTATGATTGATCTCAGACACAAAAGCGCTTACTGTGATGTGTGTTTGCTGTAATCGAAAGCAGAAACAGATGTTGCGCTGGAATATAAAATGATGTCACCAAGCTAAAATAAGCAAAGGACATCCCTGAGCCTGACTGGGGAATTTCCTCCTCTTCTACATGGACGACTGCTACGCAATTGAAATCAAGTGTATAAATCTTTCCTCCAAGGTCCTGTTTGTGACACATCACCACTTAAGAACTAAGACGGCATGAGATGGTTCAAGAAATGTTCTAATGAGGCCTGGCAGACCCGCTGAAGGAACATTAATCTTCAGTAAGGAGGGACAGGGATGGATAAGCACAAAGTAGAATAGAGCTCGAGGTGTAGAAAGACCAAGAAGTATGGCTGAGAGAAGAAAAAAAAAAAGACACATGACTGACAGGCATGCATGGGTCAATGAGGGCAGAGCTTAAGTTAAATTTGATCACACAATTACAAACATGGTCATATTGTTAGGGGTTCGCTGGTGTGATAATCCAGCAAACCCTCACTTGGCCACCAGGGGGATGACGCAAGTGCAGAGGCGTGAGGCGAAAGTAGAGTATCAACAACAGTTTATTTACACTATATACACTATTTACAATCCAGGGCAAAAACAAAAAGTATAATCCAGAGGTTCTGGGGCAAAAAACAAAAAGTATAATCCAAAATGCAAAACACTCAGAAGATAGATAAAAAAAAAAAAGAAAATCCAAAAGTTCAAAGACCAAATAAGAAAAAGGCAAAAATGTAAACGCTCAGAAGATACCAAAGGTTAAGTGAAAAATCCAACAAGAAAACAAAAGGCCAAAAACACAAGGGCAAAAGCAAGGACACGGGACAGCGTTCTAACGAAAAGCATTACAGCACAAAGACTCCGTGACAAGGGAACAAACAGAGGGGTATTTATACACAAACTAATTAAGGAACAGGGCGGGGCAGGAAACAGGCAATCAAGACAAACACAGTGGCGGCCTCTTGAGGCCAAAACAAACATGACAAGATACCCCGATAGCAGAGGGTCGTTGAAACGACGTAGAGTTTTGGTCAGAATGGTCGGTTTCCGTCGTACGTCAGAAAATCAACGTTGAAACGGCGCCGTGAAACGTCGATTTCTCCGCCGTCTGCGAGGGTCGATTTATCACCGTTGAATCACCGTGGGTAAAGGTTGATCTGTCAACCGTCAGAGAAGGTTGAATATACGACGTTGAACCATCGTCACTTTTGCCGGCCAGTTTTCAACATTGGTAGGATGAGCAACTAATTCTGGCCCGTAGCCAGGGGGGATCGGAGGGTTCGTTCGATCCCCCCCCCCGCGACACCGCGCCCCGGACACACACGCCCCTCAAGATTACTCAAGATTTATTCATTTGTTCATGTCCGATGAATATACATTGATTCACATTTAAATTTACAATATCAAATCCAGACTAATCAAAAAAGAAAAGTAGACTAAGTGAGGACGAGTTAGAAAAACGGGTTCATTTCTCCTATGTTTATGTTTACACGTTTTGTTCAGACTGCTTTACACCCCAATCCAGTGGGTGGCGGTAATGCCCCCATTAGATCCCTTTCACTGACGTCACCCGAAACCGGAAGTAAACAAACCCTGCGCCACATTGGAAGACCAACAAACTCGTGATTTGGGGGAAATAACGGCAGCGCGCGGTATGTGAACCCACGAGGCACTTGGTTCATCAAAAACCTACAATGGTAAACTTTTGTGCTGTGTTAGGGTTCTAACAAAGCTGATGGGAAAGGTGAAAAGAAGTCGTTCTACAGAATACCAGCTGTGATTGAGACACAAGGGGAGCAAACCAAGGAGCTTTCTGCCGGGAGACAGAGAGAGGATTTAGCTGCTTTATGCAGAGCGGATCTGAATACTTCAAGTCTATTTTGTTGCTGGTAAGTCACTAGGCTAGAGTGTTGTAGAACATTTTTTTAAATGTTTACTGAATAAAAACATCCTTAATTTTATCAAATATTCTCTACTCTATATTTCATTTCTTTCTTTTGTTTTAATTTTCCTCCCTCCATCCCTCTTTGGATTTTAAATATAGTTTTCCCCCATGTCCAAATAATGAGGTAGGGTGGCATTTAGAAACCCATAGCCTACTGCTGACTTTCTTTATCAATGCTGCATCAAATTAATTTTGGTTATGTTTTTCTGTTTCCATGTACAGGTGTCTGCGCCGCAGGAGGAATAGGCCACAATTATAAATAAATCATAAAATGTTTCTAAGAAGTTGTTCAAGTGTGTTCTGTTCCTTATAAATGTTAAAAGTTATGCCTCATTAGATAGCTTGACAAACATTAGGAGAGGTGCATTGTTGCATGCATTTTTATATCCTGTTGTACATTAAACAGGACGTAGCCTACGCACATTGATATAAATTAAGTTTCACTTTCATGGTTGAAGTATGCATGTGTGTGTTCATCCTAGGCAAGAGCCCCGATGCTTTATTGTTAGCTAGTTTAATTTAGCCTGTTTTTCTTAATTTGTAGCCGTCCTGTAGTACATAAAACAGGAAGTAAAGTTGGATGAATCATCGCCGAAAATTCAACTATAAATCGACCGAAATACGTAGTTGAATAAAGGGTGAAAGGGGGTCTATTCTCCGTCGACCACCAGCCACTTTTCAACGTCGTTTCAACGGAAACTCGTATGAGCAAAGCGGTGTTGAATCAACGTCGGTGATCGACGGTGATTCGACGGCGTATAGGTCGAAGAACATGCCGATGATTCCACGTCGAATCAACGACCCTCTGCTATCTGGGTAAACATAACAGCGGCCTCTAGAGGCCAAAACAGTCCCAGTCCTAACACATATAGCATAGCATAGCATAGCATCAGTACAGCGTTCTGATTAGCACGGAACACACGGCTTCCAGCCGAGTGCTGAGTATGCTAATGCTAGCCAGTTTATTCCCACTTCAAAAGTAGCTACCTGACAAGAGCTAGCTTGTAAAGCTAGCTACCATTACGGTTGTTATTATTTTGTTAAGTTTTATATAAGAAGTGAAGTTTGTTAACAATAAACATTATACCAGGAAGTTAGGATGCTAGTTAGCATTAAGTAGTAGTCACACAGGATTTTCACTCAGGAAAATAATTCCGTTCCTGGTGTAATTTTGGAAGGAATGTAGTGAATCAGCTAATATCAGACAGCTACCTAGTTTTGGGTTTGTTCTTTCTGTTTTGAACCTTGCATAATTGTGATATAATGAATAGCAATTATATTTATATTTTTCCTTTTTAGGTTCACGAAACTACAGGCTATAATCTTATTTTTCTCTCGGCTCACATTTCTAAGGTCAAAGTTCATGTAAATTGCTTTCTTCCTGCATCTATTTCCATCGAAGTGAATTCCAGCGAGTGTTTCATGCTGAGCAGTATGTTGAACTGAAAAGGTTAGTGGTGATATGATCAAACTTTGTTGACCCACACATGCCTGTCAATGGTGTAGTCAGTGGTTAGCACTGTCGCCTCACAGCAAGAAGGTTCTGGGTTCGAGCTCAGTGGCTGACGGGGGGCTTTCTGTGTGGAATTTGCATGTTCTCCCCATGTCTGTATGGGTTTTCGCCCACAGTCCAATGACATGCAGTTAGGTTAATTAGCTACTATAAATTGTCCATAGGTGTGAATGGTTGTTTCCCAAGCCCAGAAATGGGAGGGTTGCGGCAGGAATGGCATCTTGTGTAAAACTATGTTCCAATTAATATGACAATAGGTTTTAATATGATCAATAAGTCCAGTAGATCCACATGGACCTGGCAACAGTGCTGGACAAGGGAGAAGATGATGACGATGACATGCCTGTCAATCAGCAGAAATAGGAAGTTAGGAAGTACGAGAGACAAACAACTGAATTGTCCTAAGCGGAAAAAAAATAGCCATATGGACCAACTTCTGAAACATTCCAGAGTCCATGGTTTATATTTTTTAGACTTTTTTCACCTTTATTTGGATAGGACAGTGTAGAGACAGGAAACAAGCAGAAGAGAGAGATGGGGAGGGATCGGGAAATGACCTCGGGTCGGAATCGAACCCGGGTCCCCAGATTTATGTTATGGCGCCTTATCCACCTGAGCCACAATGCCCCCATGAGCCACGACGCCCCCCGAGCCACGACGCCCCCCCAGAGTCCATGGTTTAATCCTGATCTCAGATTACTAACAGTGTGGAGTTTCTCAGGTTCACCCTCTGTCTTCTTGTGTTCCTCTGGGTTCTTTGGTATCCTCCTGCCTCCCGAAAATGGACCACTTGGTGGACTGGCAACTCTCAATGCCCCTAGGTGTGAAGGAGTGTGTGTGGTGCCCTACAAGTGACTGATGTTCCATTCAGGGGGGGGGTTTTTCTCCAGGATAGACACCAGATCCACCACAACCACAATGGGGAAGCCATGGCCTAATGGTTAGAGAAGCAGCTTTAGGACTAAAAGGTCACCTGTTCAATTCCCTTGAGCAAGGCACGTAACCCCCAAATGTTCCCCAGGAATAACCCTGATCAGGATGAACGAGCCCTGAAGATGAACGAATGAATGCCGTGATGTCATGGTGGCTCTGTTTGTTTGTGTATTCTGAATGCATGATTAATCTAACAATTGAATAAATAAAGTTAAAGAATGAATAACCTACAACAATGTGTTTTTTCTGCCATTGTGAAGTCATTTGAAGCAGCAGCTGTGAATCAGTTCACCCCAAATGAAGCTCTGGATTCAGGAACCAAACCCAGATAAGCTTTAAACGATAGCAATGGGAACTATTTCTCATTTCTGCTCAAGTAAATTGTTCATGTGTGTAACCATAAAAGTTTTTCCTTATATACCTCATGCGATTTCCACTCCTTAAATATTCCCTTTTTTATCCTCCCGGCATATAATGCAGGGGGATATAGCTATCGCTCTATCTGTCTGTCCATCTGTCTGTCTGTCCGTCTGTAAACGTTTTAGTTTCTCAAAAACTATTAGGAATTTTTTCACGAAACCTGACAGTTATGTTAAGTGACTAGACAAGTTGTGCCTTTTGACATTTAGGGATTTCTGTGATTTTTAATTTTTCCATATTTCCATGGCAACCAGTTCAACTTAGGAAAATTTGGAATGGGGTTTCATGTGAGGGCCGGAGGGATATGTCATTTCCTGATGACTCTTATTTTTTTAGTCCCCCCTCCCCTCCCCATTTAAGTGAATAAATCTTCATTGGCTTCCTTTTTATTTCTCCTGCAGTTGCATAAATCTACACCGATTCTCTCTAAACTCCTTTCTCGCCCCGTGATTGATGCTGTTTAGTCCTAAGACAGGTTTGGTCTGCTGGAATCCATGGAATGTCTGCAGCAAACATGAAAAACAATATACTTGGCTTCACGGGGGTGGAGCGATATGAATCAAGCCTTGTTTTCAAAGCAAGCACCTGCACCTATTTTTTTTTCTTTTTTATTCCATCTGGAAGATGTTAGAAAAGCCATTTCTATCCATGGGCGCGGCACTATTTTTATTTTTTCCCTTCCCATTCTTTCCATTTTTCTCCTTGCTCTCTTATCCATCCATCCATCATGATGGAATGAGGACACAGATGTGTCACGGCTACGTCCGATTATCACAACAGTAGCAGCTTTCCAAGCATCACAAAGCAGTAGTACAGAATACCATGCAGTGCCTCCTGGAGCTCCATGGAGCTTATTGTGAGCTCGTGAAATTTATTACGCAGAAGAAGGACAGAGAGAGGCGCCGTGGCGGTTGATGTGTCTCTGGGAAAGACATCCAGGGTTGATCAAACTGTTAGAGGAAAAGAAGAAGAAGGCGTGTTGAATAACGTGGGAAGAGTTGAAGACGTACTGTATGTTCTGAGCTCGTAGCATTATTATGATTGTTTTGTTTTTTGTCTTATCTGAGATGTCTTGTGCTAGCACACTGATACCAGCTGCCCCCTGTTAAGGATATCTTTCTAAGCATAGCATATAAAGTCAGATTAGACATTTAAAAGACAAGTGTGTGTGTTCTAACAAGCATCCCCTCCCTAGAACGGGCGTCGGAGAGAGGAATTTTCCAGCCGAGCACTGAAAGAGGTCGAGTGTGACCTGGCCGATTTCATATCCTCATCTGCAACCAGTGCAGCAACGGGGGGGGGGAGCACAGAAAAGGGTGCAAGGGAGTGCCCAGACATTCCCTCTGTCTAGTTTAGCTTATTGTGTAACACAAGACTTGCTTAATAAGGAGTTTGCTCGATGCAACTCATAGCCAGAGGGCAGTAATTAGGGTAAGGTTCAGTCTCTGCATGGCTAAGGTTGGAAAAATGGTGTTTTGTTAACCATGTGTTTGTCATCTAAATGACAGAGAGCACTTCATATGGGTGTATTTCCTAGTTGTATGGACTTGCAACCTGGAGTTGAAAGTATGGTGGGGTGGGGGGTGAATACTTATGCACTGTAAATACACTGACTAGGCAAATACCATGGTGAGTGTGATAGCATACAGAGTTTCCCCCTTCACAGTAATAAACACTCCAGTTCAGCAAACTGATACCATGGTAATGTACATAAAGCATGCAGTTGCCTGGAGGTGTTGTTTAAGGTTGTGCTGCAGGAGGTGTGCTGTTCGCTTCCCAAACAGTCGCATTCATGATTTGCTTAGAAGGAGTGGCATGCAGTGATCTGTTAAAGGATTAAACAATTGTAAAAAGGTTTACCCGATGAAGAATAAAGGTTCAATTCAGTGCAATGATCCTGAAAACCGCAGCAACAACAATGTTACAGATAATCAGATCCACCTCAGGATGATTTGTTTTACAGCAAAACAAATGTGATGGCAGAATACACAGTGGGTGGCACGGTGGTGTAGTGGTTAGCGCTGTCGCCTCACAGCAAGAAGGTCCGGGTTCGAGCCCCGTGGCCAGCGAGGGCTTTTCTGTGCGGAGTTTGCATGTTCTCCCTGTGTCCGCGTGGGTTTCCTCCGGGTGCTCCGGTTTCCCCCACAGTCCAAAAACATGCAGGTTAGGTTAACTGGTGACTCTAAATTGACCGTAGGTGTGAATGTGAGTGTGAATGGTTGTCTGTGTCTATGTGTCGGCTCTGTGATGACCTGGCGACTTGTCCAGGGTGTACCCCGCCTTTCGCCCGTAGTCAGCTGGGATAGGCTCCAGCTTGCCTGCGACCCTGTAGAACAGGATAAAGCGGCTAGAGATAATGAGATGAGATGAGAATACACAGTTCAGGGTTCTGCTGGTCTGATTGTTTAAAGAATTCCTATTAATATTACTAATACTCTGGGTGCGATTTGCTGGGGGGGATGGTGGGGATCATACCCCCCTCTGGTTTTTATCTCTGCTGAAAAAAAAAAATCCTCGGGGACAACCCTGTCAATAAAACAAACAAGCCAAAAAAAAGTTGACATGACAGGCATGTTGTGACAGTTTTCTATGGTCTACATTGCACTCACTTTCAAAATGACCCGAAGTGGCAGCTTTGATGTTCACGAACATCCCCAGCAAATAGATACATTGTAGATAATAACAATATCTTTGCGTTCACACAGGGATGCAAACAGCGCGCCTTTTGGCGGATGCCGCCTTTTTCACGGCCGATTTTTTTTTGGGGGGGGGGGGGCGTTGGCGTGTCTGATTAAAATTTCAAAGTAAATTCTGTATTAAAATTACTAAATAAGCAAATCCGTTACAGTCCATGAAACAGAAAGTATAAGGATGAGAAAAAAAAACAGTTTAAATCGGAAAGCTGCGCACAATGTGAACTGCGCCATCAGAGCAAACTGTTCATTTAGTATTCATGTATTTTAGTGATTTTCGAGTCACTGTCCATTTAATCCGGAGGGAGAGAAACATCACAGCAACGCGACAAGCAATGCGAACTTTGTTGTGTTAGTGTTCGTGTATTTAGTCAGAGAGATAGGAAGATGAATTTACTATCTCTAGTGTTCGTTTTCATTTAGTGTTATTTATTTGATATCAGTGGATGTTATTGAGCTGTTAGCCTATTGTTACCTTAATTTTGTGACGTTTCATGATTAAAAAAAAAACCATCCCCCCTTCTGGTTTTTTGACAAATCGCACCCTGCTAATACTAATACTATTGCGACTACATCACCTACTACTAAGTACAACTACAAAATCTCTGTTGTAAGGTCTATATAGAAATTTTAAGGGTTCCACTAGAACCCATTATGATGCTCATTAAAACTATTGATCCTTATTGTCTACTACTAGTATTACTATTGCTGTTAAGTCTACTCTTACTATTTCTACTAAAACAAGCTCTCGGTATGTAGTAAGGTCTATAGAGAACTTTTAAGGGCCCGCTTAGAATCTAATATAATGCTCACTGGAACAATTGTTCCTTATTGTCTAATACTGATATTACTAGTGTTACTACAACTGCTACTATTAATATAACAACTATAATTACAATCACTATTACTATTGCTACTACAACTACTACTGCTAATACTACTATAACTACAATCACTGTTACTATTGCTACTATAGTTACTACCATTAATACTACAACTGCTACTATTAATACTAATATAACTATTATAAATACAATCACTATTACTATTGGTTCTACAACTACTACTGTTAATACTCATATAACGGCTATAACTACAATCACTATTACTATTGCTACTACAACTACTACCGTTAATAATAATATAACTACTATAACTACAATTATTGTTACTATTGCTACTATAACTACAATAACTATTACTATTACTACTACAACTACTATCATTAATAATAATATAACTACTATAACTGCAATCACTATTTTTATTGCTACTATAGTTATAATCACTGTTACTATTGCTACTACAGTTACTACCATTAATACTACAACTGCTACTATTAATACTAATATAACTACTATAAATACAATCACTATTACTATTGGTTCTACAACTACTACCGTTAATAATAATATAACTACTATAACTACAATCACTATTACTATTGCTACTACAACTACTGTAGTTATATTATTATTAACAGTAGCAGTTGTAGAACCAATAGTAATAGTGATTGTATTTATAGTAATTATATTAGTATTAATAGTAGCAGTTGTAGTATTAACGGTGGTAACTGTAGTAGCAATAGTAATAGTGATTGTAGTTATAGTAGTTATATTAGTATTAACAGTGGTAGTTGTAGAACCAATAGTAACAGTGATTGTATTTATAGTAATTATATTAGTATTAATAGTAGCAGTTGTAGTATTAACGGTAGTAACTGTAGTAGCAATAGTAACAGTGATTGTAGTTATAGTAGCAATAGTAATAGTGATTGTAGTTATAGTAGTTATATTATTATTAACGGTAGTAGTTATAGTAGCAATAGTAACAGTAATTGTAGTTATAATACTTATATTATTATTAACGGTAGTAGTTGTAGTAGCAATAGTAATAGTGATTGTAGTTATAGCCGTTATATTAGTATTAACAGTAGTAGTTGTAGAACCAATAGTAATAGTGATTGTATATTACTATTATTAATGGTAGTAGTTGTAGTAGCAATAATAATAGTGATTGTAGTTATAGTAGCAATAGTAACAGTAATTGTAGTTATAGTAGTTATATTATTATTAATGGTAGTAGTTGTAGTATAACTACTATAACTACAATTACTGTTATTATTGCTACTATAACTACAATCACCATTACTATTGCTACTTCAGTTACTACCGTTAATACTACAACTGCTACTATTAATACTACTGTTGTTACTACTACTGCTGCTACTGCTGCTACGATTACCACTGATACTAGCCCTATAATATTTGTACTACATCTTATTATTACTCCTACTGTTACTGTTACTATCACTCTGACTACTACAGTGATATTATCACTATTACCATCACCACCACTGCTACTATTGCTAATAAATAAACAAAATAACTAATAGATAGTTAGACAAGTGAATAAATGACTATGATGTCATGATTTCCTTTGTGTTTATAGCTGAATGGCTTTGTTGGGGTTGCAGTGATGGTACCGTATAGTGAGACACAGGTCTGTTGTTAATCGGACACTCAGGCTCACAGGGACATTACAAAACAGTGGCTCAAATCCAATTTGATTAAAGCAAGACTAGGCAGGTGTGGTGGAGCCACATCACAGTCCACTGATTGGACTTCACCATAGCACCCGTATCAAAACACTGGAACTTGAGAAGCATCTCAAAAACGTTTCTGGTTTTCTCACCTCTCTCTGACACGACGTGTTTACTAGATCTTTTCCAAAAACTTGGTACAGATTCATTTAAATATGTAACACACCACCCTTCTGTAATGAGAGGAGTCGAGTCTCAGGAGGCGTCGGGGTTTAAAAAACAGTATGATCCATTGTATGTGCGTTTGGAGTTATACAGTAATTTATGTGCCTTTCTGACATGTTAACACGATACGAGCAATTCACTAGGTTACATTTGCTTTCGTCTTAACCTCAGAAGCCCTGCCCACTTCTGTATACTGGTTCCCAAGTGAGAAAGTTTCAAAACAGTGGGATTTTTCGAGAGAAAAAAGAAGTCTATGCTTTGAAATGCTTAACGCTGAGGAAATGTGATTGGCTGTTTGGAATGTCAATGAAATCCCTTTTTCCTTCTTGGACATGTTTAATAATGAAAAAGTCACAGAGTCTTGAGGGAAAAATGGACAGTATTTGTCATATAATCTGTGAACCGATAAAAAAAAAAAAGCAGCACTGAAGAACCACAGCCAAGAATCTGACTTGAACAAATTTGATATCCTGATCTTATTGTTGGGCTTGACGTCTCGGATTATTCCGACAAGAGACAGTCAGGCAGCGTGCTTGCATGAGGTCATGAGTTCAGAATGACAGAAATGTAAGAAGTGCATTGTAAAGAGCTTTCAGTGACAGAAGAAGCTGAACAGGTGTTTCTTAATCACATGAGGCCACAGGGCGCCATGACAGCACTGGAATCAGCCGGAGCTCATAAAGACGGACACATTGAGGAGGGGAAAAAGACACAGCTGTGAAATGTAGAAAGACACAACAGCCTCTGTCCTGACATAACTCTCACCATATCTTCTTAGGGGTCACCACAGCAGATCTTCCAGATCTGCATATTTGATTTGGTATAGGTTTTTACACCAGATGCCCTTCTTGATGCAACCCTCCCCAGTCTATCTGGGCTTGGGACTGGTGCTTAAGGCCTCTGCATGCTCTTGCGACAAGGCTTTCGCAGATAGCTTTTCGCAGACGGTTGTAATTTATCGTTGAGCGGGGAGTAATAGGCGTGCGTGATGTTATTCACCGCCACAACGCAAGGGGGCGCGAAGTCGCGAAATCGCTAGGAGTAGTTGGTGGGTGTGGTTAGTGGAGTGTTTATCCTTCGGTTACTTATAATGACTAGAACTGGAGTCGTATAGATGTACGTACTTCTTCACTTCCTCGATCAACCGCTCTTCGTGCTGCTCCATCTTCGCTAGTGTTTTTAAAAATGGCGGTCGTGAAAACAAAACAAACCGGGAAAGTAGGGAAGCGGAACTGCGTGTACAGCAGATGTAGAGTGGACCAATCAGAGCCCTCTTGTCTGCGAGGCTTCTGCGGTGGTCACAATTTTTGGGAGGTGCGCGCAGAGCGTCTGCGAGGTGGGGGGGGCTACACAGACACTGTCTGCGATGCTATCTGCGAGGACTGGGTTGTCAGCATAAATTGGCCTTAAAGGGATAGTTCGGGATTTTTGACATGAATCTGTATGGCATCCCCATCAATAGTGTCGTGCAAACACACTGACTTACCCCTGACAGCATCCTGTGAGTCCAGTTCTTGTCCAGTTTTGGTCCAGACGAAAGTAGTCCGGCAAGTTTGTTGGGTGACGAAAGTAAAACGTTTTTCGTCTCAAACAGTATGTGTTCAAAAGAGTGATATATTTGCATCACAAAACCGTTGCCAAATAAAAAGTCAGACCTCGAAATCGCTTGGCACTATTTTCTCTCCCTTCTTATCACTGCGCGCTGCCGCTAGGTGACAGCCACGGCTGTTTCGTTCATTGTTTACTGCTAGCAAAGTTAGCGACAACATGTCTGACTACGACAGCGACGTTGAAAACATTGACTTCATCTCACAGCCAAAGGGATATCTTTATGAACCCGAATATACAGATGAAGAAATTCGCCAGATGGAGTTAGAACGGGCAGAGAGAGAAAGGGTGGACAGAGAAGTGGAAGAAGGTGAAGCTGGAGCCGCGAGACACCGGGTGACCGACAAATGGTGGTGTACTTGTTCCAAATGTGAAGTAATGCAGACAGAGGTGGAGTGCTACTGCTGCCACGAATGGGATCTCATCATGCCACAGATGCAAGACCTTTGATTCAGCCACATCTTTGTTGCTACAGCCTGGATAGTCGCAAGTGCGCACCATTTTCACAAATATATTATTGTATAGGTTATAGAAGGTGATAAATTTGTCGCTGTTCTTGCTCTCAAATTAGCTTGTTAGCGCCGCTGATCTGAACTCCTAATCACTGCCAAACAATGGGAAAGGTGTTGATTCCTGCACAGATGTCAACATGACAGCGCGCAGTGATACCGAGGGAGACAAAATATAGCACCAAATAATTGCGAGGTCTGACTTTTTATTTGGCAATGGTTTTGTGATGCAACTATATCACTCTTTTGAACACATACTGTTTTGAGAAGAAAAACATTTTACTTTCATGACCCCAACAAACTTGCCGGACTACTTTCGTCTGGACCAAAACTAGACAAGAACTGGACTCACAGGATGCTGTCGGGGATAAGTCAGTGTATTTGCACGACACTGTTGACAGGGATGCCATACAGATTCATGTCAAAAATCCCGAACTATTACTTTAAGTATGTACTGGTTTGTACCACAAATCTGCATGTCTTTGGACTGTAGGAGGAAACTGGAGAATCCAGAGGAAACCCACACAGACGCAGGGAGAACATGCAAATTCCATAAAGAAAGGCTCTAGTTGGCTGTGAGGTTTGAACCCAGAACCTTCTTGCTGTAAGGTGACAGTGCTAACCACTACACCACCGTGCCATCATGTAACTCTAACCATATACCACAAAGTCATCTAGAACAGTGTTTCTCAACCACTAGGCCTGGGCCACGAAACACCCTCTAGTGGGCCGCAATTAATTTTTTTTTTTTTACAAGTTGAAGCTAATTTTTACTCATAGTAGGATAAAACTGCTGGGTTGCATCTGACATCACATCCGCCTCATGAAGCTACGGTCACACTACAGCTCACAATGCTTTGCGATGGCCTATCGATGAAAATGAGGCATTTTGGTGGCGATATACACGTGTGCTAAAACTTGTGGTCAGACAGCACGCGAACACTTGACTATCACACCTTTGCACAGTTGAGTCTGGCACACCTCGAGCCGCCATGCATGCTCACGGAGCGCATTGTGCGTGTGCTTTGGACCCAGTCGTTATGGGAAACACCTGATACTGATTTGAGCGCAATTAGTATGTGTAGATACAGACGCTGTTTTCACTGAACCTTTGCGAAGTATTGTCCTTATCACTGTAACGTTTGTTTTTAGCCACGTTTAACGCTGTTTAAATAATCTGCATTATGATTCTGCTTTCGTTTGTGTTTTGTTTTTGTAAATATCACGCTTTAAACACTCTTCCTGCACTTAGAGCCGTCTACCGCCGTCTATTTTGTAGTGTCCTGATCCCCAGATCTTTAACCCAGCCACATATAAAAAGTTGTTCTCCTTCATGCTCTTCCAGGTTTTCATCTGTTTGCCCGCGTAGAACGATGTCTTCAGCACCAGGCAGTTTGAGATGTCGGGTAACTCAACAGAAGAAGAAGAAACCTTTATTTATCACATGCACACTTCAAGCACAGTGAAATTCATCCTCTGCATTTAACCCAGAAGCAGTGAACACGCGCGCACACACCCAGAGCAGTGGGCAGCCACACTAGAGCGCCCAGGGAGCAGTCAGGGGTTCGGTACCTTGCTCAAGGGCACTTCAGCCCAAGGCCACCCCACGTTAACCTAATGGCATGTCTTTGGACTGTGGAGGAAACCGGAGCACCCGGAGGAAACCCATGCAGACACAGGGAGAACCGCTGGGTTCGAACCCAGAACCTTCTTGCTGTGAGGCGACAGTGCTAGCCACCCTCTTTTTTTTTAGACGGATAATCCAACTCGTAGGAAAAATCTTTCTTTGTTAGCATGTAAGGATCTAATCCCATTGAGTGGTTTCTATATCGACTTCTTGGTTTTAATTACTTGCTTGTTTGCTGTGCACAAATATGGCAATAAGTTCTTGTGTTAATGGACCAGACTCTACTTTTGGATCATTAATCCCTTTTGACTGAGAATGACCTGTGTGCATGGATTGATATTCGCTTCTGGCACATCCATACAAGACCTACAATTTAAAAAATTGTTTTTATTGCATTTATTTACAACCCCGATTCCAAAAAAGTTGGGACAAAGTACAAATTGTAAATAAAAACGGAATGCAATGATGTGGAAGTTTCAAAATTCCATATTTTATTCAGAATAGAACATAGATGACATATCAAATGTTTAAACTGAGAAAATGTATCATTTAAAGAGAAAAATTAGGTGATTTTAAATTTCATGACAACAACACATCTCAAAAAAGTTGGGACAAGGCCATGTTTCCCACTGTGAGACATCCCCTTTTCTCTTTACAACAGTCTGTAAACGTCTGGGGACTGAGGAGACAAGTCGCTCAAGTTTAGGGATAGGAATGTTAACCCATTCTTGTCTAATGTAGGATTCTAGTTGCTCAACTGTCTTAGGTCTTTTTTGTCGTATCTTCCATTTTATGATGTGCCAAATGTTTTCTATGGGTGAAAGATCTGGACTGCAGGCTGGCCAGTTCAGTACCCGGACCCTTCTTCTACGCAGCCATGATGCTGTAATTGATGCAGTATGTGGTTTGGCATTGTCATGTTGGAAAATGCAAGGTCTTCCCTGAAAGAGACGTCGTCTGGATGGGAGCATATGTTGCTCTAGAACCTGGATATACCTTTCAGCATTGATGGTGTCTTTCCAGATGTGTAAGCTGCCCATGCCACACGCACTAATGCAACCCCATACCATCAGAGATGCAGGCTTCTGAACTGAGCGCTGATAACAACTTGGGTCGTCCTTCTCCTCTTTAATCCGAATGACACGGCGTCCCTGATTTCCATAAAGAACTTCAAATTTTGATTCATCTGACCACAGAACAGTTTTCCACTTTGCCACAGTCCATTTTAAATGAGCCTTGGCCCAGAGAAGACATCTGCGCTTCTGGATCATGTTTAGATACGGCTTCTTCTTTGAACTATAGAGTTTTAGCTGGCAACGGCGGATGGCACGGTGAATTGTGTTCACAGATAATGTTCTCTGGAAATATTCCTGAGCCCATTTTGTGATTTCCAATCCAGAAGCATGCCTGTATGTGATGCAGTGCCGTCTAAGGGCCCGAAGATCACGGGCACCCAGTATGGTTTTCCGGCCTTGACCCTTACGCACAGAGATTCTTCCAGATTCTCTGAATCTTTTGATGATATTATGCACTGTATATGATGATATGTTCAAACTCTTTGCAATTTTACACTGTCGAACTCCTTTCTGATATTGCTCCACTATTTGTCGGCGCAGAATTAGGGGGATTGGTGATCCTCTTCCCATCTTTACTTCTGAGAGATGCTGCCACTCCAAGATGCTCTTTTTATACCCAGTCATGTTAATGACCTATTGCCAATTGACCTAATGAGTTGCAATTTGCTCCTCCAGCTGTTCCTTTTTTGTACCTTTAACTTTTCCAGCCTCTTATTGCCCCTGTCCCAACTTTTTTGAGATGTGTTGCTGTCATGAAATTTCAAATGAGCCAATATTTGGCATGACATTTCAAAATGTCTCACTTTCGACATTTGATATGTTGTCTATGTTCTATTGTGAATACAATATCAGTTTTTGAGATTTGTAAATTATTGCATTCCATTTTTATTTACAATTTGTACTTTGTCCCAACTTTTTTGGAATCAGGGTTGTAATTCCTGGGCTTAGATCTGTAACAGGGAGTGATGTTGCATCTCACTAATACACTTTACAATAGATTATTAGATTCTAATAGAACAAATGAGCCAAAATAACTGGGGATCTTTTTTTAACGGGCCCCGACTCGTTACAAGTATGAATAGGTGGGCCTTAAAGTAAAAAAGGTTGAGAACCCCTGATCTAGAACATTTCTGGGATGTTTAAACACCTTTTGTGAAAGTAAGGAGTCTATAAATGCTATAGACATCAAGAGACCATCTTGTTACTTTCTTGTCTCAGACTAAGCTAAAGATTATCCCATGTTCCCACTACCAGTAAACAATTTAATTTACAAATAAGAATTTGATCTTTCTTGATCTTTCTGTCTGCACTAACTCACAGACTTTTATCATCATTCGTCTTAACAAACCAAGGTTAAATTAAACTTGACCTGAGTTATGTTACAAATATTTTACAACTCCACGGAAAAAAAAAAATCAAGCCCCTTGAATGAAATGTAATACGCAGCGATAACGTCAACTGTTTCGGACGTTTCACAAACCAAACAGGAGCTTTCGGCTGCTTTCGTTTGTTAATCTTTAAGCTGTTATGAAAGGGTTCTGTGCTTTTTTTCATTGTATTTTGTGTGCGTGTGTTGTTTTTTTAATTATTAAAATATTTTGTCTAAAACGAAGTTAAATCTTTTTCCTACGTACGGACTGACAGCGCCATTCAGATTTTTGGTTCATTTCAAAACACGTAGTCTATAGCCCAGGCCTGGGTTTATCCGTATCAGTGAGATTGCTTCTGCAGCCATTTTTCCAGGCCTGGACCTGATCCGATAAAATATCTGACCAATCAGGTCATTGTTTGTTTCCATGTGACATTGTCTGAGCACGTGCTATTTTTCCCCGGGCATCTTTGTACATCCTTGTCGCATCATGAAGTCACGGAATACGGATTCACGGAAAAAAATAAATAAAAATACAAAACATGGATCTTTTATTCACGGATATGTGATTTTCTATGAAGTAAATTAATAAACATATAAATGCAGGGAAGATATTTTATTTATGAACTTCGGCAGTCCAAACATTTAATCGTTTTAGACTTCTTAATTTTTTATCCGTGATGCATTTTTTATCCGTATACAATCGGTAACCAGTCTGTAATATACTGAAATGTCCATGACCAATCTGTAAATTATTAGCATCCGTGATGCATCCGGATTAAAATCCGTAACCACTCTGTATTTATTTTGTGTCCTTTTTTATTATATTTCCATAATCCGTGACCTATCCGTATTATATCAACCACCGGAGTGTGTGTATGGGTTGTTTTGGAGTCCAAGCTGTACAGTATGACCCGGAATAATGTGCTATTACTTGGAAATAAACTTCCATGACTATTCCTAAGTTGCATGCGTTTATTTCCCTGAGTGTCAGAGCGATATTATAGTCGGGATTATAGTTGTGGTGTTTCTGCTCCAGACTGGAACTAAACTCAGGCAGAAGAGTTATAAGTATAACTATATATAGTATATATAGTTCTCGGTGTTGTGGGACCAGGCCCTTTAAACCTATTTAAACCTATTTCAAAAGTGTCAGGCCTGAAAACAATTTTGCACACAACTCTGTATGGTGCAGTAATGTCAATGCTGCTGCTGCCCCCAGTGGCTACAGTGTGGCATTACATTTTACATAGGAATAGAAGCCTGTGTACTTGTACTTTTCCATTATTAATAAGTTTAAAAAACTAGTTGAATATAAAACCGACGTCGAAATGTTTGCCTATGATCCAAGCAATGTTACAATTGTGCCATTTTGATTTCACTGAAATCAAATGTAAAGTAAAACACTCAACGGCAATTTTGGTAACCTGATGCTTGATGAAAGTAATAAACATGTGTGGTCTTATGTGGAAAGTATGAAGTCTATAATTTAACTCTTCCCTATAGCATTAGCTCAGACTGGAATACTGTGTTCTTGCCAACATACTTTTGGAAAACATTGCATCGAGCATTATTCAGAAGTATTTCCATTGAAGAGATGGCATTCCAAGATATGCATGCATTGACTAGGAAAGTAAAGCTGTGTATTGTGAAACACCATATACACCATGGCTTAATGTCAACACATGCAGAAAAAGCATGAAAGGTGATCATATGAGTACAGGGTTCTAACTTGGGCTTTTCAGCGTATCGGGACGATACGCAATGTTTCCTTACCGTGACACCCACAATATTGACGACACGCCTGTAAAAGTTGGCGCCACACTCATAAAAAGACTTGTCGATCTTGAAAACATGGTCTTTTGTTTAATTTTCTCTTGCTATCCCAATGCGGTGGTAACGACACACCGCCATGCAAATGTTCTACACTCGGACATACTTCACTCCCCATCCACGTAAGTGCCCAGTGCATAGCTGCCTGAATCGTTCCATGTGGAGATTGTCACTGATCATGCTACTGTAGTCAGGTTTACAGTCAAGCCGCAAAGCCTGCACACCCCTTTCACCTTCTCCACGTTTTTTGATGTTCCAGACTTATTCTGCAATAGATTGAGTTCATTTTTTGTCACAAAATTCTACACAAAATAGCCCATAATGGCAAAGTGAAAGCAGGTTTTTAGAAAATATGCAATTTTATTTTACTGACAAAAATAGGTTGTTTAGGGGTTACATATCTGTACACACCCTTAGCCTAATACTTGATTGATGCACCTTTGGCAGCAATTACAGCTTCAAGGCATCTTGGGAAAGAAGCTATGAGCTTGGCACACTTGTTTCTGAACATATTTGCTCATTCCTTTTGGCATAGCCTTGCAAGCTCGGTCAGGTTGGATGGGGAGCATCAGTACACAACCATTTTCAGCTCCTTCCACAGATGTTCAATTGGATTCAGGTCTGAGCTCTGGCTGGGCCACTCAAGGACATTCACAGACTTTCTCCAAAGCCACTCCATTGTTCTCTTGGCTGTGTGCTTCGGGTCACTGTCATCTTGGAAGGTAAACCTTTGCCCCAGTCTGAGGTCCAGAGCGCTCTGGAGCAGGTTTTCTTCAAGGATCTCGGTGGACTTAGCTGCATTCATCTTCCCCTCTATCAGGACTAGTCACCCGTTCCCACTGCTGAAAAACATCCCCACACCATGATGCTGCCACCACCATGCTTCACTGCAGGGATGGCATTAGCCAGGTGATGAGTGGTGCCTGGCTTCCTGCAGATGTGACGCTTGGTATTCAGGCCAAATGTTAGGGGTGGTGGAGGTGTGGTGAGATAAGGATCCAAAAGCAGAACACAGACAGTAATCCAATAACTAAGGTGATTTAATCCAGGGAAAAAAAGGGCGTGGCAAAACAGGACAAAAACACAAATGGCAAAAATAGTCCAGGTAAAAAGAGACAAAAACTTGACAAAAACACAAGACAGGTAAGGACAAAAATGCTGGAACAAAAAACCATGAACAAGAAAAAGCGCTATTGCAAAAACCATGAACAAGAAAAAAAAAACGGTGCAAAAACCATGAACTAGAAAATAAGCTAGAGAAAAACCATGAAACACAATGAGGCACAGAAACGGCTAGAGTAGCAAAACGAGACGTTCTGGCAAAGTCAGAGTCTGAGAACGGTGTTTACAGTATATATGCAGCGGTGAAAACCAGGAAGTGAGTTCAGGTGAGATGGAATTCCCATCCCAGATCCGGATCGGCACTGGCGTGGGGGATCCGTAATCTCCGGAGTGGATGTCCGGGGCGGAGCATGACACCAAAAAGTTCAATTTTGGTTTCATCAGACCAGAGAATGTTGTTACTCATGGTTTGAGAGTCCTCTCGGTGCCTTTTGGCAAACTCCAAGCGGGCTGTCATGTGCTTTTTACTAAGGAGTGGCTTCTGTCTGGCCACTCTACCATAAAGGCCTGAATTGTGGAGTGCTGCCTGGATGGTTTATCTTCTGAAAGGTTCTCCCATCTCCACAAGGATATGTTGGAGCTCTGTCAGAGTGACCCTTGGGTTCCTGCTCACCTCCCTGGCCAAGGGCCGTCTTCACCGATCACTCAGTTTGGCCAGGCGACCAGGTCTAGGAAGAGTCATGGTGGTTTCAAACTTCTTTCCTTTATGAATGATGGTGGCCATTGTGCTCTTTGTGACCTGTAAAGCTGCAGCAATTTTTCCATAGCCTTCTCCAGATCTATGCCTTGACACAGTCCTGTCTCTGAGGTCTGCAGATAATTCCTTTGACCCCATGGCTTGGAGTTTACTCTGACATGCACTGTCAACTGTGGAACCTTATATGGGCAGGTGTTAGCAATCCCCAATCATGTCCAATCAATTGAATTTACCACAAGTGGACTCCAATTAAGTTGTAGAAACATCTCAAGCAGTATCAGTGGAAACAAAATGCACCTCAGCTCACTTTTGGGTGTCATATCAAAGGATGTGCACACTTGTGTACATATGATATTTTACATTTTGATTTTTAATAAATTAACACAAATGTCTAAAAACCTGCTTTCACTTTACCATTATGGGCCATTTTGTGTAGAATTTTGTGACAAAAAATGAACTCAATCTATTGTAGAATAAGTCTGTAATGTAATAAAATGTGGAGAAGGTGAAAGGGGTGTGCAGACTTTCCGGCCTGACTGTACCTCCTTCATTATGCTGTGTTTGCGATCAAGTGCCATCCGTAAAGTATTAAGAGGTGCTTATGTACCATACACATAATATGTTCCAGTCCCCAAGTTAGATCTGGATAATCATGGATTCTAATTGAACGGCTGAAGCTGAAAATAAAGCTGACACTTGGTGAACCTCAACTGGTTGTTTTTTTTATTCCATAAATATGTCACTAACACAGTTGAATATTAATTATTATAATAAGTCTTCAATCAAAAACAATCATAGCAACTTTTGGCAAAAAAAAAAAATCTCATTAATATTACCCAAAAAGAGTGACTTCCAGGGAAGCCTGCAAGTGCCAGGAAATGAACTAGAATGCATGTCTGAGCTGAGTATGTGGAACCCGTGAGCTTTCAGGGGCCTAAGGCGGCCCACGAACCCCTAATCATTATGCCTAGTGCCACTACGCTGATATTTTGGTCTAGTTAGAACCCTGGAGTCAGGCTAAACAGCAAAGATGGAGATCCAGGATCTGTGTCTTGAAAACTGTTTCTCCAGGAACTGCTTTATCCTGGTCCAGGTGGTGGGGGATCCGGTTCTGGGAACACTTAGTATAAGGTTGGAATATACTCTATAGTGAATGGGATGCCATCATATCCATCACATGCTCCGTCCGTCACCCACACACACATTCAATCGCCAATCCACTGTTTGGAGGAAACCCACATGGAACACAGGAAGGAGATGTGAAACTCCACACAGAAAGCTCCAGCATGTTTTGGAAGAACCTTGCTTTTCCCTGTTGTTCAGCCAAGCCGTATGCTTAGATGAACAATACATCAAGACATGCTTCCAAAATTCTCACTTACTCCAAGGTGGCTGAGCCAAGCAGCATCCATCAAGTTTAATTCAGTTTAACATCAGTCTTCATCATTACAAAAACACTTAACAAAAACACAAGGGCTTAACATTTCAGCCGAGTCACAAGGGATTAAAAAAAAAAACAACAACAGCAGCAGAACTCTCACACCTGGTCCACAGAAGTGCTGAGGATCTGATTGTTCTCCAGACTTGGCTGTTGATGGAACAAATACTCGAGCTCGCTTCCAGGAGACGAATTCCTCCAGCAGGCATGAAGAGAGAGTGAAGTAGAGCTCTGCCAGCCACAATCCTGCGCTCATACTGTCATCCTCACGCTTCAGAAATACAGCCTGGATGGTAGTTAGATATGTCCTGCATTTCCATTTAACGAATGATTAAAGGATCTGACCTATGACTTGGTCTTATAGTGCAGGATAAAAATCCATGTCTAATCCTTTCAGGTGTTTGGATTTAGATTATTTTTAGACCTGCTATGGAAAGCATGTGGAGTTTTGGAAATGTTTCACTGGTAGCGTTGCCTCCTCGCAGCTGCATGTTCAACAGTTTAAGTACCTTCGTATTATGAACACCAAAAAAAAAAAAAAGATAGTACCTGTATATCTGGGGGAAAATAATTTTGGAGATATTCTAGTTTTAATTTTGTACTTTGGTACTTCTGGGAAAATTATTCAAAATTTTTGACGACTCGTTCTGTACTAGTCTTGTGTTCGTCCAATTAAAGGGAGGGGAGGGAATTTTGGAGAAACCAGAAAAGAGTAAGCTAGATTTGAAGAGTTTGGTTCCAAAACATGATAAACACCAAATTTGAAAAATTGAAACTCCCGCCACCAAACCATCAACAATTATCATATCTTACTTGTACCATATTCAGTTTTTGCCAAAACCTGATATCTGCCATTGATTTACACACTGCATTACAGCCTTTCATTCCAAAACACGACAAGCGCCATCACTGATTTTTCTCAAAACCAGACATATTCATTTGGCCAATCAGAGGCTGCCATTGGCATGAAGTCTTCTAAGATGGCTGCGCCCATGAAGTAGGAAATCGCTTCATCACTTCTCGCATTTATTGGACAATTTCACGCTGAATTATGAATAATTTCGCTAAAATAATCTAAAAAAATAAAATAATCTATAAAATAAAATAATGTCATGAAAGAACATGGTTAAATGCATTAAATGGTTGTTGCTAAAACCCGTGACACAGAACGGGACGTGACATATTATCGCTCGGGCAGTGACCTCCCCGCGATATGGGATGGGATGGGACGGACCCATGACATATGGAACAGGACATACGGGATGGGATGGAGCCGTGACATATGGGACGGGACAGGACACCTACCTTATTGTCCGTGATGGGATGTAATTTATTAATTAATGAATAATTCGTTGAAAAATTCGTGGTGACTTGTCATTTCTTCTTCTCATGTCATAAGAAATAAATATTAACACATACACACTAATTTGTTTGTTATTTCTTTCTTTTCTTTTCTTTCTTTTGATTATTCTTAACTAACTAGATTATGTTATCCAAACTATACCGTGACATGTGACAGGACAGATAAGCTAAGATCCCCTGGGATGGGACAGGAGAGATAAGGTAAGATCCCCCGGGACGGGACAGGACAGATAAGGTAAGATCCCCTGGGACAGGATGGGACAGGACAGATAAGGTAAGATCCCCTGGGATGGGATGGGACAGATAAGGTAAGATCCCCCAGGATAAGACGGGACAGATAAGGTAAGATTCCCCAGGATGGGACATGACAGATAAGGTAAGATCCCCCAGGACAAGACAGATAAGGTAAGATCCCCCGGGACAGGACAGGACAGCTAAGGTAAGATCCCCTGGGGTGGGACAGGACAGATAAGGTAAGATCCCCCAGGATGGAACGGGACAGATAAGGTAAGATCCCCCAGGACGGGACAGGACAGATAAGGTAAGATCCCCCGGGACGGGACAGGACAAATAAGGTAAGATCCCCCAGGACGGGACAGGACAGATAAGGTAAGATCCCCCAGGACAGGATAGGACAGGACAGATAAGGTAAGATCCCCCAGGACAGGACAGGACAGATAAGGTAAGATCCCCTGGGACGGGACGGGACAGATAAGGTAAGATCCCCCAGGATGGGACAGGACAGATAAGGTAAGATCCCCCAGGATGGGACAGGACAGATAAGGTAAGATCCCCCAGGATGGGACAGGACAGATAAGGTAAGATCCCCAAGGACAGGACAAATAAGGTAAGATCCCCCAGGATGGGACATGACAGATAAGGTAAGATCCCCCAGGACAAGACAGATAAGGTAAGATCCCCCGGGACAGGACAGGACAGCTAAGGTAAGATCCCCTGGGGTGGGACAGGACAGATAAGGTAAGATCCCCCAGGATGGAACGGGACAGATAAGGTAAGATCCCCCAGGACGGGACAGGACAGATAAGGTAAGATCCCCCGGGACGGGACAGGACAAATAAGGTAAGATCCCCCAGGACGGGACAGGACAGATAAGGTAAGATCCCCCAGGACAGGATAGGACAGGACAGATAAGGTAAGATCCCCCAGGACAGGACAGATAAGGTAAGATCCCCTGGGACGGGACGGGACAGATAAGGTAAGATCCCCCAGGATGGGACAGGACAGATAAGGTAAGATCCCCCAGGATGGGACAGGACAGATAAGGTAAGATCCCCCAGGATGGGACAGGACAGATAAGGTAAGATCCCCCAGGACAGGACAGATAAGGTAAGATCCCCCGGGACAGGACGGGACAGCTAAGGTAAGATCCCCTGGGGTGAGACAGGACAGATAAGGTAAGATCCCCCAGGACGGAACGGGACAGATAAGGTAAGATCCCCCAGGACGGGACAGGAAAGATAAGGTAAGATCCCCCGGGATGGGACAGGACAAATAAGGTAAGATCCCCCAGGACGGGACAGGACAGATAAGGTAAGATCCCCCAGGACGGGACAGGACAGATAAGGTAAGATCCCCCAGGACAGGACAGGACAGGACAGATAAGGTAAGATCCCCCAGGACAGGACAGATAAGGTAAGATCCCCTGGGATGGGATGGGACAGATAAGGTAAGATCCCCCAGGATGGGACAGGACAGATAAGGTAAGATCCCCCAGGACGGGACGGGACAGGACAGATAAGGTAAGATCCCCCAGGACAGGACAGGACAGATAAGGTAAGATCCCCCAGGACGGAATGTGACAAGAGTTCAATGTCCGTGAGTGATAATGTCTGTGACAATTATTCTGGTCCATGACAGGATGGCGAGGTGACTGTGGGCAATAGTATGTCCCGTCCCGTACGGTGTCATGAGTTTTAGTAATCGTCATTTTTAAATAGAAAGGAATGTGTAGCATTTTGGGGGAAAATGCCATGGCATGGATTACGTAGCGACTTGACAAAAAAAAAAATTACTTGGTTCAGTTAAAAGCTGTTAATTAGTTCTGGATTTCATTTTTGAAGTTTATTATCATTAAGGAGTTAGCCAATAAATTTTAAAACAGGATACAGTGGTTTTCCTTTTATCACTTTCCATAATCAGAAAAAGTGATTTTCCTAGAAACAGTGGAACTGGAGAAATAGCTTTTTGGAACCAAACTCTTCATATTGAAAATATTGAAAAAAGTGACAAATCTCACCATCTCACCCCTTCCCTTTAGTGCTCCCTCCAAAACACATGAATACGCACTGCCTGAGTAACTCTGGAGGACGAATCCACAAGACAGAGCTTTGAGCGGAGGAGCGTAGCATGTTGTGGTCATGTCCGACGACTTCCTGTTTCATTCACATGTAAGAAAACACCTCATGAATGTGAACAATGAACATAGCTATTGTTAGTACTCATAGCTGTCGACTAGCTCGCTAGCTTTAGCAATATGTCTGCGATATGCTAATCTGCCTAGCCTTGTGGAAGACTCCGGTCATGTGCTATGAGTGAACAGAGTGTGCTCAGGTAGACAGGCAGGTAGGCCATCCAATCATTTCATTTGGACCGAATAATTTCATTACAGCCCTATAACTGCCACGGATGATGGATTTTATTTATTTATTAATTTTTTTAATTGTCCGAGCATTTGATTTATTGATTTCTCTTGGGATCAAGAAATATAACGATAAATGCCTGTAAAAATAATCACCTTCCCTGCCTTTAAATTTTCTCTTTAAGGCCAACCTATTCATACTTGTAACGAGTCGAGGCCCATTAAAAAAGATCTCTAATTCTTTTGGCTCATCTGTTCTATTAGGATCTAATAATCTACTCTAAAATGTACTAATGGGACGCACGTCACTCCTGTTACAGATCTGAGCCCAGGAATTAAATAAATGCAATAAAAACTATTTTTTTTTAATTGTAGGTCTTGTATGGATGTAAAACTGTATGGATGTGCCAGAAGGCAACATAAAACCAAACCATGCATGCAGGTCATTCTCAGTCAAAAGGGATTAATGATCCAAAAGTGGAGTCTGGTCCATTAACACAAGAACTTATTGCCATGTTTGTGTTCAGAAAACAAGCAAGTTATTAAAACCAAGAAGTGGATATATATGGGATTAGATCCTTACACGGTAACAAAGAAGGATTTTTCCTATGGGTTGGAAAATTATCCATCCGTTGAGTTCCCCAACATCTCAAACTACCTGGTGCTACTGACATCATTCTGCACAGACAAACAGATGAAAACCTGGAAGAGCATGGAGGAGTACAACTTTTTATATGTGGCTGGGTTAAAGATCTGGGGATCAGGACACTACAAGATAAATCCTGGATTGTTTTTGCCCGGGTAAGGAGGAATTTCTGGGCTTTTTGGATACATTTTTGCAATGGCTGCTATGACGCTACAAGTTTGAGTATTGGGTGTAAACAAACCACAGTGGCTCGATTCTCAATCCTCCCTGCTCTTCTCTTCCAGGTAAATCATTCATAAAGATCTACAGAAACACCTTTAAAGACCTGGGGATTACGTATACTGTATAGGCGTTAGTTTACAATATGGCGACCACAATCAAACAGTCAACAAAAACACACATGAGGACTTGAGCGTCTCCTGAACTTCAAAACATCATGAAATAACAGAAAACGGTGAGAAAAGTAATTTGATTTGCGAATCCAAATGAAATAAATCAGAGGAATTTACAAACGTTTCACAAAGTGATCACTGCAAACTCGAGCGTTCTTTGACTCCAATCCCTTCCATCGCAGCGAAAGGTTCAAGAACCATCTTTCTCGTCAACTTTTGGTTGCTATTTCACCCTTTATCACTTCACGAGGAACCTGGAAGAAACTTTTATCACTTTCACAGTTTGTTCGATTCGAGCAGCGCAAAACAACGCAAGCGTAGGGCATTTTAACGACTAGCCAGGCACCGCAGCTATAGTAATGCTTTGTGAACAGTGACCTCAGTTGACCACCACTTCATGTCTTGCATATCTAATGAGCCGGATGTGACGTCGGATGCAACCCAGCGAAAAATTAGCTTCAACTTGAAAAACAATTCACGGCCCAGTGGTTGAGAAACACTGCTCTAGACCATGTCTGTCTAACCCCTGGGGGCGTGTCTTGCTCTACAGTAGGAGCTCATTAACAGTGAACATGGTTCGTCAGTGCGTTTGTGGCTGTTTGGAGTTTTTATTCCTTTGGAAGGGGGTGGAGTTTGTTCGAGTTGGGGGTTTGGTGATTTTTCAGAGGAGTTATTGCCATTGCTATTGATGACTGATGGAGAAATCGTTTGATAAACCATTTGTCTCTATTTGTCAGAATCAGTAATATCATATTGTGTACCACTCAGACGGCTCAGGTGTCTCCTGGTGACGCTCTCCATCACCGTCGGCAACGCTGATGCTTGACCTCGGGTCAAACATGTACGGCATAACTCCAAAAACACACGGTGTTTCAAGATCTAGGATAGTGCCCTGGATAAAGCGTGTGAAGGCAACAGTAAGAAATCATCCACATCTGTAAAAAGAGTCTCATTAAATTCTTCGCTGTTGTCCATATTTAGCTCGTTCGCTAAGCTACTGTGAGGTTTGCTTTGATTCTGTTTTAAAAGGAAACACTTTATTAGGCGCACCCTTATATCCACCTGCTGTTTGATGCAGTTCTCTAATCAGCCGATCCCTCGACAGCAGGACAATGCATCAAATAAAATCACGCAGGTACAAATCAAGAGCTTCAGTGAATGTTCACAATGTTCAAACATTAGAACGGGAAAAATTGTGATCTCACACTGAAGTGTGACTTTCTTTCACTGTGGCATGGGTGTCGGTTTGAGCCAGATGAGTATGAGGTCAGAAACTGCTGATCTCCTGGAGTTTTCACACACAATAGTCTTTGCACAGAATGGTGCGAAAAGCAAAAAACATCGAGTGAACGAGTGAGTGATGCCCCTTTTCCACCAAAGCAGTTCCAGGGCTGGTTCGGGGCCAGTGCTTAGTTTGGAACCGGGTTTTCTGTTTCCACTGACAAAGAACTGACTCTGGGGCCAGAAAAACCGGTTCCAGGCTAGCACCAACTCTCTGCTGGGCCAGAGGAAAGAACCGCTTACGTCAGCAGGGGGGGCGGAGTTGTTAAGACCAACAGCAATAACAAGACCGCGAAAGATCGCCATTTTTAAGCGACGAGAAGCAGCAGCTGTACAAACGCGAAGTCATCCATTATTATTATTATTGCTGTTGTTGCTGCTGCTGCTTCTTCCGTGTTGTTTTTGCTTCGATATTCGCGCCAAGGTTTATGCAAACGTAGCAACGTAACTGACATATACAGCGACATAATGACGTGGCTTCCCTTAGCACCGCGAGCTATGGAAAAGCAAACTGGTTCTCAGCTGGCTCGCAAGTTGAACGAGTTGTGAACCAGCACCAGCACTGGCCCCGAACCAGCCCTGGAACTGATTTGGTGGAAAAGGGGTATGAGTGACAGTTCTGTGGGTGGAAGAAACAAATGTCTTGTTGATAAGAGAGGTCAGAGGAAAACGGACAGATTGGAAGGATATAGTACCATACAGTATAATCACTCTTTACAACCGTGGTGAGCAGAAAAGCATCTCAGCAGAAAAGCAACAGAAAACAGAACACACTGAGTTCCACTCCTGTAGCCAAGAACAGGGATCTTAGAACCAACAAGACGTTCCTATTAAAGTGTCCGGTGAGTGTACAGAATTGATTCAGTCGTCTCTCAAGCTGTTTCATGGAGATTACACTTTCAAATAGTATCCTCGCTGTCTGAATTTGGTCCAGGTAAACAGTGTAAGAGTTAGTGAGGACTTGACTTCAGTCATGGTGTCAATCAGGGGCGATTTCTCAGAGACAACAAGGGAAGCCGAGCTTCCCCTAAAATTCTCTCCCCAAACTGCGGCGTCTACGACGTTGAATTCTCATTAAAACAATAACTTGCATAACATAATATATGCCCAAGATTGTATTTACGTTCATAACTATCCTGTAACTTATTTGAGTGATGTCTGACGAACTTGCAGTTCGCTACGAGAATCACCTTTGCTGCCAGGCTGTAACCTTTCTTATTTCAATGGGCTCTATGGACTGGCAGCAGTGTTGCCAGATTGGGCGGTTTTAAGTGCATTTTGGCGGGTTTTGAACATATTTTGGGTGGAAAACGTCAGCAGTATCTGGCAACACTGACTGGCAGCCGGGTATCCGTTGCAGTCTATGAGACGGCCCTGAACAGCCAATTTCGGCTAGTTGTTATTGGTTAAAATCAACAAAATCGTCACTTCCAGGGAAGCCAGGCTTCTCTGGGACTAAACGAGACAGTGGGAGGGACAAGAAGCCGGGCTGATAAAGGATTATTGGAGGTAGTGTTTGAAAGACATGAGGAGGGCGGTACTTCGGCGAGGAACACGGAAGTATGATCAGTCAGTCCCTAGCGGATGTCGAGAAAGTGTAGTCGTGTGCTAAAGTGCTGTCCGAATTTCTTTTCATATAAACGGTTCTTCTCATTGATGTCTCTGTACATTACTCTGTAAATAAATGTAAATATTACTCGTTGTGCTCCGTTAACTTTCATCCATTCTATCAGTTTGATCATTCGCGAATTCACTTGTTTATTTCATTTGTAGTTCAATCTGGTTGTAGGCTAGCTTGAGCCTTATTGGGATCTGCAGTGCTAGCTGCTAACAGAAATTGGTGAAGTCTCTGGAAAGCACAACCAGCTAGTATGACAGGGTCACAGACCATTTTCTGGAAAAGGAGCGGAGGGCAGAATTTGTGTATAAATAGTGTTCATGTTCATGAATCTGAAGTGTGTATATTGTTCAGTAATGTTAAGAGAATGGTGGGCTCTGTGTTATAGGTTATACCTGGGTATGATATTCAAGGTTCTGTGTGTTGCATAGCCTACCTGGTTATGAATTTCCAGACTGTGTTGCAGAAGATGTTCAAGGATGTGTTGCACAGCTGGGTGTTGTGTTAAAGACTCTGTGTTGCATATCAGGGTATGATGTTCAAGGCTCTTCGTTGAACAGCCAGTGATTTTTGGATGTTTGATATTTTTGATTAAGGATATGAGGCACTAGCCTGGCAAGCCAGACTATAACATGAAATGTACAAGCAAAAATACTTTCTGCCACTAGGTAGGGTTGTCTAGTTCACTATGCTAATGGGGCACACCTTTCTATGCTTTGATATCCGGCCTACAGGTTTTACGATGAATGCGTAAAATGGGCTTCCCCTGTTTTAAAAACCAGCAGCCGCCACTGGTGTCAATGGTGTGTAGAGAAGAACCAGTGCATCTCACACACACACACACACACACACACGTTGCTCTGTACACTCCAGTAGAGTTAAAAGTCTTTTCAAAGAAGCGGAGTTTAAATAACTTCTGCTGATAATTCTGCTCCCTGGCATTCCTTCATCGTGGCTCTGTACTGTGTGGGAGGAAGTGAGTCAGGCATTAATGTTCTTCTGGAATGCAAAAATGAGAGCATGGGACTCTCCTTTCTCCTGCTGTTACTCCTTCATTCTATTGCTGAGATCAATCCGGTATCACCTCTGTGCGAAGGAACAAGGCCCTGGAGGTCAGGAGTTGCTCAGATATTCCTGGCTCCGTTCTGGATGCTATACTTTCCCAGCCATTTCGCATCTCCCTGTCTTTTTTCCACTCATCTGCCTTGTGTCTTCAGAAGAGAAAGTGAGTGAAATGTGTGAGTGTGAAAACTTGCCTCCCTTAAGTCGCAGTTGGACTTGTGATGACACTGCAGCCTTTGATCTCAGTCATGGGATAAACGCTCAGTCAGATGCGTGCTGCTATTCAACCATCATAACCCGGCGCAAAAATTAGAGAAATTATACTTAAATGAAAGGATAAGCAGGGAATGAAAATTAAATTAAAAGTGGAGAGATCCAGCCAAGTAAATGTACTGATTTGCATTTTAAAGCCAATTACGTGCATTACGTTACAGGCATTTAGCAGACACTCTTATCCAGAGCGACATACAACATGCACTACCGTTCAAAAGTTTGGGGTCACCCAGACAATTTTGTGTTTTCCATGAAAAGTCACACTTTTATTTACCGCCATAAGTTGTAAAATGAATAGAAAATATAGTCAAGACATTTTTCTGGCCATTTTGAGCATTTAATCGACCCCACAAATGTGATGCTCCAGAAACTCAATCTGCTCAAAGGAAGGTCAGTTTTATAGCTTCTCTAAAGAGCTCAACTGTTTTCAGCTGTGCTAACATGATTGTACAAGGGTTTTCTAATCATCCATTAGCCTTCTGAGGCAATGAGCAAACACATTGTACCATTAGAACACTGGAGTGAGAGTTGCTGGAAATGGGCCTCTATACACCTATGGAGATATTGCACCAAAAACCAGACATTTGCAGCTAGAATAGTCATTTACCACATTAGCAATGTATAGAGTGGATTTCTGATTAGTTTAAAGTGATCTTCATTGAAAAGAACAGTGCTTTTCTTTCAAAAATAAGGACATTTCAAAGTGACCCCAAACTTTTGAACGGTAGTGTATCCAGAGCAGCCTGGGGAGCAGTTCGGGGTTAGATGCCATGCTCAAGGGCACTTCAGCTATTCCTGTTGGTTTATGGAATCGAACCAGCAACCTTTTGGTCCCAAAGCAGCTTCTCTAACCATTAGAGAAGCAGCAGCATTGGTGGTGTAGTGGTTAGCACTGTCGCCTCACAGCAAGAAGGTTCTGGATTCGACAGAGGTGGACAGTAACGAAGTACGTTTACTTGAGTACTGTACTTAAGTACACTTTTTGAGTATCTGTACTTTACTTGAGTATTATTATTATTTTTTTGGCAACTTATGACTTTAACTTCATTACATTTGCAAGACAAATATCGTACTTTTCACTCCACTACATTTCTATCAAGCTCCTCGTTACTCGTTGCTATGAAGCGGCTTTGAAAGTGGATGTTTTTTTCTTTTCTTTTCTAAAATGTGATTGTTTTTTTTTCCCAGGTGACACTGAGACAGTCTATCAGTAATCACTAGGGTCACGTCACGTCCATAGACTATAAAATCAAGTTCAGTGATTTCTCAGCCGCATTATTTAACACGATCAGTTGATGGCAGAATGAAAGGAGGCGGTTCTTCTTGGGAATGGACACACCCATGGCCCATGAACCCATGTTTCAGTTTTCTGAAAGGAAGAGTCGTTTCGTTTTAAATGTTTGCTTTGTTTGCCTAAAACGAACCACATCACAGCCGACAAAAACTCGCCGTCCGACCTGCGGAAGCATATTGAGGTATATAAATGTTTTATTCCAAGAGAAAGCTTATAATGAAATTGCCTGTGCTTTTAGAGCTAGCGATAATGTTGCAATAGCTACGCAGTATGGTTAGTCAAATGATTTTCTATGGATTTGCCCACCAAGTTGCCGTAGCCTTGTCCACAGCTAACGTTAACGCATAGCTAGTTGAGTTGGACACTGTTAGTTAGCATGTAAAAACAGGGTTACGCTAACATGAATAGCGTTAACTTATCTGATGTTCTTTCAGAAATGTTTTAGCATAATCTTGCCAAGTAAACAGAATGTAGAAAACTTTCTTTTCTAGTAGCGGTAGCTACCCAATATGATTTCAAGTTTGAAAAGAGTTTGCTAGCATGTCAGGTGGAGCTTCACTGACTAGCTAGCTTAACATTAAACCACCATGATTCCACAGGCAGATTCATATGTGCATGAATACTGTTGGTAACTCGCCAGCGCCCCCTATAACGATCCCACAATTTCCTTGCGCGCTCCACCCGGATGTGACGTGAAGTGGAACTGCTTTAACTGTATCGAGAGCGCCTCGATTCGCTCTCTCATGTTCTGACTACTGGAGTGGTCGGACGGACTGTAGGCACGCTCGCCTACAGTGTTGAGACTAACCGCTATTGTCTGAGAACAGCCTGTTCAAATTAGTTTCGGCCGAACTTTTGAACGACCCGCTAAGTTTCAGTGATATAGTGGTTTCGATTCTAAACCTTTGCAAAGTTTAACTACAGTTAAGTAGTTTTCACACGCTAAGAGGCATTTGCGGACAGCTTCGCTCCTCTCAGCCTTTTCCTCGTCGACGCATCACCGGAGGTTTCTCCTGAAGCACCGTGGGCCAGCTAGGCCTTCATCTCCCTGCTTCGTTAGCCGCGGTTGGACGCAACGCGCCGCTAACCTCCTCTCCTCGGACTGCGACCCTCAGCGCGGACATCGGAGAAAGAACTTCCATCGCATTGAGTAGGCACTTGGGCAAATTTTTAATTTGTAGCTTATTCAGATGGTTGTTAGGGTCATGTTTAAGCTTTGAGCTATTTAGCATACCCGCTCAGACACGGAAGGTGTTTGTTTGTTTTTATTGTTTGTTTTGGTTCTGTTTTTTTTTTTCTTTGAACTTGTTAGACAGGGTATCTTGCATGATATCTTTCCTTAACTCCATTGCTAGCTTCCCTATCTGATTAGCAGCGCAGCGACAAGTTTGTTATTTTAAACTCCGAGGCTAGACCGCTACAAGGCCTAGCTCTCTCCATCCAACACCTATTATACACACACATACACTCTCTCTCTCTCTCTCTCTCTCGCGTTGAGTTCTTTGCCTAGATAGTCTGTTGGAAATTGTTGTTAAGTGCAGTGTTTGGATCCAGCTGTAGCGTGGTCAGATTCTCCTTAGCAACTTATTGCTAGCTACCTCAGGGTGATACGCTAGCTCGTAGGCTTGTGTTCTCGACTAGGCCTGCCGGCGCCATATTTTCCCGACGCCATTTTGTTACCTCCCTCATTGAGTTACCTGTGATACGACACCTAGGCACTGACCGCCATTTTGTTTAAGCATTGCCAGAGTGGCTAGTCATTAGCATCTGCCCACAGATACCTACACAAAGCACACATTAGCCACAGAGCTAATCCTTTGTTCTATTTAGCTAACATTCCTTTGTTTTAGCTAACATTCCTTTGTTTTAGCTAACGACAAGCTAGGTCACACACACACACACACACACACACACACCTCCACACACACGCACACACAAGGGATTCTCTTCTTCTATCTCTTTCTCTCTCTCTTTCCCTCAACTTTATAGTCCAGGTGTAATTGTTCCATTGTTTTGTCTTGTTATTACCTTTGCTGACATTGAATGTATTTTGAGTTTATTATTATTAGTGAGTAGTAGACAAATAAAAGCTAATAAAATTGAATTGCATTTTACTTGTTCCTGTTGTTTATTCACAAGGTCAACTATTTAGAACTCCCTTTTTCCTTCAGAATTTAGCTTTTGTATACAACTGGGTTTCCCATCTAATACAGAGCTACCATTAATCTTGAATGTAACCATTCACGGTGAGTATTAAGATTAATAATTTAAGATTTTATGAGACTGATCTTTATTTATAAATTGATTAATTTAATTATCAATTATTACATAATTTATAATTTAATTAATCCCAATTCAACCTACAATACATACAATTACGTGTGCACACACATACACACGAGATCTGTGAGATGGACAGTATTGTACTAGTCAGTCACAACAAATTGCTGGAATTTGTTTTGATGTCAGATGATGGTCTTGCTTTTTTTTCGTCTTGCTTAAAGCAGTGTTGCTGTTGGGCAGTTATTAAGCTCGAGGTGTGGACCTGGGTTTGAAGCAGGTTGGACTGTAATTTTTATTTTCTGAGCAAGCTGCATTTACAGCTATTCCACTGTCTTAATGATTAACATACACATGCATGTGTGCATACACTGCCAGAACTGGGTCAGAACACTACCATGCTGCTTTGTCGGGGTGGGGAAGAGTGTTACAATTAAAAAAAAAAAGAAAAAAACTTAAGTAATGAAGTTGGGTACTTTGTCCACCTCTGGGTTTCAAGCCCAGTGGCTGATGGGGGCCTTTCTGTGTGGAGTTTGCATGTTCTCCCCATGTCTGTGTGGGATTCCTCCAGGTGCTCCAGATTCTCCCACAGTTCAAAGACATGCAGGTAGGTTAACATAGGGTGGCCTTGGACTGAAGTGCCCTTGAGTGAGGAACCCAACCCCCAACTGCTCCCTGGGTGCTGGAGCATAGCTGCCAACTGCTCTGGGTATGTGTGTGTGCTCATTGCTCACTTGTGTCTTCACTGATTCAGATGGGTTAAATGCAGAGGATGAATTTCACTGTGCTTGATTGTGCATGTGACAAAAATAAAGGTTTCTTCTTCTCATGCCATGGCTTCCCCAATCCACTATTTTGCCTGAAAACACCATCAAGTCTCTGTAAGTTTGCAGTATATACCACTTGCTAGAATTTCAACTTGCTACCGAGCCAATTATGTTAACTACTAGAACCGACATTTAGCAAAGAAAACAAACTAACTTGTATATGTGTAGTTAAATATAACCAGTTAAGGTTACCAAATTAGCAAAACTCAACAATACCTCAAGATAGTGTTGTCGTATTTGAGACCGGTCTCAAGACCACTTTTTGAAGGTCTCGGTCTTGTCTCGATCTCAGACAAGGAGGACTTGGGATTTTATTTCAAGACTGGGCAAGGCCACAACTGCAGGGGTATATTGCTAAACTCCCTGTGTATTGTTTGATTTATATGTTAACATCGTTACTGTGATTGGATGCAAAACTTCCTGCTTCAAATGCAACCAATAACATGACTCGTTGCTTATTTGAAATTGCTGTTCCTGTTAACAGCTGTCACCCCTCCCTCACAACCCTTCACACCCACTGGTCTGGTTCTGGTCTTGACTCAGCCTCACCCTGCCTTGGTTTTGGTTTTGGTCTTGGTATTGGTCTTGGCTTGATCTCAACCCCTGAGAGTCTTGGTCTTGACACACTCTGGTCTTGGTCATGACTTGGTCTCGGTTTAGGTGGCTTTGACTACAATTCTACTTCAAGATGCTATTTCAAATGAGATGGAGTTCATGCCTTCGAGGGAGGTAAAGAAGATGGCACACTTTTTTTACTCCAGTCTATTGGAACATTTACCAAGGTAGAACCAGGGCCGGGTGGCACGGTGGTGTAGTGGTTAGCGCTGTCGCCTCACAGCAAGAAGGTCCAGGTTCGAGCCCCGTGGCCGGCGAGGGCCTTTCTGTGTGGAGTTTGCATGTTCTCCCCGTGTCCGCGTGGGTTTCCTCCGGGTGCTCCGGTTTCCCCCACAGTCCAAAGACATGCAGGTTAGGTTAACTGGTGACTCTAAATTGACCGTAGGTGTGAATGTGAGTGTGAATGGTTGTCTGTGTCTATGTGTCAGCCCTGTGATGACCTGGTGACTTGTCCAGGGTGTACCCCGCCTTTCGCCCGTAGTCAGCTGGGATAGGCTCCAGCTTGCCTGCGACCCTGTAGAACAGGATAAAGCGGCTACAGATAATGAGATGATGAGATGAGATAATGAGATGAGATGAGAACCAGGGCCGCTCATCATCTCATCCTCAAGTTCAACTCTGTAATTTGGTGGGTTGTCCATCTTCAGATCCACAGATAGCTATAGCCAGTGTTGTAGTCGAGTCACTAAACCTCAAGTCTGAGTCCAGTCTCGAATCCCCACTGTTCAAGTCTGAGTCAAGTCTAAGTCTTGATTCGAGTCCAAGTCAAGTTCACTATTGATCCAAGTTGAGTCCGAGAACAAGACTCCAACCACACCATTTGATGATGGCTGTTGATGGCTGATGGGGTTTTGTTTTCAAGTAGAGTTTTTATTTTGTCCTCGGTTGGTTCAGTAAAACCACCATTTTTTTCTCTACTCACAGTATATGAGCTGATATTCTAGTAGTAGAGTAGCCAATCAGAGCACGTGATTGCTCATATCCAGTGAATGTGGATAGAATAAAACGTTTTATTAATTTCTCAAAGGCGTTTATTCAAAGTGACTTGGGTTTAGGGGCGTGGCCTGCTCCCATGGACCCTGACCAGGATAAAGTGCTCTACATTTTCCTTTCCCTCTTTTCCATAATGCGTACATTTCTAGATCTGGTTTCAGTGTAGAAGGCTATCCTGGCAAGGACACACACACACACACACACACACCAGGTAGTGAGGGAATCTGTTTATTCATGGAACATCACACAGTTTGGTGTTTGTTTGCTTCCCTTCTACTGGTCATTTCTGTAATAAGTGAAGGATTGAGTCTCTGAGACTCTCTGTATTAGCAGTGGAATAGGAATACCACACACACACACACACACACATATATGCACACCAGTACAGTGTATTCAACATTGTAAGTGTGTTATGGATTACAGGATAACAGTTTTTCAATGACGGATGAGTGTATTTCTTTCCATTTTGGAGCATGTTTCAAAGGTCCGGTATGCACATTTGGACGTGACCCGCTCCTTCCAGCGTGGAGAGATGGGAAACAGGACCATGTACAATGGCAGGAAGAGGAAACTGTTACACAGCCTTGTTAAACAGAACAGGCAGTGTGGCAAAGGTGGTGAGAAGAGAAGCAGCAAGGCTTGCAATTTTAAGCAAAAATCATACATTTCTGATCCAGTCATCATCATCATCAACATCATCATCATGTAGAACCTGGTGTTCTGGCAGCTCTCAGTATCTCAGAAGGCCTCCAGGCCAGACCCGAGTCTTGCCATGAACTGATTAATCAGTTTGTTGACTCTGAATCAGAGTGAATTTGATTCGTTTTATTCATTTGGTTTCAAAATGCATGTAATCAGAAAGCAAAACCAAACACTGGCTACTACTACAGCTAACACCTTTTAGTTCCCAAAACATTCCGGGAATGTTATTTTTTTGGTTATTGGAACGTTCCTTGAAGGTTTGTTTGATTGTCCGATGATTTTCCAGGAAAGGTTTTGGTTGCAATTTTTGGTTTATGGAATGTTCTCCAAATTAACCAAATTCATTTGATTCATGTGATTCATTTGGTTTCAAACTGCATGTAATCAGAAAGCAAAAGTGTGTGTGTGTGTGTGTGTGTGTGTGTGTGTGTGTAGATCCTTGCCAGGACTGGCTACTACTACAGCTAACAAGTGTTGGCTCCCAGAACATTCCGGGAACGTCATTTTTTGGTTAATGGAACGTTCCTTGTAAGTTTGTTTGGTTGGCCAATGGTTTTCCAGGAAAGGTTTTGGTTGCAAGTTTTGGTTTATAGAAAGTTCTCCAAATGTTTGTAATGTGGGAACCTTTAGAGAACGTTCCTGTTCGGTTGTATGAATGTGGACTATATAAGATCGAAAGCATCCTCATAAAATGTCCTTTAATTCGCTGGTTGGAAATATGGTGACGGAAAAAGGAGGTGTAGAAATCATTAAAAAACAAGTGTTGCCAGGCAAAACAAACCTCACCTGGCAGCACTTATTTTATACCTATATGTTGATAACTCATATTTCTCAATCATCAGCTGTCAGGTTATAGTCGTATGAAAATCCATGACCTTGAGTTTGACATTTCAAAGTCATTCAAGATCAAAGATCATGGTGCCAAATAAAAGCCCATATGGCACTTCCTATATGTTGATAACGGTAAATATCTGTTTACCATCAACCATTTTCAAGTTACAGCCCTCTGAAAATCCATGACCTTTAGTTTGACCTTTCATGGTCACGCAAGGTCAAAAATCATGGTGCTAAATGAAAGGCCATATAGGAGTTTCTATATGCTCATAATAGTAAACTTTTGTCTATCAGCAACTGTTTTTGAGTTATAATGGAAAATGTTATTTTGACTGAAAGGTTGACCTTTCCGGTGACCTTGACCTTCACCTTGACCTGATTACCCCCAAAATTTAATCAGGTAATCTATAGACCATTGCCCACCTACTCTGAAAATTTGAAGTCAATCTGTGCAACTGTCTAGACGCTAGATTGTTAACAGACACACAAACAAACCGCACTGATTATAATTGCTGGGTTTCAGTCACGTGACTTTTCTTAGCAGTTTTACTGGAAGTGAAATAGCTGGTGGTCTAAATGGCTGCCGTAGTGCAAATAACTAGTGATAACTTATCAGAGTACGCTCGTAATCTAGAAGCCACTGCTCGCTTTAGATATATTCAGAACAGTGGCGGCTGGTAGTCTTTCAAACAGGGGAGGCTGGTCGGTTACTATATTTCCAGATTTTAAAAGAAAAAAGAAAAAACACATCAATTTTGCCCATACTCTTGCCTCTGATCTGGCTGATTGTTGGCAGGGTCACAAACTGTGAAATAACAGGTTCTTTTGGCCCATTAGCCTACTGTCCAATATACATGATGGTGGTGTTGGGGGGGGGATATTTTAACATTTTATATTTTAAAATTGTGGCATGTTGTTTAAAAATTGATCATTATTGAAAGCAGCTCTTTGTCAGGAACCTCAGCAGTAACAGCAGAGTGTTCTGGAATAGGCACAAGCACTGACCTTGGGGAGCCAAACATAGAGCTGGGTGCCACACATTTCATTCAATGACACTTTCCCTATATTTTACTTATTTTGACTGAGAAATGTTTTATTGACAATTTTGATAACCCTTCGCTTTTAATCCAGGTCTGTAGTGTGAAATGTTCTCGGCTGTGTTTTTGTTTAAAAATGTTTTCCAGTTTTCCGTAGCTGTGTTTAATTCATATCCAGAGAAATATATATTCCAATATAATATACTCAGCATAAACATTTTAAATAGAGTCTATATTTTTGGTCCATCCATGACATATTACTAAAGTAGCCTATTTACTGTTGTTCATGTGGGTCACTTGCTGTTAGCCAATTCACTTTCTCGTACCAGGAGAGCTGAAAGGAACGAGTATTATTCCCTACCTTTTTCACCAAGTCAATTTGAGGCGTTGGTCTACCCTGCTCTTTAATTTTAATTTTTTCCTTGAAAGGAAGACTGGCAAATGGCTTCGCCAAAATTAAATCAGCAATGCTTAGCATCCGTGCGCAGCTTTCTTGCTAGCTGACTAGCCCCCTCAAGTTCAAGTTCAGTCACTCAAATAAACAAAATTTCTGGAACTAAGATAGCAAACTTATAACAACACTATATTTACACTTTATTTACAATGAAAATATATACAAACTAAAAAAGCTGGTAGAAACCGTATGTAATGAATGAAATCGAAATGTAAGCTGATCTCTTACAATACACCACAGCACTTGCGAATCCGCATGGGACTGAACTGAGATTCACCGCTGCCTGTCTATATTTGAAACGAGCTGTCAATCAAAGAAAATATCCGGCCGCTTTCACCAATCACCAGTCTCCTCCTCGCGGAAAGCTTTGCCATGTCCCTCCCACTGTGAGGCTGGGAGTCCATGGGAGTCCGGTGGGCGGGCATTTTTGCAGTATTTGTCCAATAATCGTCTTGCATTTTGATATTGAAAGCGCATAGCTCCCAAATGCCATTGAAGTGCACTGAGGCTGGGCTGCATCGCGCTGTCACGAGGGGGAAAAACTCACGCACACATTAGGCGAACTGGGGAAAATTATAACGGAATGATTTCGCACTGTAGTTGGATTGAGCACATATATTTCTATGATTCTGGATCTGAAATAGCAATGTTATAAGGTCGGCTATAACATAAGCCTAGTGCAATTCATCCTACACGATGTTCGTCATTTTTAGAGGAGGCTGAGCCTCCCTCGTTGTCTTAGAGCAATCGCCCGTGATGCAGAAGATTGCCATGTGCAGTGGAATCGACCCCGACAGTCTGGGAAAGAAGGATTTGTCATACGATCCCGAAAACTACCCTTCAGTCGAGTTCCCCGACATCTCGAACTATCTGGTGTTGCAGACGTCCTTCTACACCGCAAAACAGATGAAAGCATGGAAGAGTATGGAGGCTTACAGCTTTTTTGTATGCAGCTGGGTAAAGGACCTCGGGATCAAGTCGCTGCCGAATGAATCCTGTATTGTTTTTGCCCGTGTAAGTATGTTTTTTTTAAGCTTTTTGTTCACGTCTTTACAACGAAGCGCTGCAAGTTGAAGTGTAAACAAACAACAGTTTGCTTGATTCTCACTTGTGTTGGCTCTTATCTCTCAGCTAAATCATTCACAAAGATCATCAGAAACCCCTTTAAAGATCTGGATCTTAGTTAAACAAGACAGAGAAGTGATCACGGCGCGTTGTAACTGTACGGCTGGGGAAGAATTTTGTCGCGGCCTTCATGCATATGGACTTTGTGAGGAGTAAACAAAGAAACAGCTGGGGACTTCAGCGCTTTTTGATTAAAAAAAGTACCGTAAAATAACGACACATAGCAAGAAAAGTACTTGGAAAACACTAACAGTATACAAACCTTTCACCAAGTGATCACTGCAAACTCGAGCGTGCTTCGACTCGGCTCCCTTCGATTTCAGTCAGAGGCTCGAAAGCCACCTTTCTCCACATCTTTTTGTGAAATCCTGTGTTCATTCACCCTTTTTTATTAGTTCATGAGGAATCCTGAAGAATCTTTTATCAGTTTCACGGTTTGATCGATTCGAACAACCTAAAACAACGCAAACGTAAGGCATTTTTCATGCAAGCAATGCACCTTCACCGTACAAACGCTTTGTCAACTGAGCTTTGGTAGACCACCAGCTAAAGTTTTGAATAACTAATGAGGCGTCACGTGAAACCCAGCAATTGTGTGGTTGAGGGTCTGTAAAGATTTATAAAGACTGGGAATAGAATTTTGTTTTGTTGTTTTTTTCTCTGATGATTCAAGTGGACTCGAAGTTCTGATTTCAAATGTTATTTGGATTTAAAGATTCCCTACAACACTAACCTTAGTGTAACAGTTTGTGATTTAAACGATCGTCTATGAATATAATCAGCACAGTTGTTTAGACGTAACCAGCTACATCCAGCAGTCCAGTTATTCCGAATAAAAAAGGTGTAAAGAATTCGATTCTGATGGCAGAATGAAGTTTTCTCTGAGGAGACGTGTATGTATGGAAGGAGTCTCTCGTGTCGTTTGTTAATAAATATAACATTGTCATCCTTAACAAACTGGTGGAATATAACAGGAATGAAACACACAGAGTTATTGGAAAATAATCATAACAAATACAGCTTTATGAAGGGTCACACCCTGTCGTTGATTATTTTCCTTGAACAGCATGATCCGGAGTGTGTTATTCCTCCCTGGTATCTCCTCTGTTCTCTCCTCCCTGCCGATAAGAACTCGTTTATAAACTATAAACTTCTCCTGATCTTCCAGTCAGTTCTGAAGAATCTGGAAACCACATGAGCGATGAATCTTAACCCACGTACTGAGACAGGGATCTCTGCAGCAGGGTGTGGCTTCTCATCCCTGAGAGAGAGAGAGAGAGAGAGAGAGAGAGAGAGAATGCACACTTAGCAAAGGAGAGAGAAAGAAAGAAAAGGAAAAGAAACAGAGACGGAAGGAGAGAAGAAAAGAGAGACAAAAAGAAGATAGACAGAGAATGAATGAGAAAGCCAGAGATGAAAAGAAAGAGAGAAACACAGACAAGGGAGAGACTGAAGGACAAAAGGAAAGAGATGGAGAGAGAGAGACAGAAATACAAGGGGAATGAAAGAGAGAGAGATACAGAAAGAAAGCAGGAGAGAGACAAAGAAGGCCATGATGCTGCATTTGATGGACGAACTCAAAATGATAGAGAGAGAGAGAGAGAGAGAGAGAGAGAAGACAGTGAGAGAAGGAGAGATAGCAAGAAACAGAAGGAAGCAGAGATAGAGAAAATGCACACTACTAGCAAAGAGAGAAAGAAAAGGAAAAGAAAGAAAGACAGAAGGAGAGAAGAAAAGAGGAGAGTGAGACAGAGAGACAAAAAGGAGATAGATAGAGACAAAGACTGAAAGAGAAAGCCAGAGATGGAAAGAACGAGAAACAGAAAAGGAGAGAGAGAAGGGCAGAAGGAAAGTGAAGGAGAGAGAGAAACAGAAATATAAGGAGAAAGAAAGAAAGAAAGAAAGAAAGAAAGAAAGAAAGAAAGAAAGAAAGAAAGAAAGAAAGAAAGAAAGAAAGATAGATGATGGATGAACTTAAAATGATGGAGAGAGAGAAGACTGAGAGAAGTGAGAGATGGCAAGAAAGAGAATCAAGAAAGAAGTGATATCGAAAAAGAGAAATAAACAGAGAGAGAGAGAGATGAAGAGTGCACACTGTTAGCAAAGGAGAGAGAAAGGAAAGAAAAGAGAAGGAGAGTGAGAAAGAGAAGCAAAAAGGAGATAGACAGAGACTGAAAGAAAGAATGAGACACAGAAGGAGAGGCAGAAAGAAAGAGATGGATAGAGAGACAGAAACACAAGGAGAAAGAAAGAAAGAAAGAAAGAAAGAAAGAAAGAAAGAAAGAAAGAAAGAAAGAAAGAAAGAAAGAAAAGGTCATGATGCTCTATCTGATGGATGAACTTGAAATGATGGAGAGAAAGAAGACTGAGAGAAGGAGAAATATTGAGAAAAAGAAGGAAGCAGAGAAGGAGAAAGATGGAGAATGCACACTGTTAGCAAAGGAGAGAGAAAGAAAGAAAAGCAAAGGAAAGAGACAGAAGGAGAGAAGAAAAGAGAAGAGTGAGAGAGACAAAACAGATAGAGACAGAGACTGAAAGAGAAAGACAGAGATGGAAAGAATGAGACAGAGAAGGAGAGACAGAAGAACAAAGAAAGAGATGGATAGAGAGACAAAAATACAAGGGGAATGAAGGAGAGAGATACAGAAAGGAGAGAGATACAGAAGGCCGTGATGCTCTATCTGATGGACGAACTTAAAAGGACAGAAATAAAAGAGGAGTGTTGAGGAGGTGTGTGTGTGTGTGTGTGTGTGTGTGTGTGTGTGTGTGTGTGTGTGTGTGTCCTGGACGACACTCAGAAGAATGAAATTGCAGTTAAAGAAGGGTTGTGCGCAGTGCCAGCGTTCCCCCAGGCCTGAGCATGCCCAGACCGTCAGACAGAACCTCGGAGTGACTCATTCCCTCAAACCCGCAGCACACATCACGTCCAAAACGACTCTCATTCCTGTTTTCCTTCTGCAGCAGGTTCATGAGACGTGTGAGACATCAGTGTGGTGTTCAGGAAGATAAAAGGAGGCTGAGAGAAGGACGCAGAACTTCCATCCTCCACCACACGCTCTTTCACGGTCACTGTGTGAGAACAGAGAGAACGTCTGAGACGGTTTCGATTAAAACTGAGTGACCTTCACGAAGCAGGAACGTGGAGGCTGAGTCTTGTTCCTCTGAAACACAGCCAGCTGATGTTTATTCCTCAGCCCACGCCACGCCCATCTCCTCACCTGGTTTTCTCTGTGGCTCGCTACAGATGTTTATCTGGGTGTGTCCTGAATACACACAGCAGCTGCTCGATCCAAAAACACTTCATCACTTCCTAACAAATGGTTTAAACCCTGAGTTGATAATGTTGTTGTTTTTTAAGTTCAGCTTGTTTATAAGTATAGAAGAGCGCCCCCTGCTGTAAAAGTGCACTCTTATGGAACAAAATGGTTCCTCAAGGCTTCTCTGGATAGTTAAGGAATCTAATGGTTCTAGATGACTAAAGAAGTTCTACTCGCTGCTTATTTCTATGTAGAACCTTTAAGGGTTCTCCTAGAAGAGAAGGAACAATTACAGGTTCTACACGTTACTTCTTAAGTGTGTATTTGGGAGATAATTAGAGCAAAGGCTCAAAAGAGATTCCTCACAATTTTTTTTTTAATGGCTATTGGATCTAGCTTAGGATCTAGAGGTTCTACCTGGAACCTTTTGTAAAAGAAAGAGTGCTAATTATTTCTCCAGGAATGTCGAGAGATAGTTCATGGTTCTAGCTTGCTAAATAGTTTGCTTCCTTTTCTGAATCAGAACCTTCAAGGCTCCTCCCAGACAGCTCAGCCAAGGAACACTTCAGGGTTCTAGAGTTAACTTTTTTAAGGGGGCCAAAAAGGACGGGTAAAGCAGGGACCAGTCGAGAGGTTCTACTTGGAACACTATTTCAAAAGTGTTTGGATGTTTAAGGCCTCTACAGTGGTGCTTGAAAGTTTGTGAACACTTTAGAATTTTCTATATTTCTGCATAAATATGACCTAAAACATCATCAGATTTTCGCACAAGTCCTAAAAGTAAATAAAGAGAACCCAGTTAAACAAATGAGACAAAAATATTATACTCGGCCATTTATTTATTGAGGAAAATGATCCAAAATTACATATTTGTGAGTAGCAAAAGTATGTGACCCTTTGCTTTCAATATCTGGTGTGACCCTCTTGTGCAGCAATAACTGCAACTAAACATTTGCGGTAACTGTTGATCAGTCCTGCACATCGGCTTGGAGGAATTTTAGCCCATTCCTCCATACAGAACAGCTTCAACTCTGGGATGTTGGTGGGTTTCCTCACATGAACTGCTCGCTTCAGGTCCTTCCACAACATTTCCATTGGATTAAGGTCAGGACTTTGACTTGGCCATTCCAAAACATTCACTTTATTCTTCTTGAACCATTCTTTGGTAGAACGACTTGTGTGCTTAGGGTCGTTGTCTTGCTGCATGACCCACCTTCTCTTGAGATTCAGTTCATGGACGGATGTCCTGACATTTTCCTTTAGAATTCGCTGGTATAATTCAGAATTCATTGCTCCATCAATGATGGCAAGCCATCCTGGCCCAGATGCAGCAAAACAGGCCCAAACCATGATACTACCACCACCATGTTTCACAGATAGGATAAGGTTCTGATGCTGGAATGCAGTGTTTACCTTTCTCCAAACATAACGCTTCTCATTTAAACCAAAAAGTTCTATTTTGGTCTCATCCGTCCACAAAACATTTTTCCAATAGCCTTCTGGATTGTCCACATGATCTTTAGCAAACTGCAGATGAGCAGCAATGTTCTTTTTGGAGAGCAGTGGCTTTCTCCTTGCAGCCCTGCCATGCACACCATTGTTGTTCAGTGTTCTCCTGATGGTGGACTCATAAATATTAACATTAGCCAATGTGAGAGAGGCCTTCAGTTACTTAGAAGTTACCCTGGGGTCCTTTGTGACCTCACCAACTATTACACGCCTTGCTCTTGGAGTGATCTTTGTTGGTCGACCATTCCTGGGGAGGGTAACAATGGTCTTGAATTTCCTCCATTTGTACACAATCTGTCTGACTGTGGATTGGTGGAGTCCAAACTCTTTAGAGATGGTCTTGTAACCTTTTCCAGCCTGATGAGCATCAACAACGCTTTTTCTGAGGTCCTCAGAAATCTCCTTTGTTCGTGCCATGATACACTTCCACAAACATGTGTTGTGAAGATCAGACTTTGATAGATCCCTGTTCTTTAAATAAAACGGGGTGCCCACTCACACCTGATTGTCATCCCATTGATTGAAAACACCTGACTCTAATTTCACCTTCAAATTAACTGCTAATCCTAGAGGTTCACATACTTTTGCCACTCACAGATATGTAATATTGGATCATTCTCATCTCATCTCATTATCTCTAGCCGCTTTATCCTGTTCTACAGGGTCGCAGGCAAGCTGGAGCCTATCCCAGCTGACTACGGGCGAAAGGCGGGGTACACCCTGGACAAGTCGCCAGGTCATCACAGGGCTGACACATAGACACAGACAACCATTCACACTCACATTCACACCTACGGTCAATTTAGAGTCACCAGTTAACCTAACTTGCATGTCTTTGGACTGTGGGGGAAACCGGAGCACCCGGAGGAAACCCACGCGGACACGGGGAGAACATGCAAACTCTGCACAGAAAGGCCCTCGCCGGCTACGGGGATCGAACCCGGACCTTCTTGCTGTGAGGCGACAGCGCTAACCACTACACCACCGTGCCGCCCCATTGGATCATTTTCCTCAATAAATAAATGAGCAAGTACAATATTTTTGTCTCATTTGTTTAACTGGGTTCTCTTTATCTACTTTTAGGACTTGTGTGAAAATCTGATGATGTTTTGGGTCATATTTATGCAGAAATATAGACAATTCTAAAGGGTTCACAAACTTTCAAGCACCACTGTAGATTAATAAAAGATTCTACTTGGATCCATTTGTAAAGAAATGTATTGGATTATTTCAAGGTTCTCAACCAACAGGGAATGGGTTCTTGAACCAGTTCTGTTGGTGCAAAGTGAACCAGCCCATGTTTTCACCACTTTTGAGCGAAACCATTGTAATCAATAATGTGTAATGAATGGAGGGCGTGGCACAATTCACAATGGGAGTAAACAGTTGTAGCAAGATGGTGGATCATGTTAATTACCTGCAAGGTTTTGTCCTGTTATTGCAGATATTTCTTTGCTTTCTTCCAAAAAAAACAAAAAACCGATAACCATGGACTAGCGAGAGTACTTAATGATCAGAAAACGTAGAAACTCTTCAAACCACCAAACTAATGACACACCCACTGATGTCATCATGGTTCATGCTGGAAGAACCAGCACTATTTTGTTTCCAGCTGGGAACCAACTTTTCAAGTTGTGAACCAATTTATTTTCGGTTGGAATGCTCTGAACAGTTCAAAATTTGGTGCAGGAACCAGAACCGAACCCATTCCCTGTTGGTCAGAAAGGGGTAAGAGAAGGGCAAAGTGAAGAACCTTAAGTCCTTAAGATCTAGATTTAATTTGTACTTACTTGGGTAACAAAGTACATCCAAGGCAGGTGTGTATGAGACGTTTTGAAGTTCTACCTGGAACCTTTGGTGGATGAAAAGCTCATTTTTCTCCTAGATGGACAAAGCATGGAGGAATACAAGTGCTATGTTGAAAAAAAAAAGGTTCCTGGAGAGATATGTAGGGTTCTAGGTTGATTATGAGGTTCTACCTGGACAAAACAAAAAAAAAACCTTTTGGGATTTTTCTTTTTGGGAAACAAATACAAGGACTACAAGCACTAGAAATGTTTTTGCTCTCAAAGAGTGTAAGGAGTCTATCTTGCTATCGAGCTAGCTATCCATCCTTATGTGACTGTTTCCAGTGTTCCTAGTTCCAGAATCACAGCAGAATTTTGCACTGTTATGTCCATTGCATGAAGAAAACCATTTGATCAGCAGGACACTGAGCTGAACAACAACTGGCTGCAAATTTCCAATCCCACTTTGTTGGGTTTTGAATGAAAAGTGCAATAAAAGACAAGTTGACGTGCAGCACGAGTTCAAAGGTGTCTGATTTGCTTGGAAGGAACCCATATGGGAGAACTTAGAAGCTTTTTATACACTTGTAAACAGTCTTCAGCTCGATTAAGTTTCAGTCTCTGGTTTAGAGCACGCCAAGATGACAGATTTCAATCAAACACTAACACACACACACACACAAGTCATTAATAATGGAAAGTATGCACTGGTAACAGGAGATCCTGAGGTTCGACCTTCCCATCTTTGTTTCTCTACACCACTCGAGGATCAGTTATGCTGCTGGGGCAGATAGCGATCGGGGTTAAAAGATAAAACACGATCACATCTTGTTCTTCACATCTTGTTAAATCAGGAATAAAACAAAACATGGCAATCCGTTTGAAGAAAGTAATCAGAGTTAACATTACCATCCTGAAGTCTCGGCATTTTATTCCTCTTCTACCGCGGTTTCCTTTGAAAGTGACAGCGAAAGTCTTCCATCCTGAACAAGTTACACCTGTTACAAAGTGTCAGTGTTGGAGTCCAGTCTCGAGTCCCCGGTGTTCAAGTCCGAGTCGAGTCCGAGTTGCGAACAAGACTCCAACGGCACCATTTGACGGTGTCTGTCGCTGCCTTTATGTGAAAGCATCTCTGCTACTGTGTTGGACTAACGTTCCTGCTCGACTGCCCCATTTTAGTTAACAGGCTACAGATAAAAATCTTGTTCATCGCTCAGCAAGCCCCGCCCACTATCAACAGGCCAAATAACATGAGAGACGGTTAACACTAGGTAATTCATCGCTCAGCAAGCCCTGCCCACTATCAACAGAGCAATGAACATAGCGTGTCACTTCCTTCTCTGGGTGGAGTCTTACCAAATGACGATTGAAGTTTGAGGTTGTCCCCGTCGTCTCCTCGATAGTTCTTCTACATATGGAACACACAGCAGGGCATTTTTTCCCACCGCACGAGAAGTCTGTAGAAGCAAAGCGGACAATCCTAGCGGCGTTCTCTCCAGGCATTTTAGCGCCATTAATGTTAGTTTGTTCCTGAACATGACGTATGAACAGGTGAATGTGCATTCTCTTGCATGAAATTAGTATAAAAATGAATGTAGATATAAATATAAATATCTTATACCAAATTATTATGGCATGTTACAAAAAATAAAGAAAAAATCTGAGTCCTCGTCTCCAATTTACGAGTCCGAATGCAGTTAATGCACGAGTCCGAGTCATCAGTGCTCAAATCCAAGTCAAGTCACGAGTCCTTAAAATTAAGGCACGAGCCGGACTCAAGTTTGTCAAAATTGCAAAGCGCTGACACTGTAGACTCCTTCCAGAAACATCTCATCTCATTATCTCTAGCCGCTTTATCCTGTTCTACAGGGTCGCAGGCAAGCTGGAGCCTATCCCAGCTGACTACGGGCCAAAGGCGGGGTACACCCTGGACAAGTCGCCAGGTCATCACAGGGCTGACACATAGACACAGACAACCATTCACACTCACATTCACACCTACGCTCAATTTAGAGTCACCAGTTAACCTAACCTGCATGTCTTTGGACTGTGGGGGAAACCGGAGCACCCGGAGGAAACCCACGCGGACACGGGGAGAACATGCAAACTCCACACAGAAAGGCCCTCGCCGGCCACGGGGCTCGAACCTTCTTGTTGTGAGGCGACGGTGCCATCGGCGTCGCCAGGGGTATTTTACTGGGGCACGTGCCCCAGTATAGATCTGTAGTGCCCCAGTAAAAAAAATCCAGTGACGAAACGCTCTGAATTTTAAACTTGGGAATAGCTGCAATTTAATTAATTCATAACGTGGGGTAGGCTAACCGATGCGCGAAGAAGACCATCTACAATGCTTTTACATTGGTAGTTTTGGCTGGCCTCGCGCACACTAAGCAATGTGAAAAAAGTGTGCGCGTGACATGAGTAACATCTTGGTTGCTATGGGGACCGCAGACTCCAGCAGCCCTCAGATGCAATGAAATTCAGAGCAGGGGAAACCATCTCTCCGTGTTTTTCAACTGTTTACAGGTTAGTAGACAGTAATTCCACTGTCATTTTTGTAACACACACACACACACAGTGGTGCTTTTGGATTGTGTTTAGAGATGTTCAATGCTGAAAATGCGTGTGCTTACAAAGATATGTTTGGTGATTTAAAAGGTATCAAGTGTGAATACTGTTGGCCATTAAGTACTCTTGGTTGAGTTTAAAAACTCGGCGGTGTTGTATTGTATGTTAATATGTTCTTTTACAATATTACCAACAGTATAAGTATTACATTGCTATTATCACAAATGTTGCAAATATTCATACTGTTATTATTAAATGATTGACCTGGATTCAGTGTCCTCGTAATCATTTTGAGTTTTACAGCTCTAGTGACTAGTTTTAAGCAGGCCGTTTCTAAATATAAATATCAATATATAAATATATATTACATAAAATATAATATATATTACATAAAATGTAATATATATTATATAAAAAATATAAATATAAATATAGTGCAAAATTTTTAGCTCGCGCGCTTCGCGCGCTCACATACATTTCCTGTGCCCCTTTTGTGCCCCAGTATGGTCTTGGGTCTAGTGACGCCCCTGGACGGCGCTAACCACTACACCATCGTGCCGCCCCAGGACAATATTGTTCTTGAAAATAAAAACACCTTCTGACCAATCAGAGTCCAGAATTTGCATATCTCCAAGGATACTGTTATGCTAAGTGTATTGATACCAAACTATGCTAGCATTATCGTTCATATTGTTACAAACTCATTTTGATTGACTAGCACGAATTTTTCCAGAATTTAGCTACGTTTGTGGAGGGAGGGTATGACTAGCTTGTTTTCAACACTAGGACTCCATTAAACGGCAGAAATGCTTTGCATCTGTTTCTAGTTGGGTTAGGGGGAGACCACAGGCAAATGAGCGCACCATCTCATCCGAGAGCAGCAGGAGCAGGAGAGCAAACAGCCGGTTCAGGAGGGTGAGCGAGTTCTGCTGTGTGTGTGTGTGTGTGTGTGTGTTAGTTAATGTCCTTGGCATGGAAACCACCATGCAAATTGGTGCGCACATGACATCGAAGGAAAGAATTCCCTCCTGGAAAACTCCGCCCTAGAATATATGGGGTGATCTGAGGGGACTGGGCCTGAAGGACAAGCCTTGTAGCATTCTCCACACACACAGGGGTAAGCTGACAGGAAATGGCGTCACGCTCTTCAGCTGCCTTCCACGAACAAACAATAGGAGCTCGTAAGAAGCGGGCTTCCTTGAATTGTGCAGGTTTCCACATTCACATCAAAACACAACAGAGCGCACTTGCATTTTTCCATGAGTGCTGATGACGGTGCACGCGAACCTCCGAACCTGGAGCACGGAGCGTTTATTACACCGCGGCTACACAAACCACACTCACATACTGTACGTATCAAAACCTTTTTGCAAAAGTTTCCCACTGAGAACCATCTGGAAGCATCCAATAAACCTTCTGAAGAGCCGTCAACGTTGCACGAAGAAGTAATGCACGTGTGACGTAAAGTTCTTCTGATCTTATAGTGCGGAAACAAAAAAATGAGAGAAAAGTGCCATCTAGTGTCTCTTCAAGCTTGTGTAGTTCAAAAAAATATATATTAATTTCTAAAATGCTTGAAAGCACACCATTTCAGAAGGTATACAGTGCTGGGCAAAAGTCTTGGCACTCTGGTTCGTTTGTTTTTTTCATACAAACTTTGTTATAGATTTCTATTTTATGATTTCTACATTATCGAGTCTAAAACATTTTAGAATTCCAAGTGTTCGTTTTTCCAGCACAAAATTAAATATTACAGAAAAAAAAGGTTTTGGTGCAAAATGAAGACGTGAGTGTGACAAAGTGTCCAGAAGAACTGTGGCTGGTTCTGTAACATCCTCAGTAAAACCTCAGTAAAACCATTTCCGCGTAAAACTGCACTCATTGGACCCAAGACTACTTTTTTTTTTTGTTTGTAAAGCAAAGGAAATTTCGTCTCGCACCAAATATTGACTTTGTTTCATTTATTATGGCTTACAAATTACTGTTTATAGTATTTTTAATTTGCCCTAGCACAAATTGCTACTCTAAGTCAAGATCTTTCTGCTTTATTATCATCATCATAACATTTTTTTAGGATGCTATTTCTCCCTCAGTTTTCATCACCAAATTTCACATGAAGAATACCTCTGAGCTGAATTGCATTGTTATGACTTTTGGTGCTGATCTGGATCACTGAACCTGAATGATCCATGAAAAATTGTTTTTTTTCCTCAAAAGCATCCTTCTTTATCTCTTATAGAGTGCTCAGCGTAAATGAGTACACCCCCTTTGAAAAGTAACATTTTAAACAATATCTCAATGAACACAAACAATTTCCAAAATGTTGACAAGACAAAGTTTAATATAACATCTGTTTAACTTGGGTGGCACGGTGGTGTAGTGGTTAGCGCTGTCACCTCACAGCAAGAAGGTCCGGGTTCGAGCCCCGGGGCAGGCGAGGGCCTTCCTGTGTGGAGTTTGCATGTTCTCCCCGTGTCCGCGTGGGTTTCCTCCGGGTGCTCCGGTTTCCCCCACAGTCCAAAGACATGCAGGTTAGGTTAACTGGTGACTCTAAATTGACCGTAGGTGTGAATATGAGTGTGAATGGTTGTCTGTGTCTATGTGTCAGCCCTGTGATGACCTGGCGACTTGTCCAGGGTGTACCCCGCCTTTCACCCGTAGTCAGCTGGGATAGGCTCCAGCTTGCCTGCGACCCTGTAGAACAGGATAAAGCGGCTACATGAGATGAGATGAGATCTGTTTAACTTATAACGTGAAAGTAACGTTAATAATATAACTTAGATTACACATTTTTCAGTTTTACTCAAATTAGGGTGGTGCAAAAATGAGTACACCCCACAACAAAAACTACTACATCTAGTACTTCGTATGGCCTCCATGATTTTTAATGACGGCACCAAGTCTTCTAGGCATGGAATGAACAAGTTGGCGACATTTTGCAACATCGATCTTTTTCCATTCTTCAACAATGACTGGATGCTGGATGGAGAGTGATGCTCAACTTGTCTCTTCAGAATTCCCCATAAGTGTTCGATTGGGTTCAGATCAGGAGACATACTTGGCCACTGAATCACTTTCACCCTGTTCTTCTTCAGAAATCCAACAGTGGCCTTAGATGTGTGTTTAGTCATGTTGGAAAAGTGCACGACGACCAAGGGCACGGAGTGATGGTAGCATCTCTTTCAGTATAGAGCAATACGTCTGTGAATTCATGATGCCATCAATGAAATGCAGCTCCCTGACATCAGCAGCCCCACATAAGGACACTGCCACCACCATGTTTCACTGTAGGCACCAGGCATTTTTCTTTGTATTCCTCACCTTTGCGATGCCATACAGTTTTGAAGCCATCAGTTCCAAAAACATTTATCTTGGTCTCATCACTCCAGAGTATAGAGTCCCAGTAGTCTTCATCTTTGTCAGCATGGGCCCTGGCAAACTCTAGGCGGGCTTTTTTGTGCCTGGGCTTTAGGAGAGGCTTCTTTCGTGGACGGCGTCCATGCATGCCATTCCTCTGCAGTGTACGCTGTATTGTGTCACGGGAAATAGTCACCCCAGTTTGGCTTTCTACTTCTTTAGATAACTGCAGTGAACTTGCATGCCGATTTTCTTCAACCCTTCTCATCAGAAGACGCTCCTGTCGAGGTGTTAACTTCCATGGACGACCTGGACGTCTCTGTGAGATGGTTGCAGTTCCATCTTTGTACCACTTTTGCTACAGTATTCTGACCGATAAGTAAAGCTTTGCTGATCTTCTTGTAGCCTTCACCTTTGTGGTGGAAAGAAATTTTCTTTGGGGAATTCTGAAGAGACAAGTTGAGCATCACTCTCCATTCAGCATCCACTCACTAAAAGAGGTCGCTGTTGAAGAATGGAAAAAGATTGACGTCGCAAAATGTCACCAACTTGTTCATTCCATGCCTAGAAGACTTGGTGCTGTCATTAAAAATCATGGAGGCCATACAAAGTGCTAGATGTAGTAGTTTTTGTTGTGGGGTGTACTCATTTTTGCACCACCCTAATTTGAGTAAAACTGAAAAAAAAAAAAAAGTGTAATCTAAGTTATATTATTAACCTTACTTTCACGTTATAAGTTAAACAGATGTTATATTAAACTTTGTCTCGTCAACATTTTGGAAATTGTTTGCGTTCATTGAGATATTGTTTAAAATGTTACTTTTCAAAGGGGGTGCACTCATTTACGCTCAGCACTGTAGTTCTGGATCTATAGGGTATGGTTACCGGACATCCCGGTTTAGGACAGCTAGCACGAATTACTCTACATTTAGTCACAGTATCTAGCAAGTTTTAATGGTGAAACATTTCATTTTGGTCTACAGCATTTCTTTCCACGTGCCTTTTTTTAGTGTTTGACGCAACCTTTTTTTTTTTTTTTAACATCACAACCAAATGAGGAAAACTATTTAAATTGGAAAAAAAAAAAGTTAGATACTGTGTTTTGTTAGCCTTATTTAGCTTCGCGACCAAACAAATACAAGATTAACGGCATGTCGGGTGAAAAATTTTTCATTTTCAGAACAACGACGGGATGTTCCGCGCTACACGACGGGACATGTCATGTCTGTCTTTAACTGCAGATGCACAAGCAGCTCGAATTCCCATGATGTCGTGCCTCCAAAGCGACACCAGAGTTACCCCGAACTTCATTTCACTCGCATTACTGAGAATAAATCAAATATAAAACCATAGAGAGGGAAGAAAAAATAAATAAATAAATAAATAAAAATTGACCACACATCAGACAATTTCTCTTGCAAGTTATTTATTTTATTACAAAGCCAGGAACAGGGGGGAGGAAACAACTGAAACTAAAGTGCAGTTTTGTGATTGATCGTAAAAAATTTGTTCAGACAGAGTGTAGAAGTGGTGTAATACCGGGTCGGGTCGGAACACAGCAGCAGCAGGATGGAGACACGCGTTTTTAACAGCATGTGGGCGGAGCCTCAGTGTGATACCAAAAGGTAATCTGTGTCTCTCAGCTGATTTCCATTCACTATAATCGCTGCTTACCTGCAGGCTGCTGTATGCAAAACCATGAACAGCTTGAAAGCTCTTATTCAGCTAACAGAGTTTAAAAGAAGTAGTAGTAGTAGTTCCTGAAAACAACCTGAAACATCACCAGTGGTTATAAACAGAGTGGTTATGAGATCAGGACTTGGTGGTGGAGCTGTGGAGATGTTCTCTAAGATCCCATGACTTTCTTCTTGCACTCGACGGAGCAGAGCAGTTTCCCCTGCAGCGCCATGAAGCGCTGACCCACCAGGCACTTGGAGCAGCCCAAGCACTGAAAACACTGAGGCTCGGCGTGCCAGTGGTGCTCACCAAAGGACACGCGCTGGGCCTCGGGCTCGATCGGCTTCTTACAGGACACGCAAGCCTGCAAAAAACCACACACACTCTGAATATCATATGATAATTGAAGACATTTTCATGATACACCATACACACACACACACCTGTATAGAAATGAATATTTTACATATTTTCATTAACGACTCGGAGCATAATCAGAGTTTGGAACAGCTATCAAAATGTTCACGATACCTGCAATACATCACATATTCTATCATGATATCAATGCTCTATCATCATCTTACCCAACCCTCATCTCATCATCTCTAGCCGCTTTATCCTGTTCTACAGGGTCGCAGGCAAGCTGGAGCCTATCCCAGCTGACTACGGGCGAAAGGCGGGGTACACCCTGGACAAGTCGCCAGGTCATCACAGGGCTGACACATAGACACAGACAACCATTCACACTCACATTCACACCTACGCTCAATTTAGAGTCACCAGTTAACCTAACCTGCATGTCTTTGGACTGTGGGGGAAACCGGAGCACCCGGAGGAAACCCACGCAGACACGGGGAGAACATGCAAACTCCACACAGAAAGGCCCTCGCCAGCCACGGGGCTCGAACCCGGACCTTCTTGCTGTGAGGCGACAGCACTAACCACTACACCACCGTGCCGCCCATTATAAATATGTAAATGAAATAAATTCACAAAGCACATGAAGAGACCAGTATTATTTGCAAGTAAAATCTCATCACAGCATGACTGATAGTCAAATATCAGTGTACACACACACACACACACACACACACACAGGCAAGAGATGCAAATGCGTGTAATACTGACATAGAAAACAAACAACTACACTGAGTGCGAAAGCCTACATTCTGTCACATGTACATTAAAGTACAGCAAAATTCATCCTCTGGATTTAAGCAATAGGCACACACACACACTTTATTTATAAAGCATTTCATACACACTCACACATTTTACACACACACACACACACACACACACACACACACACAGCAGTGGGCAGCTGCGTTACGGCACCCAGGGAGCAGTTGGGGGTTCGGTGCCTCGCTCAAGGCCACTTCAGCCACGGAGGGGAAAGTTCTGTTCATTCAGTCCCCCACGTTTCCTGCCAGTCCAGGGAATCGAACCAGCGACCCTTAAAGCCCAAGCCTGCTTCTCTAACCTTCAGGCTGTGTGCGTGCCCGTGTGAGATTTTTTTATATACATCTGTGTGTGCACACATGTGTGAGTTCTTTACCACAGCGTGGTTCTTCATGTAGCAGGGTTGGCACACTGGCTTGTCGTTCTCCATGACGTAGGTTTCTCCAGCCAGAACACAGTCACAGTCAAAACAGCAGAAGTGTTTTAGGTGCCAGTTCTGTCCCTCCGCCTGAGTGTACTCATTACTGAAGATGAGCTGAAACACACACACGATCACAGAGGAACGTTAGAAACAGAAACCCGAAACCAACAGGCCTCTCAGGCCGCCTCCAGCTCACCTGAAACAAAATCACTCAATAAATCTGTTTTTCACTCAAATGCGCATCGTTGTACCACAGTGCTGCTGAATTCTCAATTCTGATTGGTCGAAAGGTGTTCGTACCCATCGCATAGCTTGATTCTGACTTCTGAACAGTCAGGAGTAAAGCTGTAACTTTCTTCAGGACCGAGGGGTTTACTCTCCGCAAGAAGTCGTTCCGCAACGTTAAAACACAACTACAAGCGGATAAAAGGTCTAACGTGTCTTTTTTTTTATTTTTAATTTAAAAATATGTAAATCAAGATATTTCTGTGGCATAAGAGGAATAAAGCACTTCAGGACGGCCCATTCGCATCTACGCCCCCGTTGTTAATCCAGTAGTCATGATGATGGTGGCATCACATGGTTCCTCCTCCACATTAGCAATTTAAAAAATAAATAAATAAAATTAATTAATTAATAAACAGCTGGTAAAAATCGCCATGAGCATCTCGCAGACCTGAAGATAGATAGATAGATAGATAGATAGATAGATAGATAGATAGATAGATACTATACTCATTTTACATGCTGAATATCCATCTATAAAATTAATTTCGGAAAATTAAGATGCTGTGATGATTTATTACCAAAAAAATAAATAAAATAATATCTTTCCATTGCTCAGTAGGAACCAGACGATATGAAGTTTTTAAAAAAATAATAAATAAATAATAATAAAAAAAAAAGGTATGCAATATTTCCCCCCAAAGAAACCTTTGATTATACTTTTTCATATTCACCAAAAAACTAATTTTTTACATTTAAAAAATGCATACAAAATAAATACATAAATAATATTTAACACCGAAAAACATGAATAGATAAAAAAAATCTGTAAACATTTTAACACTTAAAACTATGTTTAAAAAAATGAAAAAAAAAAAAAGGTACTTGATTATATTTTTAAAAAACGTAATAAAAATGTGTCGTCTCAGGAAAGTGTATCATGACATAACTAATCACGATATTGATAGAATATTATCAAAATCACCCAGCTCTGATGTCAAACAATTATTTTATTTAAATCACACTACATCATCCGACCTGTGGATCATCACAGCTCCTCCCTCTCTCTCTCTCTCACCTCGTCACAGCCAGCGCATCGGGGCTTCTCACTGTCTCCGTAATGACGGCCGCAGTAGAGCTTCCCCTTCTTCCAGAAGTAAATCATATCCACCAGCAGCTCGTTGCAGGTGCAGCACACGAAGCATCCCGGGTGCCACAGCTTGTCGTATCCGGCGCGTTCTGCGAAAACAGCCAGGTCGCCACGGTTCATGACACACTGGCAGTGATGACACGCCTGAGGAGACAACGGATACGAGTTCAGGATACGACATCTGTGGTTTCAGAGCAACAGCAGGACAGAGACATCGGGGCAAACACTGAGCTCCTGAAACAGGACTTATTGTGTAGCTTATATTCTATATCAATGATTTTTTCATCTCATCTCATTATCTGTAGCCGCTTTATCCTGTTCTACAGGGTCGCAGGCAAGCTGGAGCCTATCCCAGCTGACTACGGGCGAAAGGCGGGGTACACCCTGGACAAGTCGCCAGGTCATCACAGGGCTGACACATAGACACAGACAACCATTCACACTCACATTCACACCTACGCTCAATTTAGAGTCACCAGTTAACCTAACCTGCATGTCTTTGGACTGTGGGGGAAACCGGAGCACCCGGAGGAAACCCACGCGGACACGGGGAGAACATGCAAATTCCGCACAGAAAGGCTCTCGCCAGCCACGGGGCTCGAACCCGGACCTTCTTGCTGTGAGGCGACGGCGCTAACCACTACACCACCGTGCCGCCCCATGATTTTTTTCAATTAAAAAAAAAAAAAAAAATCTATAAATTATGCAAATTATTATTAATTGCCTCTCAACAAACACTAGACCTTTGTGTTTCATCAGAAACTCTGTAGAGAACCCAATGCACCAGTACAGAGGAGTAGGTTTATCACAAAATACGCTATTACATGGCGCCATCTGGTGGCAGGAATCAAGTAGTGTCAATCTCCATATTTTATATTAATTTTAAAAAAAAAAACAGAATAAAAATTATAGCAACAAAGAAAGCTAAAGCAACCATAATCTTCAGCAAGACTTTTTTCTTCCATTTAAAATCTACCTTATAACATGCATTTAAATACATAACTCTCTAAGTGATTCCCATTTAAGCATTTTATTGTGAACAGATTCAGTGTCGGGCGGCACAGTGGTGTAGTGGTTAGCGCTGTCGCCTCACAGCAAGAAGGTCCGGGTTCGAGCCCCGTGGCCGGCGAGGGCCTTTCTGTGCAGAGTTTGCATGTTCTCCCCGTGGGTTTCCTCCGGGTGCTCCGGTTTCCCCCACAGTCCAAAGACATGCAGGTTAGGTTAACTGGTGACTCTAAATTGACCGTAGGTGTGAATGTGAGTGTGAATGGTTGTCTGTGTCTATGTGTCAGCCCTGTGATGACCTGGCGACTTGTCCAGGGTGTACCCCGCCTTTCGCCCGTAGTCAGCTGGGATAGGCTCCAGCTTGCCCGCGACCATGTAGAACAGGATAAAGCGGCTAGAGATAACGAGATGAGATTCAGTGTCAGAACACGGGGCTCGAACCCGGACCTTCTTGCTGTGAGGCGACAGCGCTAACCACTACACCACCGTGCCACCCTAGCAAGTTATGAGTGTTTGAAATATGCTCTGTAATATACCAGTCCATATGTCAAAGCAACGACCATAAATGTACAGCGGAAATCAAAGTGACCGACATCTGCCAACGCTGTCAAAAGGCGTGCACGCCCTCTTTCGAATGCTGATGTAATCAAGCCGGAAGTTTTGTTTGTTTTGATAGCAATCAGGAAAGTTTGAGAAAAGTCGGCAGTAATCGTCATTTAAACTCGTTTTTGTACAATATTTCGTTTGGAAAACAGTTTTCAAAATGGCGGCACTGACACCTGGCTGACGCTTCACGTTTCGAAGTCTCGCACAAGTCTCGTGAAGATCGCGCGGATAAGCGACGCCTGCCGTGGACCAAACGAACCAAATTCAACACGGCCAAAAACCGAACAGGCCGATGAGTATAATATTTAATTGCGATTAGCTGCCAATACAAGTCACGATATAAGGTTACTACAACCGAAAACATAATTGAATAACACGTTAATTAAGAAATAAAGCAAGTTTAAAAATGACTTCAGTTTCCCTTTAAGTCTAAGCTATAACAGAAGATGTTTCTCCAAAAGCATTCACTCAACATGTAAGAGATGTTCTCATGAGAGAATTCCCCCCATGACTTACAAACTACGTTCTTTTAAATACGGATGTTTCAGTTGATCTGAATTTAACACTCAGGTGTAGATGTTTAGACTTTGGTATAATTAGCAAACAGTTATTCCATGAAATCGAGTCGTACATGAGCTGATAGCCGACGAGGCGTGGAGCACCAGATTGTCTATAATCCATGTATGACAAGATTGAGTGGAATAACAGTCACTGGATTTTGAGAAACGGAGCAATATTTTGTTTTTTAGGTTAAAGTTATTAAAACTTTAACCTGTAATCAAAACCTTCACGTGGGTTTCATTCGGATTCTTCCGTTAGTCTTGAGATCTGTCATCGTTTTATCATTATTTTTTTTTAAATTTCAAGTTAAAAGTAACAAAAAAAAGTCCTGCAAGAAACTCTGATCCATCTAAGAGTACACGGGAGTACAGTATGTCCTGTCCTGGAAATCTGAATCACTTCATCTACAGGATTAAAATTATTCCAGAACTACAGTGGGGCAAAAAAGTATTTAGTCAGTCACCAATTGTGCAAGTTCTCCCACTTAAAAAGATGAGAGAGGCCTGTAATTTTCATCATAGGTATACCTCAACTATGAGAGACAAAATGAGAAAAAAAAATAATCCAGAAAATCACACTGTCTGATTTTTAAAGAATTTATTTGCAAATTATGGTGGAAAATAAGTATTTGGTCAATAACAAAAGTTCATCTCAATATTTTGTTATATACCCTTTGTTGGCAATGACGGAGGTCAAACGTTTTCTGTAAGTCTTCACAAGGTTTTCACACACTGTTGCTGGTATTTTGGCCCATTCCTCCATGCAGATCTCCTCTAGAGCAGTGATGTTTTGGGGCTGTCGCTGGGCAACACGGACTTTCAACTCCCTCCAAAGATTTTCTATGGGGTTGAGATCTGGAGACTGGCTAGGCCACTCCAGGACCTTGAAATGCTTCTTACGAAGCCACTCCTTCATTGTCCGGGCGGTGTGTTTGGGATCATTGTCATGCTGAAAGACCCAGCCACGTTTCATCTTCAATGCCCTTGCTGATGGAGGGAGGTTTTCACTCAAAATTTCACAATACATGGCCCCATTCATTCTTTCCTTTACACGGATCAGTCGTCCTGGTCCCTTTGCAGAAAAACAGCCCCAAAGCATGATGTTTCCACCCCCATGCTTCACAGTAGGTATGGTGTTCTTTGGATGCAACTCGGCATTCTTTCTCCTCCAAACACGACAAGTTGAGTTTTTACCAAAAAGTTCTATTTTGGTTTCATCTGACCATATGACATTCTCCCAATCCTCTTCTGGATCATCCAAATGCTCTCTAGCAAACTTCAGACAGGCCTGGACATGTACTGGCTTAAGCAGGGGGACACGTCTGGCACTGCAGGATTTGAGTCCCTGGCGGCGTAGTGTGTTACTGATGGTAGCCTTTGTTACTTTGGTCCCAGCTCTCTGCAGGTCATTCACTAGGTCCCCCCGTGTGGTTCTGGGATTTTTGCTCACCGTTCTTGTGATCATTTTGACCCCACGGGGTGAGATCTTGCGTGGAGCCCCAGATCGAGGGAGATTATCAGTGGTCTTGTATGTCTTCCATTTTCTAATAATTGCTCCCACAGTTGATTTCTTCACACCAAGCTGCTTACCTATTGCAGATTCAGTCTTCCCAGCCTGGTGCAGGTCTACAATTTTGTTTCTGGTGTCCTTTGACAGCTCTTTGGTCTTGGCCATAGTGGAGTTTGGAGTGTGACTGTTTGAGGTTGTGGACAGGTGTCTTTTATACTGATAATGAGTTCAAACAGGTGCCATTAATACAGGTAACGAGTGGAGGACAGAGGAGTCTCTTAAAGAAGTTGTTACAGGTCTGTGAGAGCCAGAAATCTTGCTTGTTTGTAGGTGACCAAATACTTATTTTACCGAGGAATTTACCAATTAATTCATTAAAAATCCTACAATGTGATTTCCTGGATTCTTTCCCCCCATTCTGTCTCTCATAGTTGAAGTGTACCTATGATGAAAATTACAGGCCTCTCATCTTTTTAAGTAGGAGAACTTGCACAATTGGTGGCTGACTAAATACTTTTTTGCCCCACTGTATAATCCGACTTGATCTGAAATCACTATGAACAAATTTATGGCTTAAAATCACATTTGATTTGGAGAAGACATTAATAGAAATTAGAGAAATATTAGTTTCCCAGTTAAATATTATAGTACGCCTTATGTTTTTGGAAAATATACACTACTTCTGGCTATTTTTACAATGTGTATATTTTCTACCATCTGTCTAATTTGATTATCAAACTCAAAACCTATAGAGCTGAAGCACTTACGTAGTTCCCAGCAGGACCGGCTCCGCTTGCAGCCCCAACTGCCCCCGGGATCCCGACCTTCCCCACAGAGGCCGTGCCCTGGTCACCGGGTGCCCCAGGCTTGGCTCCGGAGCCTGAACTCTGAATGGGTCCTGCATGAGAACCGATCTCCTCTGGGAGGGTCAGGTCTCCGATGCCCAGAGCCTCGTCCTTGTACTTGCGCACATAATGCTGCATTTGTTTGACCTCGGTGGGCGAGAGCTCGTGGCAGCGCTCCGGGTCCTGGTCGTGCTCTGGCAGCTGTTTAGCCATCTGCTTCTTGCGATAATCTGCTCCCTGAGTGCCTGCTATGGGCCGCCGCTCCGGGGGAAGCAGCTCCATGTAACGCAGAGCCTGCAGCAGGAACACAATGATCATCAGGGACAGAGGAACAACAAGGACAGAGTGGGGAATGAGCAGCATGTAACAATGAATATGAACAACTAAACCACAGAAAATCTTTTATGGAAAAAAAGGAACCTGCTCGAGATGTAAACTTTGACATTTCTCTAGAATAGGTATGTAATGATATTAAAGGTGCAATAGGTAATTTTTAAAAGTATTCCTAAACCTTTAAATCATATTATTTCAAAAGATATACATGCAATACTGCTATCTGCAACATTTCCATGCAATGGATCACGATCGTTTTTTCCATTTCAGCCTTCTGTATAACTTTTTTCTGGCCCAGAAATTACTTCTGCTCAACCTTTTTTTTCCTTAAAGGCAACTTGTAAGAAAGAAAGCCTTTGTCAGATTTACTGTACATTATTATACAGAAAAATTATCTTCATAGTATATTCCAGCTCCTTAAGAAACTGGGGTCAGCCATGATACGACGCCCCCTGGAGCTGAAAGAGTTCAAGGCCTTGCTCAAAGGCCAATAGTGGCAGTTTGGTAGTGTTTGGGGTTTGAACTCCTGATTGAGCCAGCGTTGCGACCGGCCCACATAGTTTCAATAAAGGGGGTGGGGTTACTTGCTTGTCAAGGTTTTCATGCACCAACAAAAAGTTCTGCTCCTTCAAAAGTCTATAGATCTAAATGATGAAAGCATGTAAAATCAAAAACAGCAGTGCTGGAATCCTTACCAACTTCTGGTCAACCCCTGGAGGAGCCCACTCGTAGGTGACAGCTTTGACCACATTCTTTTTGGCTGCCACGGCAGGGGGAGTGAGGGCAGCAGCAACAGGGGCAGCAGGAGGGATACTTTGACCTGCGGCAATGGAGGCACCAGGGACAGAAGGGAAGCCTTGGCTTGAAGCAGACGGAGTACCCTTGCCAGGGACAGAAGGGGCGCCGTGGCCAGGGACAGAAGGGGCGCCGTGGCCAGGGACAGAAGGGGCCCCGTGGCCAGGGACAGAAGGGGCCCCGTGGCCAGGGACAGAAGGGGCCCCGTGGCCAGGGACAGAAGGGGCCCCGTGGCCAGGGACAGAAGGGGCCCCGTGGCCAGGGACAGAAGGGGCCCCGTGGCCAGGGACACCTTGGGAATAGGCAGGACTCACTGTCCCTGCAGTACCAGCCACTGGAACAGGTACCGCAGTACCAGTAGCAGGTATGCTGATGGTTACAGTGAGCTGGTTGCCTTGGTATGAAGGCACTCCATCTCTCTTCAGCTTGGCGATGAGGCCTGTGTACTTGGTGTCTTCGAAAAGCCGCCCCACCTTCTGGTTCTCTTCCGTCTGCAGATGCACGTCGTGATCCTCTATCCCGCACTTGCAGTTGCGGCAGATCTTTCTGTTAAAATGATGAACAAGGATGATGAATTTTCTCTGCAAGGTTGTCAAAAGCTTGAATTTTACATAGGAAACCAAAATGAGACCAATGTTTGACCACAATTTCACCAACTACACAGAATCTGGTCCACTACTAGAGAAACACACGCTGCAAAACTTGGAATATCATTACAGCACTGGTTGGTGTCCTGGGCGTGTCATAACACAGAAAGACAGCCAACAGCCAGGGTAAAAAAGGAAGAAGGTTCATAACTTTAGATATCAAGTGGATAAAAAAACATGCATCGGTGCCCAGTGTGTGTCGTTACATTTACAGCAGATGGCTTTATCTAGATCGACTTACAGAAGCGCTTTGTAGTGCAAGTTAAACAGACAAATCCATTCACAAGTTTGGAGTTATTGCATACAAACCTCCAGAAGTGAAGCTCAAAGCCCTCACACTTGTCCTTGCATTTCAGACACGCTGCTCCGGCTCCGATCTCATGGCCCAGGGTCATCTGCCAACACACACACACTTGGTGTTAGACATAAATTCAGGTTTAAACAACACTACAAATCCTTGGAACGTGGCTTTGGGGCAAACTGAACGGAACTTGAGACGGACTGATGAGCAAAAGAGCTTATTGAGAGTCATCTTGAAACTCCATACTTCTCCAGATCTATGTAAAATACTCCGGCTTGGATTATTTCTCATCCCACATAAACCTGTTTTTATCTCCATCTCTACATGCAGACTATTTACATACTTAGGTCATGAGATCATATTCTGCTCTCATGCTGTTTGATATTTCACTTCTGCTGCCAAACGCCTTGTTTTTTTAATATTCATTTTGAGCACGGATCACTCACTGCCGACGCACCGAGCCATCCCGACACGACCATGCCTATATAAGGCCAAGTATTTGAAGATGTGTAAGAAGCCTGGAGGGCTCCAACACCCTCCTGCTGCTTTCAGAGCAGATGTCTTTACTTCTAAATCATGACGGAACCCAAAACCCGGGAGGAATTTGCCAAACACCTGGTTTAAGACCAGGTTTGAACCAGCTGTTAGACTCTTATCCCTGTTATTAACAGTTTATCACACCGGATATGAGTGATATAAATGAACTTACGTAATTGTTTCATATTAATCCAGAAATTAAAATAAACAAGACTACGCTTGCGATGAGAACAAAAGTAATAGCATGTTATAAAATGAGGAAATGTTAGTGTGTCTGCGAGGGGGACGGTGCATGGCCTAATGGTTAGAGACGCACATTTGGGACCAAAAGGTCAGCAGTTCAATTCCTTGGACCATCAGGAAGGCTGAAGTGCACTTGAGCAAGGCTCCTAACCCCCTACGGCCCCCCAGGCTGCAAACCGCATTTAGGAGACGCTCATTTACCGTTTAGTTGTCGTCTTGGTGTTTTCAGCTCGATAGGGACTTTGACTTATATGTTATTCATGGGTGTGGCTAAATATGAAATCGGCTGAGCCATGATTATGAACATGCTTGGCAGCACATGACAATGAAGAAGTTGTGGAAATCTGGCAGGATTTTTTGTTTTTGTCAAGAAAATTCCAAATTTAGTGATTAATTTTCCAATTAAGACATATGAGCTTCGGGCAGTACGGTGATGTAGTGGTTAGTGCTGTCGCCTCACAGCAAGAAGGTCCGGGTTCGAGCCCCGTGGCCGGCGAGGGCCTTTCTGTGCGGAGTTTGCATGTTCTCCCCGTGTCCGCGTGGGTTTCCTCCGGGTGCTCTGGTTTCCCCCACAGTCCAAAGACATGCAGGTTAGGTTAACTGGTGACTCTAAATTGACCGTAGGTGTGAATGTGAGTGTGAATGGTTGTCTGTGTCTATGTGTCAGCCCTGTGATGACCTGGCGACTTGTCCAGGGTGTACCCCGCCTTTCGCCCGTAGTCAGCTGGGATAGGCTCCAGCTTGCCTGCGACCCTGTAGAACAGGATAAAGCGGCTACAGATAATGAGATGAGACAAGTTTCTTGACGAAAAGATTCGTAAATGAAGCCCAATTAGTGCAATCCGCGCAAAAGAAATCATACTGTTAAATCAGAAATGTATTATTTAAATAAATTAATTAATTAATAAATCCATCCTCCCTGAAATTATCCAAGGGCAAGAAGAAAAAAAAAAATTTATACAAAAAGTCTCTGCTTGCTCTCTCTCATATATTACATAAGACAAATTTCACGACTGATGAGTTCTGGATTCTGATTGGTCAGAAGGTGGTGATTAATTTTCTAGAACAGCAGTACAGCTTCAAATCACAGGTTTCTATCAATGCACATGTTCTAATACGTTATTATTTCTGTCAGGACGCGTATAGCGGATGCGTCACAAACGGATTTAACATATGCATTAAACGTGAAGGGTTTTTTTTTTGGAAAAAGATGCTTATTTAGCAGGTGTCGAAGGAGTCTCCAGTGTCCGCAAGTTTTCAGGAGAGTTTTGACACGTTGCAGTTTCTCGGTAGCATCGCAAGCTGCATGTTTTCCGTCTTATTAAATTCGAGAGAGAGAAAATAGACAGGCTGGTGAAAGAACGATTGTTTACAGCTGCTAGAACATAGCACAAGCGTGAAGATGATGTGACTTTTCTTAATGTCTTTCTTTAAGTTAAGAATGATCATTCTGCCGATCACGGTGCCATAATTCCCTGCCGTGTTTTGGTCGACAGATTGGCAAGTTTGAACCTGACCAATCATCGTTCACGTCCTTGCGTGTCATTGGGGAGGAAGGACTACAAGGACTGTACTGTTCTTGATGTTCATATTCATAAAAACGACACAACAAAATCAGGCTGTGATTCATGTAGTCAGATTCATGTCATCAAATTGCTGTGATATAAGAGGAATTATTATCCACACAGGACACTTTTTCGATGGAATGAAAACGTGTTCTATTCCCTTGTAGCGGGTTTCATTCATTTGGTTTGATAGCACGATAGCAATATTTTTAGCATATCGCTTATCCTGTGTGTATAAACATCATTCTACCCAATGAAGAATGAGCGTTGAATAGGGTTTACGATATTGCATGGTTATCAAAGCAACATGACGTCACACGTCGGAGATGTAAAACTTCCACGCTAGCGCATGACTGGGAAAAACAAACATGGCCGCCAGGTTTGCTTCGCTTTGCTAAATACGGAAGATTTTGAGAGAATTTTGAAAGCGAAAGACGCGTTGAACACCCGAAAGGAATGTGTATGTATAATAATGCCTGGCTTTTTTTTTTCCATGGTATATCAGATATATTCCATTCAGCTACTCGTCTTCGACTTGTTCAGTATCATGCTAACTGTGAACGGAATACCTGTGATAGACCACGAAAAAAGCCAGACAATATTATTTAAATATTTAGCTGGAAAACTGCATAATTTTTGCATGTCAACAAGTTCATGTTATACAATAGAAAATACAAAACACAACCATGATGGGTGAGCAGTTAGTGGTGTTAACGTCTCACAGCTCCAGACTTCCCGGCTGCTCTCTGCCTAGTTTGCCTCCTGTGTGTGTGTTTGCTCGCTCTGGGTTCTCTGGTTTCCTCCCACTGTCCACAAACATGTGGCTAGTTGGACTGACTAAGTGAAATCACTCCTCAGTGTCTACGTACGTGTGTGTACTGTACATTGTGCAGTGATGGCCTGGCATTCTATCCAACATGAATTCAAACACCATATTTTGCACCCAGTTTTCCCAGGATCCACTCTGACCCTGACCAGTATGAAGCGTAAACCAACATTAACCTCCTAGGGCTTAGCGGTCACATGCGTGGGCAGCACTTTATGGAAATTCGGAACAAGAATCCACATATGTGGACATACTTTTTCTCTAAAAGTACATCTTCTCAAAAGATGATGCTTAGTTTTTATTCTAATCAGGTTCTAATAAGCCCAAATAGCAAAGAGAAATAAAAAATGCATGTAAAAAAAACAGCTTGGGCCTTAGGAGGTTAAACTTTTTACACCATAAAATGTAAAGCTTTTATTCAACTGGATGATTTTAGGTATAAATGAAAAAGTTTGATCCTTTTTGGCTTATGATATTCTTACATAGTGATTTATTTACCCATGCGTTACCAGTTCTCGATACATCAGTGAATTCATGGGCAATGTGTTTCAATATATCCGTATTTCCTACCAATTCCCATTATTATTGAGTGAATTTGCAAGTTATCTACCAAATTTTGACAATTTGGGTGACAAGTTTTACATTTTACGCTTCACGGACGCAAATCAATAAGACATGCTCCCCTCATGAAGTGGAAACACCCCGTCACCTATTCTCGATATATGACGTCATCATTGGATTTCCATTATGATAGAAGTAGGATAGTTGGTTAGGGACATGCCATTTCTATTTTTTTAATAAAACGGGAACATGTACCACAATATAAAATTGATTAATTTCCACATTCATAACGCTCATTCATCTCAAACAGTTTTATACAAGAAGATACTCCAAAACAACATGGAGTTGAATTAATAATAAACAATTATTTACATATCATTGCTCACTGTGCAACAGTCACATAAAAACCGAGTGCCAGATCTAGCTACTCTTAGCTTGGTACAATACTTGAGGTGCACCCAGTGGTTACACTGTGTGTTAACACACTGGACCCAGTTAGTTATATACAGATCTCCATCAGTGCGATTCCTAGGGATGTAGAACCTCTTACAGACACAGCACCTTTCCTCATCTGCTACCTCAGACTCTCTGTTGGCTGGGGAGTCATCCTCTGATTCTGAGGGAGATGCGAGCTGGATTTGGGATGGACCAGGCTGTGGGGACTCCGGGGGTGGAGGTGGTGAAGCTTTCTTGCTCTGATGGTTGGTTGAATTGGTCACAGAGGCTCTCTTAGGGGCTGGGGCTGAAGTTTTAGAGGGTTTGGAGGACTCCCAGTACGTTTTGAGTTTCTTAACAGTTTCTCCCTCAAGAGCACTCCCACCAACAAAATCATGCACACTATGATGCTTTTTCTTAGGTATCTTCTCTGCTGGGGCAGCACGGTGGTGTAGTGGTTAGCGCTGTCGCCTCACAGCAAGAAGGTCCTGGTGGGTTTCCTCCGGGTGCTCCGGTTTCCCCCACAGTCCAAAGACATGCAGGTTAGGTTAACTGGTGACTCTAAATTGAGCATAGGTGTGAGTGTGAGTGTGAATGGTTGTCTATGTGTCAGCCCTGTGATGACCTGGCGACTTGTCCAGGGTGTACCCCGCCTTTCACCCGTAGTCAGCTGGGATAGGCTCCAGCTTGCTTGCGACCCTGTAGAACAGGATAAAGCGGCTAGAGATAATGAGATGAGATCTTCTTTGCTACTTTGCCACCCCGATCACTGAAGAACTCGGTAATATTATCATGAACGACTGGTCCGGAGTCAACTCCTGCTGCTGTTGATGGCTCACTGATTGTCTTATGATTATACAGGGTGGCAGGCTTGATCAGATCCTGTAGTTTCCTCTCTCTCTTTTTAAAATGTGATATTTAGGGGAAAAAGTGACATTTTCATGACATGCAAAGTAAAAGTCATCTAAAGACTGTGGATTATGCTGAGCAATTCCAGCGTTATGGACGTGACACTTGAACTCAAAATGGCAACAAATGACCCAGTGCATGTTTTATTGTCTCCCAGTATTTAAACAGGTGTTGCATATTTTAAGGCTGTACCATACTGGAGAAGTGATAGAACAAGAACAATTCCCATAGTACATCTAGGGCATGCCAGAAAACGCCAATAAAAGATGCGTTATGGATGTGACAGAAAAAGTATCACTTTTCTTGGGTGACTGTACATTTTTATCAAACTCTGTGAAATTGTAAACCTAATGTCGAAATGGAGATATCCATTTGATAGAGGGGTCCAAGGTGAATATTAAAAAATCTTTGCTTAAAATATTTTGTATTTCATGCAGAGTTTCGGAAGGAAAAGTCAGCGTTATGGATGTGACGAAATTCCGTTATGGATGTGACGCGTCTGAAATAGACATGGCGTATGTTTAGAAAATCAGCAATTTAACCACCATAACCCTTTGAAAAACTCTCTAAATATCAGCTAAAACTATCAAAGTTCTTAAATAATATTTAGGATGGCTATTGTTTTGTGGATTTTAGCATACATTTCTGCGGCTTGTGGGAATAATATAGAATTGTACATGATCAAAGTTGATTTTAGCTTGGGGTTTACATTATAAGAAAGGAAGACTGACAGTGACATATTAGGTTGGTTACAAACTGGTTCAACTTATTCACATCTGTAAAATACAGGCCTAGGTGAGATCTCTGGGAGTGGTTTTGATGTATTACATGCTGCTTTATTTTTGCATGGTGAGGTTGACATTTACATGGAATTGCCCTGTTTTGAAATAATTAAATAATAAACTCTTATGAATTAATGTATTCTGGTTCATACTAAATAAGTGAAAAATACTAAACAAGTTTTGCTCATTAATTAATTAATTACAGACTTGCTTGTGTGTTAATTATAAATGATAATTTTCTATTATTCCCCAGATCAGATCGACCACCTTTAGGGCGTTGCCACATGACTCGGGTCGAGTCCCAAACCACCAAAAACTGCAATAAACACTTCATTTAAAAAAATATTCCACTTCCTCCCCTGCCTCTGACACTGTGCAGTGCTGTAATGTGCAGATTAACCCCTGACCTCTTCTTCACAAGTGATATAAAGCTCTATAACATCAGATCATGAAATAAACTCACCTTCTTCACTTCCTTCTCGATTTCCATGGTCAAGTGAAGCTGATTAATAAACTGAGTTTAACCAAAATAATAACAATAATAACACTCCTAGTCGATGAGACCAGTTTGATGAAATGTCCAGGGTGGGACTGGAGCAGATCTTTCACTTTTTATGCCCCCTGTGCTCTCTCCTGCACCTCTCCCTCTCCTCTGCTCATTGTTAAGTAAAGACACTTCCGCCGTTTCTCAAAGCTCAACTCTCAGCCAATAGAAACTCACGGTCGGATTTAACCCACCAATCCCAGGCGGGAATGAGCGTGGAGGCGGGTCTTCCAGTGTGGTCCTATTGTTCATTGTAGTAGTGAAACATTTTAGGCTTCATGACTTTATGGAATCAATCTGCGGAGCATCATTTATAATGTTCTCAAATAAATAAAAACAGAATGCAGTGATGTGGAAGTTTCAAAATTCCATATTTTATTCAGAATAGAACATAGATGACATATCAAATGTTTAAACTGAGAAAATGTATCATTTAAAGAGAAAAATTAGGTGATTTTAAATTTCATGACAACAACACATCTCAAAAAAGTTGGGACAAGGCCATGTTTACCACTGTGAGACATCCCCTTTTCTCTTTACAACAGGCTACAGTAGTTATAATTAATAGTTAAGTGAGTGAAATGTTTAACAGTCTGACAGACAGACACATAGAACCCTGACTCCAAAAAAGTTGGGACAAAGTACAAATTGTAAATAAAAACGGAATGCAATAATTTACAAATCTCAAAAACTGATATTGTATTCACAATAGAATATAGACAACATATCAAATGTCGAAAGTGAGACATTTTGAAATTTCATGCCAAATATTGGCTCATTTGAAATTTCATGACAGCAACACATCTCAAAAAAGTTGGGACGGGGCAATAAGAGGCTGGAAAAGTTAAAGGTACAAAAAAGGAACAGCTGGAGGAGCAAATTGCAACTCATTAGGTCAATTGGCAATAGGTCATTAACATGACTGGGTATAAAAAGAGCATCTTGGAGTGGCAGCGGCTCTCAGGAGTAAAGATGGGAAGAGGATCACCAATCCCCCTAATTCTGCGCCGACAAATAGTGGAGCAATATCAGAAAGGAGTTCGACAGTGTAAAATTGCAAAGAGTTTGAACATATCATCATCTACAGTGCATAATATCATCAAAAGATTCAGAGAATCTGGAAGAATCTCTGTGCGTAAGGGTCAAGGCCGGAAAACCATACTGGGCGCCAGTGATCTTTGGGCCCTTAGACGGCACTGCATCACATACAGGCATGCTTCTGTATTGGAAATCACAAAATGGGCTCAGGAATATTTCCAGAGAACATTATCTGTGAACACAATTCACCGTGCCATCCGCCGTTGCCAGCTAAAACTCTATAGTTCAAAGAAGAAGCCGTATCTAAACACAATCCAGAAGCGCAGACGTCTTCTCTGGGCCAAGGCTCATTTAAAATGGACTGTGGCAAAGTGGAAAACTGTTCTGTGGTCAGATGAATCAAAATGTGAAGTTCTTTATGGAAATCAGGGACGCCGTGTCATTCGGACTAAAGAGGAGAAGGACGACCCAAGTTGTTATCAGCGCTCAGTTCAGAAGCCTGCATCTCTGATGGTATGGGGTTGCATTAGTGCGTGTGGCATGGGCAGCTTACACATCTGGAAAGACACCATCAATGCTGAAAGGTATATCCAGGTTCAAGAGCAACATATGCTCCCGTCCAGACGTCTCTTTCAGGGAAGACCTTGCATTTTGCAACATGACAATGCCAAACCACATACTGCATCAATTACAGCATCATGGCTGCGTAGAAGAAGGGTCCGGGTACTGAACTGGCCAGCCTGCAGTCCAGATCTTTCACCCATAGAAAACATTTGGCGCATCATAAAACGGAAGATACGACAAAAAAGACCTAAGACAGTTGAGCAACTAGAATCCTACATTAGACAAGAATGGGTTAACATTCCTATCCCTAAACTTGAGCAACTTGTCTCCTCAGTCCCCAGACGTTTACAGACTGTTGTAAAGAGAAAAGGGGATGTCTCACAGTGGTAAACATGGCCTTGTCCCAACTTTTTTGAGATGTGTTGTTGTCATGAAATTTAAAATCACCTAATTTTTCTCTTTAAATGATACATTTTCTCAGTTTAAACATTTGATATGTCATCTATGTTCTATTCTGAATAAAATATGGAATTTTGAAACTTCCACATCATTGCATTCCGTTTTTATTTACAATTTGTACTTTGTCCCAACTTTTTGGGAATCGGGGTTCTATCTATCTATCTATCTATCTATCTATTCATTTGTCTACCTGGCTGTCTATCTATCTGTCTATTGGTTTATCTGCTTCTTTATCTATCCATATATTTTAATGTATATACTGTAAGCATGCTGGAAATCTGTTCTTTCTTTCTTTCTTTCTTTCTTTCTTTCTTTCCATCCAAAATATCACTATGGCCTTCACATTAAATATATTAACTTCATCCAGTTTTGAAAGCTATTTTATTTATTAGTTTATTTGTTTGATTGATTGTTCACACGAAGTACAATAAATTCAGCACCCAGTGCTTTATTTTCAAAGTTTTCTTTCTTTCTTTCTTTCTTTCTTTCTTTCTTTCTTTCTTTCTTTCTTTCTTTCTTTCTTTCAGTCAGCAGAAAATAGATATATAGACATCCACATTTAAGACACAAAATACAACCTAAAGCTTTTTTATTTTCAATTTTTACAAACGTCATTGTTTGGCTCATGACTCCTTTCTGCTTTGTACACAAACGCACATTCATTCATTCATTCATTCATTCATTCATTCATTCATCATAAAATATTGTATTCACACCAGGAACGCTAAATTCAATCTAAATCTCATTATTTCCATTTTTTATGTCACATTTGGGTTGTGATTTATTTCTTTTCTGTCTATCTACACTGCATGGCCAAAAGTTTGTGCACCCTTGGCCATCACACCCATACTGTATGAGGTTCTTCCACCACAAACTCTTCCAACAAAGTTTAAAGCAGACATTTGTATCGAATTGTGTCTCTGAATGCTGTAGATTTACAATTTTCCTTCACTGGAGCTAAGAAGCCCAAACCCAAACCTGTTCCAGCATGACGATGCCCCTGTGCACAAAGCAAGCTCCGTGGTGCATTCAGATTGGAGTGGAAGAACTCGAGTGTCCTGCACAGAACCCTGACTGAACTCAACTCAACCCCACTGAACACCTTAAGGATGAAGTTTAACTTGATCCTCAACATCACCACCAACATCAGAGCCTGATCTCATTAATGCTGAAAGGAATGAACACAAATCCCCACAGCCACGCCCCAAAATCTAGCAGAAAGCTTTTCCAGAAGAGAAGAGAAGAGGAGAGAAGAGAAGAGTGGAGCTTATTATCACAGGAAAAGGGAATCAATCTGGAATGAGATGTTTAGCAAGGACATATGAGTGTGATGGTCAGGGGTCAAATGTTTTATCATATAGTCTACGCAGTGCACTGAATTCAGCTGCTGTATTTTTACACTTCCGCACTTTTTAAAGGAAGCTGTGGTTTAGTCAGTTGGGTGTGGAGTGTTACATTGCTCAACTTCAGCACAACCGAGTGTGTGTGTAAAGAGAGAGAGACAAATAGAAGTACTGTATCTATTCACCACCACCATCATCATCATCATCATCACTGTCTGCACTCATCTGCCTTCTCCAGATGTGAAACAATGACAAATTAAACAGTTTTACTTTGACTGTAGTCAGTAAAATGAGTCTACTGAGTTGAATTTAAACACATTGCACAATCTTGTGTGTGAACTTTGTACGCTCCACATCCATGAGTAACACAAGGTCAAACAGACGTGCGTTAACCATTGGGTGTGTTTCCCAGCCTTATCTTATCTCAGCGTGACCTCTCCCCTCGCTCACTGAATCAATAAATGTGTCTCTATCTTTAGCCATGCTTTCCCTGATGAAATTTTGCATCAAGAGGAAATAAGTTCTTATATAAGCAACACTGAACACTGCCTGTATGGGGTTCCTCAGGGATCCACACTCGGACCCCTACTATTTTTTATTGTATATCAATGATATTACTAAATCTTCAGATATTTTTACGTTTTTCCTATTTGTTGGCTGAAGATACAAATTTACTCTGTGCTGGTAAAGATTTCAAATTTTTAGAGCCGAGGATTAACAAGGAGTTCATGAAGTTTTCTGACTGGATCATGGCGAATAAATTGACCTTGAATGTCAGAAGAAAAAAAAAAACAACCAAATTTTGTTATTTTTCACTCTCACCAAAGAAAAATAATTCAGATATTAGTATAAAAATTCCTGATTCTTTATTTCAGCGATTTATAGCATTAGAAAAAAAGAATCTGTCAAATTTTGGGGCTTGTACCAAAGTCAGTAAATCTCATCTCATCTCATTATCTCTAGCCGCTTTATCCTGTTCTACAGGGTCGCAGGCAAGCTGGATCCTATCCCAGCTGACTACGGGCGAAAGGCGGGGTACACCCTGGACAAGTCGCCAGGTCATCACAGGGCTGACACATAGACACAGACAACCATTCACACTCACATTCACACCTACGCTCAATTTAGAGTCACCAGTTAACCTAACCTGCATGTCTTTGGACTGTGGGGGAAACCGGAGCACCCAGAGGAAACCCACATGGACACGGCAAGAACATGCAAACTCCACACAGAAAGGCCCTCGCCGGCCACGGGGCTCGAACCCGGACCTTCTTGCTGTGAGGCGACAGCGCTAACCACTACACCACCGTGCTGCCCAGTCAGTAAATCAATTGGCCTTATTGCTAAGACATTTTGTACCTCAAAAAAAAAAACCTTTAATTACCTTGTACTGGTCACTAATCAATCCTTATTTAAATTATGGAATAAGTGCTTGGGGACAAGCATCCAAATCCTTTCTAAACAACTTATTAGTTTTACAAAGGCGAACTCTCAGACTTGTATTTTTAAGAGTATTAGGGAAAGTGCTATTCCATTATTTATGAAAACTAATACTCCTCCATTAACTCTTAAGTTTTGCCAGTCAACTGGAAATTTGATGCATGATGTAATGAATTAGAAGGCTCCTCCCAATTTATGCAAACTTTTTGTAGGAATTTCTGATATTCATTCCTACAACACTTGCTCTTCTGCAGCCCATAAACTGTATATTTGAGAGTCAAGAATTAACATTCAATTGAATTCTGTTTCACGTTTAGGTGTTTCACGTTTCTGGAATGCTATTCCAGTGTCCATAAGGAATTTGTCTAAAAAGGCATTTAAAAGGGAACTGAATAGGTTTCTTTTTAATGTGCTTCAAAATGACGGGTGCTGTGGCGAAATTGTGAGGAGTATACAGATTCTCAATAAAAATACACTATATCTTTGTTTAATTTGTATCCCACAATGCCTTGCGTGAATGGGGAAAGCCCACCACGTGATGTGTGATGCATGACGTAGTGTCTTGTATTGGGTCATGGTGAAGCAGGAAAAAAATAGCAGAGAATTTAGGGCCACGTGGGTCTAAATTCATTAATTGTTCTATTTTTAAAAAAACTAATACAATTGGAAGTCTGTTATTCAAATTCAGTAGCTTTCGGTCCACTAAAGAAAAATAATTGGGTGTCGGGGAAAATTCTTTTTATGACCTACACTTGAAAAATCTGAAAGGCCATCTACCTTTAATAGGCTCGTTTATCAATCACGGCTTTTTGGAACCGTTATTCTTGTTATTTCAGTTGTTGTTAACGTTCATTTTCTTGTTACTCATAATTAATTTGGTTTCATACTGTTAATGTATTGATATCCTTATTTGTATTTGAAATATGATATGAAATATGATTTGAAATAAATAAATAAATATAGACAAGTAGAACTCGAACTCGAAAGGGAAATGGCGAGGAAGTTGACCAAAAAAAAAAAACAAGTATCTGGCATCTTCGCTGCCAAAATGCATGAAAATAACACATTTGCAGAATACATGACATATTTCTGTTAATAAGATAATTCTGCTTATATTTTAACGCCAAACATTTACAATTAAACAAAAACGACGCTCCCCTGGTGACTCCACTTGTGCTTGAGCTAAGTTACAGTATGCAGTGGGAAATAAAGCAGGAGGGCGGTTTGGCAGGTCAGTCCCAAGGTCACGATGCCAGAGCTGAAATATAAATAGCCAGTGCAGCATTAAACTGTTTAACTCCAAAAAGCAACATGAGAGGACTTTTGGTCTTGGCAGCTTTACTTGTAGCCGTTTTCTGCAAGGAGACATTCGAAGGGTACGTTTACTTTATGTCCTTGCAGTCATCCTGATGTTAACGGCTCGTTAAAGGATACGTGGAGTCTGAGAACCAGTGCAGAGAATACCTGAGTCTGGGTCAATCAGATAATATCAAATAAAAAGAGACAGAAGGAAGGAAGGAAGGAAGGAAGGAAGGAAGGAAGGAAGGAAGGAAGGAAGGAAGGATGGCTAGACAGACAGAAATATTGATGAAATAGAATAAATACAGTATATAACAGACAGATTAGCAGACAGATTTCTAATATCAGGCATTGTATGATAAACTCGCTAGCTGTCTTACTGTCTACCTACTGTAGCGGATCACATGACCAATCAGAAATCTCAAATTAAGAAAAAAGAAAGCATGGCAGTGGGTTGGGTTTTTTTTTTCCAAACATCAGCACCAGGATATTCAAATATATAACATATATAAGGTGTCGTTTCTAATTACATACATATCCAAACATAATGTATCTTTAACAGGCACCAAGTTCTTCGGATCACTGCAAAGGATGAGGTGGAGATCAGACTCCTGAAGGATCTGTTTGATCAGGAACATCTCCAGGTGAACTTTGATTTTCATTGGTTCATTTTGAGGAAGCATGTCCAGGATGAACCTGGTTGATGGTCGATATGTATCTGTTCTTGTGTATGTGCGTGTGCGTAGCTGGATTTCTGGATGGAGCCAGGTGGCGTGTCGCTGCCCATCGATATCCGAGTTCCCTTCAGTAGCCTGCAGGACGTCAAGGCATTCTTGGGGTACCACGAGATCCACTATGAGGTCATGATCCAGGATCTTCAGGTAGAGTTACTGTCTAAGCATGACTTTAACATGGAAGACAATTTCATTCATAGTTATCCATATTTCTCTGGGGAAGCCATGGCCTAATGGTTAGAGAAACCGCTTTGGGACCAAAAGGTTGCTGATTTGATTCTCTGGACTAGCCAGAATGGCTGAAGTGCCCTTGAGCAAGGCACCTAACTCCCAACTGCTCTGGCAAGTGTGGTGGCATACCTTGTGTCTAATTAGCCAAAGAAAATCTGATGATGCAATTATCAGTTCAGGCAAGAACCCAGCCATAATCTCATCTCATCTCATTATCTCTAGCCGCTTTATCCTTCTACAGGGTCGCAGGCAAGCTGGATCCTATCCCAGCTGACTACGGGCGAAAGGCGGGGTACACCCTGGACAAGTCGCCAGGTCATCACAGGGCTGACACATAGACACAGACAACCATTCACACTCACATTCACACCTACGCTCAATTTAGAGTCACCAGTTAACCTAACCTGCATGTCTTTGGACTGTGGGGGAAACCGGAGCACCCGGAGGAAACCCACGCGGACACGGGGAGAACATGCAAACTCCACACAGAAAGGCCCTCGCCGGCCCCGGGGCTCGAACCCAGGACCTTCTTGCTGTGAGGCGACAGCGCTAACCACTACACCACCATGCCGCCCCCCAGCCATAATAATAATAAAAAATATATTTCTCTAAAATATTTTGTTTGACCTCCTTTTACATCCAGGAGCTTCTCGATAAGGAGCAGCGTGAGATGATGAGATCTCGTGCTTTTCAGCCCAGTACCACTGATGATTATGACTACACTAACTACCATACGCTGAGTGAGGTCAGACAAAGTAGCCTTAGTTTACAATTTATAAGAAAGTATTGCATATTTTGAACCACATCAAAGAGCTTGCAATAATAATAATCTTTTCTTCACTGCGCTGCATTTTCAGATCAACAGCTTCATAGACATGTTGGTGCAGGAGAACCCTAAACTGGTGAGCAAGATCGTGATTGGACAGAGTTACGAGGGCCGTCCGTTAAACGTTCTGAAGGTTGGTCAAATCCACTACCATTGATTATTTTGCTGTAACAGCACATCCCAAGAGCAAGTGTTTCACTGATCTTCTAGCACAGCATCACAGGACGTTATAGCAGCTGTAAACAGTCGGTCCCTCACCAACCTCTTTTTATTTCTCTCTCGAAATTAATAAGACAAAAAACTTGTCATGTCAGTAAGAAACCGTAAAAAGTGTAAACTCCTTGACGGTTACAAAGTGCTGAGACTGGAGACGCCTTCCAAACGTCACCATGTTTAAAGGATTTTTAAAATGTGACGCTTCCACCCTACAAGCCCCTGTTTAAGTTGTTACTGTAGAGTAGAAATGACCAGAACATCAAGGACGTTGGAGCTCATCTGGCCTGCTATCAAAACAACCATAGGGGTGTTCACATGGCACATATTTGCATCGATGCTGCACCGATGTATTTTGTTGCGATATATTTTACACCGGTGTAAATTTTGTGGAGCGTTCACACGTCACAAACCTGCTTACTAGAGAGACGCGTGTTAGCACCGGTGCAGCCCCACTTGCGTTCACACGGCAGTTTTTGCGACCGTGCTATACAATAGTGATAATGCGGAAATGAAATATGTGCATGCGTGAAAATGTACTTCCTTTTCCCTGTTGTCATGGCATCACCAAGCGCCGGGAAAACAACATGGATGAAGACACCAGTGTTGCCAGATACTGCTGACGTTTTCTAGCCCAAAATATGTTCAAATCTGCCAAAATGCACTTAAAACTGCCCAATCTGGCAACACTGGAAGACACGCAGGTTCTGTTGTTGATATTCGCCATTTTGGAAGCGCAAAATACCAGGATGCAAATTATGCAATGCCCGTATGTAATCAACTCTCCTCACGCATAGCGAGTCTACCCCTGTAGCGTTCAGACGTCCCATTTTATATCGGTGCTGCCCCGCAAACTAGCATTTACTCCGGAGTAAATTTCTTAAACCACCTCCCGAGCAGGGTTAGATTTGCACCGGTTTAAGCAGCTTTCAGGGGCTACACCGGTATAACTTTGTACCGTGTGAACACTCTACCGGGGCAGCCCCGGTGCTACACCGGAGTAAAAGTTGCCATGTGAACACCCCTCATGACGACCAAAACATCCGACAGAACTGAAATGTGACGATGTGAGAGAGAGAGGACCAACCTCCACGACAAACTGTTTACAACAGGAACATCAACAAAGGACTAAATTTTGTTCCCCGAGCGTAGATCGACCTGAAACATCGATCAGAACTGAATTCACATGATAAATGAGAGAGGAGATACAATTCTAGTCAGAAGAAATATATGTTATTTACCAGCTGGGAGGTCCGTATGGTGAAATACCGTGACCGAGGTCTTGAAAGTACTGAGCGAGGCCCTCTGGGCCGAGGTCAGTATTCAAGGCTGAGGTCACGCTATTTCGCCATACGGACCGACCTTAAGCTGGTAAATAATATATTTATTTTTTTCTTTACCAAATTCTAACAGAAAACGAGAGCGCCCTAAAGGGAAAACCGAGCTGAGCCGCCATTTTGAATCCTCATTCACGGCTGTAATGCAAACTGCTTCCTCCTCGGTATACAAGTGCACTTCCATGGCAGGAAAAAAACTACATTTTGCCACCTATGTAGTCCCCTATTTATACAAAATTGAGTCATTCAGGATTCAGCCATGTTTTTGCTCAGCGTTAGCAACAGTTAGAGGTTTTTAGCTTTCTCCTGAAATGTTTTCTTTTATTTCTTCTTCCTCAGGGTAGTAAAACTCGCTTTCGCTGTGAACACTGTCGTTATCGCTATCCATGCTGTAAAATTAATGCTATTCTCCTGAGAAATCCTGGCAAAAATTTATAAGATTTTTGATAATCTTATAAATAAATCTTATAAAAAAAAGATAAATGTTGACAAAAAAATGCTACTATGTTTGTTGTTGTTGTGAACAAGAGAATCGCCAGAGGTCCATAACTGGGGTCCATAGCTGGGGTCCGTATCGTAGGATACGGACCCGCTCGCCAGCCAGTCAGAGTGCAGGATTTGATGGAAACCGGACCATGAAAAAAATAAAATGTGTTAAGTTGACCTGATTATGAATTTGTTAGCAAAAAATTGACAATACGACGACCAAGTTTTGTGCAGAAGTTCAAGTTCTTTCAAATAAAACAATCAGAACTGAAATCCATTAAAAACTGAGGGAGAAGACACGATTTAACTGAAAATAAATACATCATCATCTGTCATCCGGCGAGCTGGTGACTTGGTAAGATATCCTATCCCAGACCCGCCGGTCGAGCATAGCTGCTCTGAGTTGTTCTTCCCTCAACCCCGTCTTTCACTCGAGGACCATTTTCAGGGTGGTACGTGGTTGACCGACTTTGTGCTTCGCCTCAGGCTCCCACAAGAGAACTTGTGCGGCAGGTTGATCGTGACGAAACACATGGCCGCACAATGCCAGATGGCATTTGGCAATTATGGTTGAGAGGCGTGGTAGGGAACCGTACAGGCCGTCGTTTGTCCAATGGTCCTGCCAGCTGACGTTGAACACTCTGCGGAGCATGTGGGTGTACGTGCCATCCAAGGATTGCTCTTGTGCTCTCGTTAGAGACCAAGACTCGGATCCATAGAGAAGAATGGATTCGACTGAGGCCTTGAACACTCTGACCTTTGTGTCTCTAGACAGCGGGGCAGCCCACACCTTGATTAGAGAATTTAGGGCGCCCCAGGCTTTGGCCTTTCTGGAGTCAGTTCATCCAACTGCCAAGGTATTTGAAGTCGTCCACCTTCTCGATAGCAGAGTTGTCAAGCGCATGGAGAGATTGGTCCGTAGAGGAATTTATATGCATCCATTTGGTTTTGCATGCGTTCAACTGAAGGACAACTGATTTAGCATCCAATTCTACTCGGTGAAGAAGATCCTCGCCCGAATTCACAGAGTCCTCGAGAAGAGCAATGTCATCAGCGAAGTCGAGATCGGACAGATGGACAGCAGGGTGGCGAGAACTTCTATGGCGTTTAAGAATGAGCCCATCATCCATGCAAAGGGCTAAACTTGAAAATAAACACAGCTGTAAACAAATAGTTTCCAACAGGAAGATCAACAAACAAATGACCAAGTTTTGTTCCCTGAGAGAAGCTCAACCGATCAGAACTGAAATCGGGCGAGAAATCAGAGAGGAGATACAATTCTAATGAGAAGTCCCAAAACTCGTTAAGGTGACCTAATTAGCAGTTCGTTAGCAAAAAAATTGACAAAACAATGACCAAGTTTTGTGCAGAAGGACAGGTTCTTTCAAACGAAACAATCATGCTAAGAGCATCTTAACTTGGAGAGAGAGCGTTCATTGTGATGCTCGCTCTACCATTTAACGATGACCTTTGTGCTGTGATGCTTTTGGGAAACTCAGGCCAGAACTGAAATCCACTGAGAACTGAGGAAGGAGATATGATTTAACTGAAAATAAACAAATCTGTAAACAAATTGTTTACGACAAGAAGATCAACAAACAAATGACCACGTTTTGTTCCCTGAGAGAAGATCAACCCAAAACATCAATCAGAACTGGAATTGGATGAGAACTCAGAGAGGAGATACAATTCTAGTGAGAGGCCTGGAAAATTCGTTCATTTGGCCTAATTAGTAACTTGTTAGCAAAAATAATCGACAAAATAACAACCAAGCTTTGTGCGGAGTGATGAGTTCTTTGAAATAAAACAATCGAAATGGAAATCCATGGAGATACAATTTAACCAAATTGTGGACGACGGATGGACGACGGACGCCACGCCATGGCAACAGTCTTATGGTCAGATGAGCTAATAACGTAGGCTATGTAGAGTGCAGGGGCGGATCTAGAAAAATATTTATGGGGTGGCAAGAGGGGGGCAGGAATTTTTTAGGGGTGGCAACGTATTACAGATGTATATATACTGAATTTAATCACAGTTATCACAGTTTGATGACAAATAGTATGTACACACTACAAAAGGGCACGGGCTGCCATTTACAAACTCATACAGACAAACTTAATCTCATGCTTTTATTGTTCACAAAGAACACACATTCTCAGATGAGGCCTATACCGTTTCTGGACAGTTTTATACTGTGCATGCAAAAGAACAGACACTAAAAAACAACAATAACAACACTGCTTCAAGTTCAGCATGATTTAAACCATTTACACCAGTGTCACATTTTATAGTTTTTTTCCTCACGCTTTGTAAAGGCTCACCAGTGAGCAGAACATGAACTTGTCATGCCTACAACAGCTGAATGCGGCGATTTCCATGTTGCTCAGCAAAACGCTTCACAAATTTATCAAGATCTAATGCTTTTGTGCGCTTTGATTCAATGCTGAGTACAGCCAAACTTGATAGTCTCTTTTCTGTCATAGTCGACCGCAAATAAGTCTTTATGAGCCTGAGAGATGAAAAACTTCGTTCACAGGATGCACTGCTCACAGGCAAGACAACCGCTATTTTACACAACCTGAACAACTCAAAAAAAAAACATCTTGGTATGGGTCCAAAAACTGAGTAAACTCCATGAGAGTGGTAGGACTCTCCTGTTCCCCCTTTTTTCTGTCTAGTACTCTCCTCGTCTGATGTAACTCATGTTTAACTATGCTAGCACTGTTCATTCATTATAATTTTATTTCTTGATAGATAGTTAATCAGCTTTTACTTCTTTCCTCCCGTGTCTCCTTTCCTCGCGACTCCTGGCTCCCTCGCTTCGCGCCTCTCAATTTTCCAAAACAACCAATCTCTGGCGTTATCTCGTGCTGCATTCGCCGCAGTTGGACATTGGAAATTCGTGCACGTAAATGTCAAATTGGCCGTAATTTTTCTTTGAATTCGTCACTGCCAACTGGGGTGGCAGCAGGGGTGGCAAGGCTTTCTTTTAGGGTGGCATTTGCCACCCTATGCCACCCCGGTAGATCCGCCCATGGTAGAGCGAGTGCATTATTATAAACATGTGATTTGTAGCTGCACTGCTGTCAGAGCTGCTGTTCTAGAAAATTAATCAACAAATCTTGATAAATCACAATCCAGAATTCAACATCTGGTTCAATTCAACTGCGCTGTTGTGGAACACTTTAAATAAAATAAACTGCACCTTTAATACTAATATTTAGATCAATACAGATGCTGTTCTATCACTCCATCTTTTTGCTTCCTTTATTTATTTATTTATTTGTTTCCTCCTTACATCAACCCTTTAATTTTTTCTCTTTTTTTACTTCTTTACATCATTGCATTAAAACTTAAAGACATGGAGGTCTGGACAAGAGAGAAGGGGAATGAAAGTCATTAGGACCAAGATGGAGTACATGTGTGTGAACAAAGGGGCGGGCAGTGGAATGGTCCAGCTACAAGGAATAGAGATGGTCAAAGCAGATGAGTTCAAGTATCTGGGGTCAACTGTACAAAGTAATGGAGAGTGCAGAAGAGAAGTGAAGAAGACAGTGTGAGCAGGTTGGAATGGATGGATGGAGGAGAGAGTCAGGAGTGATTTGGTATAGAAGAGTACCAGCAAGAGTGAAAGGGAAAGTGTAGAAGACAGTAGTAAGAGCAGCGATGGTGTGTGGTTTGGAGACACAAAAACAGGAGGTGAACTGAACTGGAGGAAACAGAGCTGAAGATGCTGAGATGTTCACTGGGAGTGCAAAAATTGGACAGGATTAGAAATGAGAATATTTGAGGGACAAGACATGTTGGATGGCTTGGAGATAAAGTGAGTGAGGTGACATTGAGATGGTTTGGACATGTACAGAGGAGAGATCCAGGGTATACTGGGAAAAGAACACTGGAGATGGAGTTGCCAGGTAGAAGGAAAAGCGGAAGAGCAACGATTAGATTTAGGGATGTGGTGAAGGAGGACATGAGGACGTGGTGTTGGTGTGACAGAAAAAGATACAGAGGACAGGAGGAGCTGGAGCTGGAGGGACATTATCCACTGTGATGATACCTAACGGGAACAGCCAAAAGAAGAAGAAGAGGAGGACATGCTTGCATGAATGACTTTATTTTCATAATTAATATAAACCTGTGATTCAGAGCTGCTCTCACATCAAAGCTGCCTTTGTTTTTGTTTTTTTTTTCCTGATACACAGTTTAGCACGGGTGATACAAAGCGCCCAGGGATCTGGATCGACACTGGAATCCATGCCAGAGAGTGGATCACACCGGCAAGTGGAACCTGGTTCGCCAAGAAGGTATGACTCATTCATTTCCTTCAACAAACAGAGTTCCTTCCTGAACACTAACCCATGTCTCTTCATGTAGATTGTGACAGATTACGGTCGTGACCCCGCTCTTACCGCCATCCTTGACAAGTTTGACATTTTCCTGGAGCTTGTCACCAACCCTGATGGATATGAGTATACCCACACCAGTGTGAGTGTCAAAGCGGTTCTTAAACACATACTGAATACTGTTATGGTTAGGAATTAAAGTGAGATAGAATGAATCGGAAGATTGAAAACATTAACATGGAGAGGGTAAAAATCCAAATTTTGTGTTTGTGTTCATACCTGTGGCGTGATGGATGGCAGGAACCAAACTTGAGCTCACAGTGTCACAAAAATAACTAGAAGGGCACTTGGTAGATGAGAGTGCATATCTCCACCAAGCCACAGATTATCAGTATCAAAATAAACTCACTTGAACCTAAGATAATACTAAAGCTGTCCACCAAATTTCACCCAAATCCATCCAGTACTTTTTGAGTTACATTGGGAAGAGATTAAAAAAAAATCCTGGATCGGCATATATATCTGGATCCTTGGTTCCACCTACATATCTGGATTTTCATCAAAATCTAATCAATTGTTCTTTGGCCCATGACTCACCTTTCCTCCAAATTTCATCCAAATCCGTTCACTACTTTTTTAGTTACGTTAGGAACAAACAAACAATCGGAGGCGAAAATGCAACCTCTTCCAGCAAAGTTGACGGGGGTAATAAGGTCCAGTCATGTTAAGCAGGAAAATTAAGAGCCAATCATGTTTCATCTTTAACATCCATCATCAGTAGTACAATCTGATATGAGAGACGTGAACACTCACTACGCTTACCTGCACAGAATTTTCCAGTTTTAGCCCCGATTCGGAAAAAGACACTATTCCTACTAAGCTGTTTACATGGCTAAAAAAATGAATATTCCACTAATATTCCAGTTTACATGCAGCCGTACGTACTCCGATTGTCGAGTAGGTGTGTATACAATGCACACCGTCAACAGGCAAGAGGCCGCGTGTCGCAAATTGCCATAAATATTCCAGATGTCCTGTTTACATGCTCTGAAACCCAAATAATATCAGCTTTTCAGCTCACATGTCCATCCATTATCCATAACCGCTTATCCTATGCAGGGCAAGCTGGAAAGAGGCGGGGTACACCCTGGACAAGTCACCAGATCATCACAGGGCTGACACATAGAGACAAACAACCATTCACACTCACATTCACACCTACGGTCGATTTATAGCCACCAGTTAACCTAACCTGCATGTCTTTGGACTGTGGGGGAAACCGGAGCACCCGGAGGAAACCCACACGGACACGGGGAGAACATGCAAACTCCACACAGAAAAGCCCCCGTCAGCCACTGGGCTCAAACCCAGAACCTTCTTGCTGTGAGGCAACAGCGCTAACCACTACACCACCATACCGCCCGGAGCTCATATGTCTTAATTGGAAAATTAATCACTAAATTTGGAATAAAGCCAAATTTGGAATAGTCAAACAGAATATGCTGTTTACATGACCCGTATCAAATTCTGAATATTGTCATACACGGGATAATCACCATGATATATTAGTGTGTATGTAAACGTACTAAGTGGAAGGCAGGAATGTAAACATGCACATGCATTTCAAATCACGTTGTACTTACCTTTCAGAAAGTCCTCATCATGTCCAAATTTTGTTTACAAGATTATACAGTAAATGTTGCTGGCTTGGCGAATAGGTTAGCTAGTTAGCTAGCTAGTTGATTCGATTCTAGATATGAGAAAATCATTAGCTAACACTGAATCTATTGCAATGTTGAATTTTTCTTCCATGTTCTCCAACCGGATTAGTCATACCATAATCCATGTTGTTGCAATCTACATTAACGTTATGCAGGTCAAGTCACTGATCAGTGGTCTAAAGTCCTTCCTATGCCATGCCCTGGTCTTCCCAGACAGTCTCCCATCCCAGTACTAACCAGGCCCTTAAGGTGGCACAGATCTCTGTTTCCGTAGCCCTTGATGTGAGTTATGGAGCCAAACTCTCGCTTATACAGCTAGGGTTACAGTGGGGGGCTAGTCCTCTGGTAACTGCGAGAGTTTGACTCCCTACTCACGTCTGTATTGCAGCACCTTGCCAGACAGCAGTAGGTACCATTTTTATGATGGTCTTTGGTATGACCTGACCGCAAATAGAACTCACGATCTCCCGATAAAGAGGCAGACATGCTAACCACAAGGCCAGCTCACGGTCACTGAGTGACAAAGTGAGATCTAAGTGAAACTGTAACGTTTTCCACAATCATAATAAGATCTTTCAACCATGACGCATCTTTAGAACCGGATGTGGCGCAAGACTAGGAGGATAAACTCTGGTTCCTCGTGCATTGGCGTTGATCCTAACAGGAACTGGGGAACGGGATTTGGAGGTACAGCATATACAATTTTATGTAATGTGCACAATGTAAAGAGATTATACAGGAGATCATTGTGGTTGAGATTATTGCTTTTTTTAAACACTTTAGGTGCTGGTTCCAGTGGTAACCCTTGCTTTGGGACATACCGTGGACCGAGTCCTTACTCTGAGCCTGAGGTTAACTCCATTGTGAAATTCACTAAGTCTCACGGCAATCTCAAGGCCTTCCTGACCATCCATAGCTATTCTCAGATGATGCTCTACCCTTATGGTGACACTGATGTGCCCTGCGTGGATGAAGCAGAGCTGGTGAGATTTTGGGAAGAAGTCTAAAACATGGTATTTAAATGCTCAGTAATCCTAAATTCCTTCTACTCTGGATTCACAGGATGCTCTTGCATCGAAAGCTGCTATGGACTTGGAGAGTCTCTATGGCACTAAATACACATATGGCAGCACCTTTAACACCATCTGTAAGTTCAAGACTATCAAGAAGTAAATCAAATAAAATAATGTAGCCGAGCTTTTCCTGCTCTACAGTTACACATAGTCCTCATCACACAGTTCACCTGGATCCAAACACTCCTCAAGAGCTTTGATACCAACGGACTACTGGTCTCTAAGTAAAGAATAAAACGCTGACATTGAAGGCATAGGGGATTAGTGCTCCATGGTGAGTAATACTCAATGTAGAGGATTATCTCCATGGTAACTAATACTTGGTATTGGGGATAAGTACTCCATGATGAGGAATACTCAGTGTAGGGTATTAGTCCTCCAGGGTGATGAATATTCAGTGCAGGGATTAGTATTCCACAGGGGAACTAATCATTGTAATGGATTAGGACTCTACTGTAACTAGTACTCTGCATGCAGGATTTATTCTGCATGCTGACTAATACCTAGTGTTAGGGATGAGTACTCCATGTAGAATAATACTCAGTGTAAGGTATTAGTACTTCCTGGAGAATAATACTCAGTGTAAGATATTAGTACTCCTTGGAGATTAATTCTCGGTGCAAGGGATTCGTACTCATTGATGACTAACAGTATACTTGTGATTAGTGTTCCACTGTAACTTGTAGTCAACATAAGAGATGTGTTTGTCATGGTGACTGATCCCTAATGTAAGGGATGAGTACTCCATGGAGACTAATATTCAGTGTAACAGATTAGTGCTCCTTGGTGGATAATACTCAGTGTAAGGGACTAATACACCACAGTGACTAATATTTGATGCAAGGGATTAGTACTCATTGGTGATTGATTCTCAATGTAAGGGATTAGTACCATCTGGTCCATAATATTCATTGTAAGGGATTAATATGCCACAGTGATAGCACTCGGTGTAAGGGAGGAATATGCCACAGTGACTAATACTCTGTGTAAGGGATTAATACTCCACAGTGATTAATACTACTTGCTACTAATAATAATAGTTATTATTATTAAATTTTCTTATTCTATTGGCAGATAATTTTGCTCATTTTAAGCATTCAATTCTAGAAAGAAGCAAAATTATCTGCCAATAGAATAAGAAAATTTAAGGCTTGAAATTAGTAAAAGCGTCTCAAAGTAAGCTAAATAATCTTATATTTGAGTTCTAGTAAACTTCTAATGAGAAATAATAGATAAATTCACCCATATTAAAGATATTTTCTCTCAACAAGAGATCATTTTTTGCAGTGTAAAAGATTAGTATCCCTTGGTACATAATGCTCAGTGTAAGAGGCTGAATATGCCATAGTGACTAATCCTGAGTATACGGGATTAATGCTCATTAGTTATTATTCACTGTAAGAGACTAATACTACACACTACTCAGTGTAAGAGACAAGTACTTCCTGGGGGATAATACTCAGTGTAAGAGATTAGTACTCCTTGATGAATAATTCTCAGTGTAAGGGGTTAGTGCCCCTTAGTGCATAATACTCAGTATAAGGGATGAATATGTCACAGTGACTAATACTCAGTATAAGGGGTTAATACTCATTTGTGACTAATATTCACTGTAAGGTACTAATACTCCACAGCGACTAATACTCCATGTGGGGTATTGGTACTCCAGGGTGACTGTGTAAGGGATTAGTACTCCACTGTAAGTAATATTCATCATAGGGGATTTGTTCTTCATGGTGACTAGTACACATTGTCAGAGGTTAGTACTTCACAATGACTCGTACTCAGTGTAGTGGATCAGATTTCCCCATACGGTGTATGGGGATCAGTACTCTGCAGTGTGTAAGACTCAGTATCGGGGGTTAGTATTCAGTGTAGGGGTTGAGTACTCTACATTAAACAATCTTTGGATCAATTCTTTCAGATCAGGCAAGTGGAGTCACCACAGACTGGGCCTACGATGAGGGCATCAAGTATTCCTACACGTTCGAGCTGAGAGACACTGGGCGTTATGGATTCATCCTTCCTGCAGATCAGATCATCCCGACGGCTCAGGAGACGTGGCTGGCTCTCATGGCCATCATGGAGCACACCATGAACAACCCGTACTAAACCAGCAGTTCCACTCAGCTCAGCTCAGAGACTCTGATCCAGGATGTAAAGTGTGACTGCTGTGATTTCACCTGAACATGCAATATGGAAACTAATAAAGGATAATTGGCAATAAAACTTTTATTTATTATTTAACATGGAAAATGTTAACCAGCCTACGTCTAAACATTCCATCTCTTCCTCAGTCAAAACAGATTCAGTCAGACATGAAAAGCAGAACAAAATTGTTTTTGGCCCAAAAAAACCCTCCTGTATTTTTCATAAGAGACAGGTTTCATGAAAAAAAAATTAAGAAAAAGAAAAGAAAAAGAAAAGTCAATCAGTGCAGAATGAATTACTCTTTCTTGAGCACGTTCCAGCATCAACACTGAAAAAGGTCACCATTACTCTGCTGTCACCAGATTTATTGGAAAACCTGCTTCAAGGCTCCATCACAGCGATATTTCTCAGGCACACTGTGTTATTTCTCAGTAATTACATCAATGTAAGAACTTGTGTGCCAGTTATGCATATTTCCTGGCAGAAAATGCTCTTTAATTTTTTTTTTTTTAAAGATACCTTAAAATAATTTTAAACAGCTACTTTTCAGGCCATCTCTCCCTCACCTGAATTATTTTCAAATAAGTTTATATAAAATTGTGACTTGTGCAAAGATTTGGATTAGAAATATTAGATTTCTGCTCTTTTAGTCAACAAAAAAGGAACATTATAAAAAAATTATGCTTAAGTCAAAATCCCTCTCACGCCAGAATCTGGTCTTCCCAGGCAGTCTCCGTCCTAGTACTAACCAACTCTTTAAGGCGTATGGGTGTGGTGCCGATCTTCGTTTGAATAGCCCTCAGCCTCTCACCTACAGTGTAGGTAACACAGTCTGTCTAAGAACTACAACAGCCCGTCTCTTTAAGAAACTACATTTCCCATCAACCCACTTCCGCGTTGACCTGCATCACGGCTGGGCGGGATCACCTACGTCACATCCTCCAGGAAGCCATAAGTGACCCAGAAATCCGCCAATCTTCCTCTTTTGGTTCTAGGACTTGGATCTGTAGGCATAAAGAGACACTATCTCCTTGGCTCTGTGAACCACATGGTAACAGACAAAGGAGACATCTGCTCTCAGAGCATCCACGAATTAGCGCGTTTTCTTTGTTTACCCTTGGCCACGGTAGAAATCCAGAATTGCGCGATCTAACTCAGATGAGTTACAACCGGTTTTTATTTGTCTATCAGTAACGTTACGAACTGCCGCCCAAGCAGCTTAATTTAAAAGTTAGAAGTGACCAGATCCTTCTAATTAAAGTGCTGTGCACATTATTTTGATCAGAGACTTCATTTCATCACGAGTGACCACGCGTCGGACCAAGAAATCCTCTGCTTTCCATGGAAGCGACTCATGTGCTCCACAATGGTGAAACTCCAAAAGTCTCGGAACATCTTCTCATAATCTCGCGTAGAGGCAAGATACTGAAGTAAGAGACTGGCATTTGGGCAGAAAAACTAGTCTTAGGAATTAGCTTTATGAAGAAGTGTGAATTTAAACTCAGGAACGGTTTAAATGTGTACACTGTAGACCCTCAGGGTATTGAATTAATTATTGTTCTATTTTTGTCCTCTCAATTGCTTAATAGATAGGTTGCATGCTCTCTCTCTATTCCTTTCTAACCCTTAACTTCATTATTACACATATTTTGACCTCATCAAGATTTCAGTGGAATTAGCTGCTATGGCTAATTCTTTTGTTTCATTAGCATCCAGGGCTAATTGTATTGTCTCAAGGGACCACGAGGTTGTCATCCTCTCCCCACAAACACACCTTAGTTAGCAACCGAGCTAATCTCTTGTTTTACTTAGAAACACGTGGTCACAGGCCTCTCACACACACACACGTGGAGTTAGCTACCAGAGCTAACTCTTTTGTTTTACTTAGAAACACATGGTCACGACCCCCCACACCTCAGATAACACACACACACACACACACACACAAACACACATACACATAACACACACACTGTATATAGTGTATTCAACTGCTATTACTCAATTTTTATCATTGTTATAATAAATTAAATTATTATTGAAACTGTGTGTCTGTTGTTGTACCGATATTTTTGAAGTACCCAACCTCAAAAGAATTCCAAGGTGCATATGAGTTGTGTAATATGGTAAGTGATCATAATAATTTGGAATATACCATAATTTAGCTGTTTGGTAATGTATTATTAAGCACCAAAATTAATGGTATTAATTAATGAGACTGATTCAATGAGACTGATTTAATGAGATTAATTAATCAGACTGCTTTAATATTTAATGAGACCGATCACTTAATTACCAATTGCACCTACAACAGTATACAGCTAGGGTTACAGTGGGGAGGCGGGTCCTCTGGTAACCACAAGAGTTTGACTTCCCCACTCATACCTGTATTGCGGCATGCCTTGCCAGATGGTAGTAGGTACCATTCTTATGATGGTCTTTGGTATGGCCTGACCATGAGTAGAACTCATGATCTCCTGGTTGAGAGGCAGACACACTAACCACCAGGCCAACTCATGGGCTATTGCTGGGTTTCGCACGATGTCACATCCGCCTCATTAGTTATTCAAAACTTTAGCTGGTGGTCTACCAAAGATCAGTTGACAAAGCGTTTGTACAGAGAAGGTGCATTGCTCGCATTAAAAATGCCTTATACTTGTGTTGCTTTAGGTTGTTCGAATCGAGCAAACCATGAAACTGATAAAAGTTTCTTTAGGGTTCCCTGTGAACCAATAAAAGAGGGTGAACGAACATAGGATTTCACAAAAAGACGTCGAGAAAGGTGGCTTTTGAACCTCTCAGTGAAATCGAAAGGAGCCGAGTCGAAGCATGCTCGAGTTTGCAGTGATCACTTGGTGAAAGGTTTGTATTTCCCTCTCAGCTCTGTCCTGAGTGTTTTCCAAGTACTTTTCTTGCTATGTGTTGTTATTTTATGGTACTTTTTTTAGTCACAAAGTCCCCAGCTGTTTCTTTGTTTACTCCTCACAAAGTCCATATGCATGAAGATCGCCACAAAATTCTTCCCCAGCCGTACAGTTACAATGCGCCGTGATCACTTCTCCGTCTTGTTTAACTAAGATCCAGGTCTTTAAAGGGGTTTCTGATGATCTTTGTGAATGATTTAACTGAGAGATAAGCGCCAACACAAGTGAGAATCAAGCCAACTGCTGTTTGTTTACACTTCAACTTGCAGCACTTCGTTGTAAAGATGAGAACGAAAAGCTTAAAAAAACATACACAGGCAAAACCAATACAGGATTTATTCGGCAGTGACTCGATACCGAGGTCCTTTACCCAGCCACGTACAAAAAAGTTGTACGCCTCCATACTCTTCCGCACTTTCATCTGCTTTGCGGTGTAGAAAGATGTCTGCAACACCAGATAGTTCGAGATGTCGGGGAACTCGACTGAAGGGTAGTTTTTGAGATCGTATGACAAATCCTTCTTTCCCAGACTGTCAGGGTCGATTCCATTGCACATAGCAATCTTCTGACTATATCTAAAGCCAGCAGTGGCTTCTAGATTATGAGCGTACTCTGATAAGTTATCGCTAGTTGTTTGCACTACGGCAGCCGTTTAGACCACCAGCTATTTCACTTCCAGTAAAACCGCTAAGAAAAGTCACATTACTGAAACCCAGAAATAATGCTGAAAGAGTTTATATATTCAAGAGCTCAAAAGAACAAGTCAGGTTTAAACCTTTGTAACAAAAAAAAATACTTATTTGAAAACATTTACAACAAATTTACCAGCTTTTAATGTGTTTGTCAGTGATGACTTAGGGTTTTTTTCTAACATCATAGGTGCAATAGTATTTTTTTTATTCTTTAGGCTAACTGTACACTAGAAGACTTTGAAAAGACTAAAGTCTGACATCCTGTCATGTCTAAAGACTGTTATTAGTCACAATCTTACACCAAACGATTTTTCAAGCGATTATTGCATGATGTGTGATTTTGCAAAGACGTTGACTCTTGCAGGGTGACTATTTGCACAAGCCAAGTCTAAAAATAATAGTGGCGCTCCTCACATGCACAAAGCAGAGCCCCATAGTTACAGAAATACATCAACCTGATTTTTGATGGCTTTTGACCATATGACGTCTGTACGTACGAACATGTACCACCATAGGGAATCTGGTCGTAAGTGCAAAGCAACGTATCTCATAAACACTTGCCCACTGGACAACAAAATTTTGATCTTTATTTCCATAAGATAGACGGGTTTTTATTTAGTGCTTATTTATAATTTGCTTTTTTTTCTTTTAATAACGTCGGATTATTTACTAACACAATATTCACGACAGTTTCATATGAAACGGTTTAAAATAGTTTTATTAGTCCACTAGTTTGTTGGACACTTGACAGTTTGTGTCATGTAAGGGGCGATAGACGGATGTAATCACAGGAAGAGTTTTATTGAAAACACACTCGCAAACAGATCCAAAACAGACACAAACAGGCAGCGGTGGAGTGAGACACAGACAGGATCGCCGCCTAGGCAATATATCAGGAATAGGTCACACATATGCACTAAAAGCTTACACATGGACTACTTTTCCTTGCACATGCACATGAAAAGCTTGCGCATACACCACATTTTCTTGCACATGCTAATGAATATCTTGCACATAAACCAATTTTGTCATGAGCATGTCTGTCAAAAGCTCACACAAAAACTACATTTACGTCTACACATAGACCACTTTTGTCTTGCACATCCACGTCAAAAGCTCACACACATATTACTTTTATTTTGCACACACACCACTTCTGTCTCGCACATCCACTTTAAAAGCTCACACACATATTAGTTTTACTTCGCACATACACCACTTTTGACTTGCACACCCACGTCAATAGCTCACACACAGGGCCGGTTCTGGAGGGGTAGCAACGGTAGCATTTGCACCCGGGACTGGTGTGGAGAGGGGCCCCAAAAAATAAGACAAAATAAAGAGTTCTCTCTGTTCCTGAATGAGTGCATTACTGAGTGTCTCTGAGCAAAGAAGAGCCTGAACGTTGCAGCCTCCCTATTGGCTGTTTATTGGCTGTTTGTAAAAATGTATCAATTGTTGCCCCTCCCATGGGAATCATCGCGGGCTCAAGAGACGAGACCTGATGAGTTAGTTCGTTGGTAGCAGAACAAAATGTCTGGACACAAATCGGGTTTTCAGAAAAGGAAAGAAAATAAACGCAGGGTCGAAAATACAAAAAAAGGAGGCAGAACATGCAAAACGAGTTTTAAGGTAGGACAAATGGTTACTTTTTAAGGCAGCCCGCCGTGGCTGCCGGCTCATTTATTATAGCCCATTTAGTTAAAATAGTTGATGTAAAATGTTTATAGTTATGTGATGGTTGTCCTGATTTAGACTGGTGTGTGTGTGGGTTTTTTTTTTTTTTGGGGGGGGGGGGGGGGGGGGGGGGTTTGCGCGATGTTGCACCCGGGTCCAGATTAGGGCAGAACCGGCCCTGCTCACACACATACCACTTTTACTTCCCACATGCATCACTTTTGTCTGCACATGCACATTCAAAAACCACACACATACCACTTTTTTCTTACACATAGTGCACCACCATTCAAAATTGTGATGTGATATGCGTTTGTAAATGTTGTATGTGCAAGGGAAAGTGGTGTGTGTGCGAGCTAATATTTAAATGAGGACCGAGCAGAGTCTTGGCTCTAGAGGGAGAGCACGTTTGATATATTGCCTAGGGGGCGCCTCGTAGAAAAGCGATACAAAATACAAGGCTTTTGCAAAGTCTGTGTGTTACTCAGAGTCCTTATATAAATGTCTGCGCTGTGATTGCACTCTAATCAGGAACAGGTACATGGTAATTATTCCTAATGGTGCTACACCTGTGTGTGGACGTGACAGATGTAACTAGACGACTGTTTGATGTATCGAGTGTGATACTGGATGGTAACTCTACAGTAGTGATCTAAAGTGAAAGCGCTGGTCCACCAGGCATCCAGCAGAGGCACATAGTCACATAATAAATGTCATGGTGTTGTTTCTGGCACATGGCATGCTGCATCAAAAAAAGGAATAATATATATCATAACTGCGATGCGGATCTCATTATTGGTCTCACTGTCACAAGACAATGCAGCGATTTATTGACATGAAATACATTTAATTAGGTTTTACTTTGGGATGTATACTTTGAAGTCACAATAGAAAGATATTTAAGTGGAAGTTACACTTTTTCTAAACTAAGTGCCTCTGACAGGATCCTTAGTCCATCAAAAATGTCCTCTCTGGAAAACATTCAGCATATGATGAGGTTGTAAATGATTTTTGAACAAATTATTTGTCTCTTTTGAAGCAGAATACTCTGTTGTTGCACTTCAAAAAACATGACTTGAAACCAATGTGAGACGCATTTGCAGCAGTGCTTCACATGTGGTTGAAATGTGAGTAAAATGAATTTTATAATTTATATTTTGTAAAATAAAATAAATAAATAAAACATTTCCATGTTGCTTTAGTGAAATATATTTACAGTTTCTTAAAGTTGAGATGTTGAAATAGGTTACAGGCACAAAACCACTATTTTCTTCTTTCTTTTTTGGCTTGAATTCAGACATGATGATATCCGATGGATTTTCCAGACTGCTGCACAAATATAAGGCCAAATTTGGACATGGATTGGATTAAATCCTGAATCAATTTGAAAACTAAATTTTCCAGTGATGAACACAAACACTGATCAGATTTCTCAAAACCATGAGCACTGATGTACGATCAGTTTTTCTGTTCTGCTCCACAATAAGTTGACAAGGAACCTGATCCCAAATCAGTAGTGAGATATCTGTTCCATTTTGGCTCAAGGTGTGGGAAAGTGAGCAGCATTTCCAAAGTAGTTCAAGGTCTGAGGCTCAGGGTCATAGTGCTCGAATATAAAAGGACACTTGCACTTGGACAGGGGAGTTTGGGAAGAAAAATGAGAAGACTTTGGATTTTGCTGGCTGTCTTTGTGGCAGTTTTTGGCAAGGAGACCTTCGAAGGGTAATTTTCTTGGTCACTAATAGGATAACTGTAAATTTTATGGATGTTAATTGACACTAATAGATTTTTTTTGCCTAGATGTTGGCCTATTTTCAGACATTTAACAATCTGAGAATATTTACAATGCTATTTGTTTTATATATATATATATATATATATATATATATATATATATATATATATATATATATATATATATATATATATATATATAACCTGCAATCCAGGAATTTCTCCGTCTGGAAAAGTTGTAGACATGGAACTAATGAGAGGAAATTCTGATAATCGCGGTGACTGATTAGACTTATGTTCTGATAGAGACCAGGTCCTTCGGATTACTGCCATAAATGAGGCTCAGATCAATCTCCTGAAGGAACTCTTGGAGAACGAGCACCTTCAGGTAAAATTCCTTACAAATTCTAGAATTCCATAAATGCCTGACAGCTTTATGAGCAACTCAGGAGCTGATTGTAGAATCTCAAGACTTAGAAGAAGTAGAATTTCTTAGCTATGTATTAACCAGTATTTTGGTATCAACAATAACAAAACTCCAAGCATCCTACATGACTTTATTCTCATGTGTGTGTGTAGCTGGATTTCTGGATGGATCCAGTTGACCAGTCTCTTCCTGTCGATGTCCGAGTTCCTTTCCAAAGCCTGCAGGATATCAGGGCCTTCCTGGGATACCATAACATCCATTATGAGATCATGATCCAAGACCTTCAGGTTGTTGGAGTTGTGGTTTGAATTTTTGATGCTTATAATATTTTGCATTTTGTTCAATGAGTGTAAACCTTTCTCCTTCCTCCAGGAACTTCTCAATGAAGAGCAGAGTGGGATGTTGAAATCGAGGGCTCTCCAGCCGAAAAGCACCTATAGTTATGACTATGCTAACTACCACACGCTAAACGAGGTTGGTACTACAAACAATATTTTAAAGCTCTTGCTCAACTCTGATTTCTGAAAACATCAGCTCCGATAGCAGTGCAGCTACAAATCACAGGTTTATACAGTATTAATTCATTGGTTCTAATACATTATTGTTTCTATAGTAACAGTTTGTTCACAGGGACTTGTATAACCACTGATAGGTTGAAATTTTCTCCAAGGAGATGTTTATTTCACATTTATGGAAGGAGTCTCCAGTGCCAGCGTTTTGTAAGAGTTAGGAGTAAAGTTGTTACTTTAAGTTTTCCAACATGGAAAAGTCTTCGGTAACAAGTTGCATTTTGTTGTTGTTGGTGGTGATGGTCCTGGGTAAGACTTTAAACTGCATCCGGTGGTGAGGCCCTGGTTCAGGAGTTCCAGGGTTCCAGGGATGATGTCACTACCCCCTAGTCACTACTGTTCTGGGGCACCCTTGAGCAAGGTGCACAACCCGTAAGCCTCCCACATCAGGGTAACGATACCACTGCCACTGTGGTATAGGTTCTTGTTAGAATCAAGTGGATGGGGTGGGCCCCTGAGCAATGCTCACTGCTGCCGTTGTGGTCAGGCCTTTAGGTCAAATGGATAGGGGTTAAGGCCCCCGATAAATGCCTAGTCCTGGGTGCGGCAGAGGATTACCGACGGCGCATCACAGCTGCAACCTTCATCTTTCCCGGCCTCTTGACTATGTCTTGCCCTGGACTCAGAAAGTTGAAAGGCCAAGTTTGGTTCTGGTTTGTGCACCCGGTTCCATTTACATGCACATGCTGCTAAAGATTGGTCATACAGTAGCTGAACCTCTGTTCCATTAACACATTCAGCCGCCATACTCGTATACAAGTGGCAGCAATGATGATGTTGTTGTTGCGCTTCCTTCAAGAGAAAGCAAAAAGACAGGTTGGTGAGGGAACAACTATTTTTATAGCTGCTTATAATGTGAACTAGCAGCTATTGCCAATGGGAGAGAGGAGACATAGTAGTTATTGCCCATCACTGAGGAGATGTAGACTCAGCCCTAGCGGAAGTCTCCGATGAGGAGCGCTGATCTTGTACAATTGAAACTCCCAGGCGAGTGGGGGAGGGGATTCCCCACCGAGGCTGCACGCAGTGTGTTAGCACAAGCATGTAGCCTATGGGAAATTAATAGTGTGTTGGATTAGCACTAATCCCATGTTTTAGAAAATTGAAAATGTTGTCTAGGGCCCCTCTGGGGCCCTCCATGTGCAAAGTATGGAGTATGTGCATCCAGCCATGTCGATTTGCATAGGTGAACAGACAGACAGACAGACAGACAGACAGACAACCTTCCTTTAGTAGCATAGAGAGCTATAATGTTAAATGTAACTATAAGCAGATAAAAACTATGATGTGTCATTGTTTAAAAATAAAATAAAATTTATAATTGTTGGCAAATTGCTCTGGTGTTTAAAAAAGAGAGATAGAAGAATAAAACACTTTGGGCTATGCTGTTATTGGAAAATAATCAACTTTGGGATTCACTGTAACTTTAACATCATTGCTTATTTTCCGATAACCGCATATCCCCAAGTGTTTTATGACTAGATCGATCATGAGTCTTTGACTCTTCGCTCGATTTGCAGATCAACAGCTTCATGGACATGTTGGTGCAGGAGAACCCTGGTTTTGTGAGCAAGCTTGTGATCGGACAGAGTTACGAGCGGCGTCCACTAAACGTTCTGAAAGTGAGTCACATAAACATATTAACACATGGAATAAATATTAAAACGTGTAAATGACTTGTGCATTGGACTTGTTGCATTAATTGCACATCTCATCCGTGCACGTGTTGACCTTATGGTCCTGTCTTGCACGTTGTTTATTGTTGAGCTGTGCTGCACCTAATGGCTATCTTCTACAGTTCAGCACTGGTGCTAACCGTCCTGGACTCTGGATCGACACTGGTATTCACTCCAGAGAATGGGTGACCCAAGCTAGTGGAACATGGTTCGCCAAGAAGGTTCGATGTCACCATTTCCTGCTTTGTCAACCAACACATATTCATCAGTCTTAAGCAGGTATGGATAATGTTTAGCATTAATGTGGCATTCCTTTGCTTTTCTGTGTAGATCGTGACCGATTACGGACGTGACGCAGAGCTGACCGACATCCTCAACAAGTACGACATTTTCCTGGAGATCGTCACCAATCCTGATGGATTCCAGTTCACCCACACCAAAGTGAGTGTTCAAACAGTGTAGAAGCAAAGACACCATGTGCAACCACTCACCTCTCCAATGACTGTTTTATTATAGCTGAGTTCCAGACTTAAGCAAGTTGGCCTAGTGGTCCGCCTCTCAACCAGGAGATTGTATTTGTAGATTCCTAGTTTAGGATGTTTATTTTTCTTTACACTTTTATGCAGATCATGAACCAGTCCTCCAACAGACATTTATTTTTATTTATTCATGGGCGAATTTTCAAGGGTCAAAATTTCAAAAATTCTCAAGAGTGGCAATGCGCCATCCAGACATTTAGCATTAATGGTATTAAAGATGTAGTGGTATTAAAAATGGCTCACAAAATTACTTTTGAGCTGCCTTCAGATAAATTAAATAAGTTACATAAAAACATACAAACCAGTAATGAATGGCTATGGACCTATCCATACTCTTTATCCATACTCTTTGTACTCTTTACAAGACACCAGGATTCAAGTGAATAGCTTGAAAGAGTAAAGAAAGAAAGAAAAAAGCACAACTTTATTCATCACACACTTGTGAAATTTCCTCTCTGCATTTAACCCATCTGAAGCAGTGAACACACACATGCACAAATGAGCACACGCACATACCCAGAGCAGTGGGCAGCCATGCTAACAGCACCCGGGGAGCAGTTGGGAGTTAGATGCCTTGCTCAAGGGCACCTCAGCCCAAGGCCATCCCATATTAACCTAACCACATGTCTTTGGACTGTGGGGGAAACCAGAGCACCTGGAGGAAACCCACGCAGACACGGTGAGAACATGCAAACTCCACACAGAAAGGCCCTCGCCAGCCACTGGGTTCGAACCCAGAGCCTTCTTGCTGTGAGGCGACTGTGCTAACCACTACACCACCGTGCCGCCCATTTGGGAGGGTGTGCACAAAAACAAATGTCAACTACAGAGGACACAAGTCTATGGGTTGGTTCTCAGGAGGCTATGGCTTTTTAGCTCATCCAGCCATAGGCGCTTATGTAATCACGCCTTGTCCATCCACAATTTACAAAAATCGCTATTCCTCCTACAGGATTGATTAGATTTCAATCAAACTTGCATACAATGTTCCCCAGGTGGGTGTGCATAAAAGTTGTGAAGATGGTGGCACCACCTCTCATATTTACGATTTTATGAGTGTCTGAAATTTTGGGTGACTCGTCACATTAAACGCTACTCTTCGTAAACTGCTGGGACGTTTTCACTGAAACTCACCCAGAAGACTCTAAAGACATATTTTAACAAGAATTGTTCACCAGGTGGTGCCACCTGCCATGGATGAAGCTACACAGGGGTCACATAGTACTGTATAATTTCACAAAAAATTGCTACTCCTCCTACAGGAGTGATCAGATTTTGATCAAATTTATATACAATGTTCCCCAGGTTGGTATGTATAAAAATTGTCAAGATGGTGGTGCCACCTGTCATATTTAACATTTTATGGGCGTTTGAAAATTTTTTTACAGGGTTGATCAGATTTCAAACTCGCACACAACAACAGTGGCCAGTATGAGCTACAGCCTCATTGAGGCTATTTTTAAAATTAATTTATTTATAAATATATCAGTTCTGCTAAAGTATTTTTCCAAACATACCTTGCTGGTTCTATCAGTTGATGTCACTTGGGATAGTTTCACTAGATCATGTCTTCGAGAAATTAAAATGATTCTTTCTGATCACACATATAGAACCGCATGTGGCGCAAGACGAGGAAGCCCAATTCTGGATCTGCTTGCGTTGGAGTCGACCCCAACAGGAACTGGGATGCTGGATTTGGAGGTACCAAAGAGAACAAATATATACTGCATGTGCATGTGATATGGCTGAATGAAGCCTCCATCACAAACGTATTTCTATCTACAGGCCCTGGTGCTAGCAGTAACCCTTGCACAGAGACATATCGTGGACCATATGCTCACTCAGAACCTGAGGTCAAGGCCATCGTGGACTTTGTAAAGTCTCACGGCAGGATTAAATCCTTTGTGTCCATCCACAGCTACTCTCAGATGCTCCTCTACCCATATGGCTACACCAGAACTCCCTGTAAGGACCAAGCGGAACTGGTGAGACGTCCAAACCTCCACACTACTTCTTGGATGTTAATAAACGGTGCTTTGTCTAATGTGATGATGTTTCCCATTATGTTCTCACAGCATGAACTTGCAAGAAAGGCCATCAGTGACCTGGCCAGTCTGTATAACACTCAGTACAGATATGGCAGCATCATCAGCACCATCTGTACGTACAGCACGACGACACAGTAATCAAGATGTTCTGATGATTACATTCCAGTAGCACAGTACATCTAAGTAGTGCTCAGGAGAACAGAAAACTTTGGTGATGTTGTTAATGAAAGAATCATGTCCATTGTTTTCTGGGTTATTTGATAAAATTCAGTGGGTTTGGGTCACTACTGGGTCAGGTAGCTGGGTTCATGTACCTGATAACCTCAGAAAACTTGCATGCAGAGTTTGGGACATGTTGCTGCATCAATGTTTATTACTAATTTATACTTCAAACCTTTCAAAATGATACTTCTGCAAGCCAGGGGTTCTTAAAGTGGGGTCCAGGGGTCTCCAGAGATCTGTTTTTTATAGTTAGAGTGGTAGAAATCTGTAGAAAGTTTCGTAATAGAAAGCTCAATGACTCTAATAAATAGTTGAAAGACGTAGTTTGGCTTTTTAGCCTGCGGACCAAAAGCATGCTAGCTCTAATGTTATTTCAGGTGACAAGATACAGTAGCTGTTTGTGGTGAGGACCTGGTCACACTACAACTCACGATGGTTTGCGAATACTTGGTGATGAAAAACTGGTAGCTTCACCACCAATCATGCGATGCATGGTGATTGTTCTCCGAGATTTGTGAGTTGTTTTTTATTGTGTCTCTGCCTCGCGAGACACACGAAAAATTTCAATGCATGCATTGAAATTTGGTGCCGATGTTTTCATTGGCAAACTAAGTAGCAAAGTTCGGGGAAGCATCACCACCAAACGCCTCATTTTCATTGATAATCCATCACAAAGCATCGCGAGCTGTAGTGTGACCGTAGCTTTAAAGCTATACCGCCTTTCAGATTTTTCAAGTGTAGGTCATAAAAAGAATTTTCCCTGACACCCAATTATTTTTGTTTAGTGACCGAAAACTACTGAATTTGAATCACAGACTTCCGATTTTATTTGTTTTGTTTTTTTAATAGAACAATTAATAACTTTAGAACCACGTGGCCCTAAATTCTCCACTATTTTTTCCTGCTTCACCATGACCCAATACAAGATACTATGTCACGCATCACATCACGTGGTGGGCTTTCCCCATTCACACAAGGCATTGTGGGATACAAATTTGAAACAGCAGAGAAAAATGGAGGACGTGAGTGTGCGAATGAAATGTGAAAGACTGACTACAGTAATGGAAAGAAAGTGAAAAGAAAAGACGTTATGGTATATACAAAGGAAAGGAAACGCAGGACCAAACTAATAAATATCGGCGCTCAGCGAGCACCTCGGTGTGATCAGCTGTTCGTTTAGCGACAAAATAATGTAAATCTGCGCATGTGCACACACACATGGACTTTCTCTGTCTGCTTGACTGTGCAAAGCAAGTGATTTCATGCACATTATTTGCTTTAATCCCGTCAAATTAAATCACTTCCCAGCCACAGAACAGAACGGACTGATATTTTGTGAGATATTACAGAAATAAACAAATATCACAATGACCACATTTCAGAGGGAACTAAATTTCACCGATTTTATGAAATCGAAAGGCCGTCTCGCTTTAATCAAAGTTCATACTGTGTTTTTGGTAAGAAAAATGTTGAACATTAGATGAAATTCTTGCATAATTATATTTCCAGGTAAGGAAAATTACTAAATTTTGCCCTTGTGCTACTTTCTGCTAGTTTATCAGTGAACACTGATGTGTAAAACCCAGTAGTCATTTTTTACCCATTTGTTGGGTTACACACACAAAAATAATAATAATAAAAATCACCATCCTGACTCAAACCTCACTGGATTAAACAAACTAATCCATTCTGGGTTTCTCCATACTGGACCCAGTGCTGATTTAGTGGCTTGGTTTATTTTTAACCCAACGAATTTTAGATTGAAATTTGAACATGTTGAACTAATTATTCCTCTCAGACCAAGCAAGCGGTGGCACCATTGACTGGACCTACAACCAAGGCATCAAGTACTCCTTCACCTTTGAACTGAGAGACACCGGACGATATGGATTCATCCTGCCAGCCAATCAGATCATCCCAACTGCTCAGGAGACCTGGTTGGCTCTCATGGCCATCATGAAGCACACCAAGAACAACCCGTACTAATCCAACACCTCAGCTCAGCTCAGCTCATGAGACTTCAGTTGAAGCAAAAACAAGGACTTCAAATTGCATACAATAAATAAATTAATAAAGTGGTGATGGTCCTCTTTATCTACTTCTTGGACTTGTGTGAAACTCTGATGATGTTTTCGGTCATACTGGATTTATGGACAGAAATATAGAAAATTCTAAAGGGTTCACAAACTTTAAAGCACCAGTGTATTTATTATTTGAAGCTTAAAACATGGTCATTGAATTTTGATGGTTAGCACTGTAACAACTTTGAACTAGCACTAGTCGTAGGACTCAGTAACTGCTGAGTTCTGGTCCATCAGCAATCGTTTACATCCATTATCTGTAACAGTTTATCCTGTACAGGATCGTGGGCAAGCTGGAGCCTATCCCAGCTGACTACGGGCGAAAGGCGGGGTACACCCTGGACAAGTCACCAAGTCATTGCAAGGCTGACACATAGACACAGACAACCATTCACACTCACATTCACACCTACGCTCAATTTAGAGTCACCAGTTAACCTAACCTGCATGTCTTTGGACTGTGGAGGAAACCGGAGTACCCAGAGGAAACCCATGCAGACACCGGGAGAACATGCAAACTCCGCACAGAAAGGCCCTCGCCGGCCACAGGGCTCGAACCCAGAACCTTCTTGCTGTGAGGCGACAGCGCTAACCACTACACCACCGTGCCACCCAATCGTTTATAACACTGCGATAAATAAAGCGAGAGAGCAAGTTCTGGAGAATACATCGAGGTCCAGGTCTCCAAAATAAAAAAAAAAAAGATCAGTCAAACAAATAAAGTGTATGATCTGCAGTTTTTGAAAATGATCAATCGATACATAGGTGTACAACCAACACTTGAGGTGTCATTTTAGCCTGAAACTCAAAGACAGCTACAAAAAATGCCCAAATTCTGGGCCTTGAGCACCATGGAGGCTGATGTCATAGAAAAACTTCTGAAGAGCTCTTTTTAATGGTTACAACATGACGTGTGTCAGTCCTTTCGATCTTGAGCTACTGGTCTACTGGGCATTTCATAAGTGTAGACAATTCCTGATATGGGAACAGTGCAGGATCTCCAGACTACTCTAATCAGGGTTCTCTGACTTTCACTGACTAAAAATCTGAATTTCCATGACCTACGTATAATGAACAGAAAACCAGGCCGCCTTCATCCGAGCAGACAAAACCTAGCCACAATATTTTAACCCCGTCAATTTGTGAGCTATATTTACCATTTCACAGATGTTTTCAGTATAAAAATTATTATTATACATACAGGACACTCTTTCATGGAATAAAAACATGTTCTATTCCCTTCTTATGGGTTTCATTCATTTAGTTTGTTAGCATGCAATATTGTTAGCATATTGCTTATCCTATGTGTATTATGTCACAATACCCAATGGAGAACGAGCGTTGAATATGCTTTACGATATTGCATGGTTGTCAAGACAACATGACGTCATATGCTGGACCTGATGCGAATAGCCAATGAGAAAGTTTTCTGCTGCGCATGCGTACAAGCATTTCTTTGTTCACCGGGAAAGAGAAAAACGTGTTGAACACCTGAAAGCTCCCAAAACTTCATTAGATATTCTTCACGCATATTTACAAGTAGCGGCGAACCGTTACTATTAGAGCTGGAACTTGAGCTCAGACAAAACTTAGCCAGACACCAAAAAAGCAGCAGGGTAAAGGATTTTGCGAGAGATTAGCATCAGGCTGCCAGGTCGCTCCGTTGTGTGTAGCTGTCAATGTTGATTTTAAAAGTAACTCAGTAAATTCCACAGGGAAATGAATCCTTAAGTCTGAGTGAAAAATACTGTAGCGAGCGTGCAGCGTGGAAGAAGAGTCTGGAGACAGAAATCTTAGTTTCTTAGTCGTTAGCCTGTGCTACTTGCTCTCAGCACTACTAGCACTGGCTTGGCTGCTTTATTAACATTCGCAAACACTACTGATGAACGCTACACCGGGTGGAAGGTGACTTCACTGCTGCGCTGACTCACTGTTATGCTCGCATTTGGGTTCGAGAAGGCCGAGGGTGATCAATTTTTGGCCCTAAATTCATTCATTGTTCTATTTTTAAAAAAACTAATAAAACTGGAAGTCTGTGATTCAAATTCAGTAGCTTTTGGACCACTAAAAAAAATAATTGGGTGTCGGGAAAAATTCTTTTTATGACCTACACTTGAAAAATCTGAAAGGGAGTCTAGCTTTAGGGCGGTACAGTGGTGTAGTGGTTAGTGCTGTTGCCTCACAGCAAGAAGGTCCGGGTTCGAGCCCCGTGGCCGGCGAGGGCCTTTCTGTGCGGAGTTTGCATGTTCTCCATGTGGGTTTCCTCCGGGTGCTCCGGTTTCCCCCACAGTCCAAAGACATGCAGGTTAGGTTAACTGGTGACTCTAAATTGAGCGTAGGTGTGAATGTGAGTGTGAATGGTTGTCTGTGTCTATGTGTCAGCCCTGTGATGACCTGGCGACTTGTCCAGGGTGTACCCCGCCTTTCACCCGTAGTCAGCTGGGATAGGCTCCAGCTTGCCTGTGACCCTGTAGAACAGGATAAAGCCACTACAGATGATGAGATGAGATGAGTGTAGCTTTAATAGAAGATCAATAAAGTTCTGCAGAAATTCTTTGTAGTAATAAAGATTTATTTACTGTACAAAATATTTCTTTATTCAACATTAAATATATAAAAACATCACACAGGTAGTTTGCGTTCACAAAATTGTCACTGTTTAAACAAGGATGTGAAACTGAGTGTTAGTATCACTGAGATCCATCTTTTTCAGCGCACACACACACACACACACACACACACCAGATACAAAAAATGCACTTTAACTTCCTTCATGTCTTTTTCATTTTCACAAGCGACAACGACACCAGAAACACACAGCAATACTACGTGATTTTCTAAGTCGGCAAAAAACTCTGACGGATTTCTTACTTTCTGTAACGTGTGTGTTCTCTGTCTTATATTTGATGCTGTATTTTAAGCGATTCTGTTTTATGAGGTATGAATTCATGTGCTGTAAATCTCACCGGAAAACTTGACGATGACAAGATTGACAATAATTTGATTAAGATTAGCCGTGTGTTTTTATGACACGCTCTGGATTTATACACCACGTTAAAACCTGTTTAAACAAGTCACATGTCACATCTTGGTCATAAGAGCTGGAGCATCACGAAAAGCACCATCGAGCCACGTTCATCTGTACAGCATGCATTCCTACAGTTGTGGTCAGAAGTTTACATACAGTGACATGAATGTCATGGCAATATTTGGGCTTTCAGTAATTTCTTTGAACTGTTCTTTTTCTGTGGCACAATGATCGTATAGCCTACAGCTTTAATTTAAAAAAAACACACTAGAATTTGGTGCACAAGTTTTAATTTGCTTTGGGTTTTCTGAAATCAACACAGGGTCAAAATTACACATACAGGGTCAAAATATGCTCTTAGATTATTAATTCCGAGGTGCTGAAACTTCCACAATGTCTCTTATCTTGCCAAGGCCGAGGTCTCTTAACTTCCTGTTAGTGATCATGATTGACTACAGCTGGTAGCTTCTCTGTGCCTTCATAAAAAGGGTTTGTTTACAGCACTCATTGGATTGACCAACACACAGTAAAGTGGGAAAGTCCAAGGAGCTCGGTGCAGATCTGAGAAAGAGAATTGCAGATGTATACAACTCTGGAATGTCTTGACTTGAAGCCATTTCTAAACAACTGCAAATTACAAGATCAGTTCAAACAATTGTATGCAAGTTATTGTCAGGCGTAGTCACTTTGCCAAGCCACTTTGCTTCAAGAAAACCCAAACTGTCACCCTCAGCTGAAAGGAAATTGGTTTGAATGGTCAGGAACAACCTGGGAACCACCATGGCACAGCCCTGCCATGAACTGGAAGCTGATGGATCACTGTCTACAGTTCAGATCACCGTGGACTAAGAGGCTGATGTCTAAGAAATAACCTCCCGCTCCAAAATTGACACCTTCAAGCTTAAAGTTTGAAGCTGACCACATGGACAAAGAAAAAAGCCTTCTGAGGAAAGCTGTATGGTCAGATGAGACAAAGATTGAGTTGTTTGGCCACAATGACCACCATGTACAGAGGGACACTGTAGCAGCTGCTGGTGGTGGTAGGATCATCATGCTCTGCGGCTGTTTTGCTGCCAGTGGAACTGGTTCATTGCACAAAGTGGATGGAATAATGAAGAAGGAGGACGACCTCAGAATTCCTCAACATAAACCATCAGAAACCTGAACACGACTTGGGAGTTACAACAGGACAATTAACCCGAACACGCATCAGAGCTGGTTGTGGAGGATAAAGCAGGCGAACATTAAGCTTAAAACAAGTCCTGACTTCAACCCTGTTGAAAATATATGGACCAGGCTTATAAGTTGAGTCCATGCCAAGGGAAAAAAAATGTAACTGAACTCTACCAATTCTACCATGAAGAGTCGTGAAATATCCAACCAGAATTCTGCCAGAAGCTTCTTCATGGTAAACAGAAATGTTTGGTCAAGGTGAATCTTGCGAAGAGACATTTTACCCAAATATTAGGTGTGCTGTATGTATAATTTTGATCCTGTGTTGATTTCAGAAAACCCAAAGAAAATAAAACTTGTGCACCAAATTCTAGTGTTTTTTTTTTATGAAAGCTGTACGCTGTACAATCATTCTGCCACAGAAAAAGAACAGTTCAAAGAAATTACTGAAAGCCCAAATACTGCCATGACATTCATGTCACTGTATGTAAACTTCTGACCACAACTGTACATCACTGAAGGAAACGTTTGGGTGAAAACCAGTACTCCAGTGTTTCTCTTTACAATCTTTCTCTACTGCATGCGTTGAGCGTGAGTGATTACAACTACACGTTTTTACATGTACAAAAAGAATGAAAAACTTAAACTCATAACTGTTAAACTATTTACATCGGAGTCAGAGCTGCTGGATCAAGAATTAAACAGTGGTAGAAATCGATGCTTTCTGAGATGGAACCAACTGAGACGCTAACTATTGCAAAGTATTCTTAATGTTGTTAATTAGAAAGTTATTTAGGATTAAGATCGCTGGTCGTAATATCGCAAACATTGTCCATTTTAAAAGAAAAAACCCCAAACAAACGCATGAGTCAGTGAGCTGAAAGAGTCGACTCTTAATGAAGATCTGTCTTCCAGATAAATTGACTCAATGAAAAGATTCATTTTGTGTCCTTTTCTCGGTACAGTGCAGGGAAACATTGGCGTATTCGGCGCCTCTGCATGCAGTGCACAGAGACTGGATCAAAAAACACTGCGATGTCTCTTTAAAGCTGTCGCAGGAAAGACTCGTCTTGTGTTATTCATTCGAGTAAAACGCAGCAGAACTGTGCCAATTCTTTACAAGTTCAAAATATAACTAATTATATCATTGTTCAAAGTTTATTCATTGATGATAAATTAAATCACGTCTACAGGGAGACTACATTAAGGCCAGCAGTGTGTAGAAATGTTCATGAGGAGCTCATTAGTGGACAGGGGTCTGGGTGTAAAATGAGGATGATGAGGATGAGGGGTTATTTCCAGGGCCGGCTGCTCTGTGACCGGGCGCTCCCTAAACTGAGTCGACTGCTCCGGGCGCTGGATAGTTTAGAGTAAGCACTGCTGGTGGACATCCTGCTACTCAGACGACCTGCAGAGAGAGAGAGAGAGAGAGAGAGAAGAAAGAGGGGGGAAGGGGAGAGGGAGTGAGAGAGAGGGAGGAAGTGGGGGGAGGGGGAGAGAGAATGACAGACAGGAGGAAGAGAGAGACAGACAGACAGGAGGGAGGGAGAGAGAGAGAGAGAGAGAGAGGAAGTGGGGGGAGGGGGAGAGAGAATGACAGACAGGAGGAAGAGAGAGAGAGAGACACAGACAGACAGGAGGGAGAGAGAGAGAGAGAGAGAGAGAGAGAGAGGAGAAAGAGGGGGGAAGGGGAGAGGGAGTGAGAGAGAGGGAGGAAGTGGGGGGAGGGGAGAGAGAATGACAGACGGGGAAGAGAGAGAGACACAGACAGACAGGGGGAAGAGAGAGAAAGGAAGGAAGGGGGAGGGGAGAGAGAGGGGGAGTGAGAGAGAATGACAGACAGGGAGACAGATAGATGGGGAGGGGGGAAGGAGGGAGTGAGAGAGAGGGAGGAAGAAGAGACTGACAGACAGGGAGACAGACAGACGGGGGGGATGACAGAGAGGAAGGGAGGGGGGAGACAGAGAGGGAGAGGGGAAGAGTGAGAGAGAGAGAGAGAGAGAGAGGGAGAGGAAGGGGGGAGTGAGAAAGAGAGAGACAAAGGGGGAGGGAGGGAGGGAGAGAGAGAGAATGTGTGTGACAGAGAGAGAGAGAGGAGGGAAGGGGGTAGTGAGAGAGAGAGAGAGGGGAGTGAGTGAGAGAGAGAATGTGTGTGACAGAGAGAGAGAGAGAGAGAGAGAGAGAGAGAGAGAGGAGGGAAGAGGGAGAGAGGAAGGAAGTGGGAGAGAGAGAGAGAGAGAGAGAGAGAGAGAGAGAGAGAGAGAGATCGATCATCAAGGAGCTGATGTCAGTTTGACCTGATGTGGTAAAACTTCTACCCTGGTGGTGATGTCATCATGTTAAACAAATATAAATATTAAAATGTCAGGTGGCTGTGGATTTTTTTTCTTTAACCCGGTTAAACGTCTGGCTTCGATGGGAACTGGATCACTCACTGCTGCCCTCGCTGGATAAGAACACCTCCTGCAGGTAGTGCTGGATCTTGTCGAGGTCTTCAGAGGTGAACCGCTGTTTATCTTCTGCTGGCTGCTGCGTCTGGGGGAACGCGGCGTGCTTCTGACCTGACGGTCCCCTCAGAGTCGGAAGACAAGTGACGGGAAACAAACCGGTGCTCATTCCCTCCGGAAACTTCTGAGCGATCACCTTCAAGCCTTCGAGACCAAGATGAAATAAAATAAAATAAGAAGCCTCTGAGTGAGGCTTTAGATTCATGCAGATGTTCATGCACACGCGTGGACACGAGCAGGACTCACCTCCAGAGAGCATGAAGAGGTTCTCGAAGCCTCTCTCGCACATGGTGGCGGCCGCCTGGCTGGCTATCCTCTCATCCTCATCATACAAGATGATGATCTTTCCCTCAGCGTTTCTCTGTTCGAATAGTTAAAGACGTTGATGCACTGTTGCGTCCAGGGCGTCCCAGACGTCCAGAATAATCAGCAAAAGAAAAGATTTTATTTACAGTGTGCTCAATACACAAATTCCATGGAGCAGAATTATTTAGAGTCGCTCTTCCTTGCTCAGATACATCATGTTCTGTCAAAATATAAAAGGACACCGTATATTTAGCCCATGATGCTGGACTTCTAGCACTTTAAAGTAGTTTTCTATGCTGAGGGTGAAGGATACGTAATCGAGAACTTCCTTGGTGTAAGGGTTCATGGTCCTGGAGAGAGTGGTGATGGGATAACTGTGAGCTGGAAATGTGGAGACAGAGAGAAATCAGCATGTGCTGGACACAGACAAGGAACAGCAACGGTTCTTCAAATCTATACAGTGTGGATTAACAGCAATATTACAGCTAGTAAGGAATAAAAACACTTCAGGACGTGCAGTTAAAGGAAAACAATCAACAACAGGGTGGTGTGATGAAGTGGAGGTACTGTCATCATCCCTGTAATGGCACGTCCTGAAGTGCTTTATTCCTCCGACACTACAGTCATTTACCCATTACATTTTTTTTATTTATTAAAAAATGGCACACTGTGCTCTTTATCCGTTTATAGGTAGAATGACTGATGTGGAACATCTGCAGAACAAGAAAGAAAGAAAGAGAGAAAGAAAGAAAGAAAGAAAGAAAGAAAGAAAGAGAGAGAGAAAGAAAGAGAAAGAAAGAAGGAGAGAAAGAGAGAAAGAAAGAGAAAAAGAAAGACAGAAAACAAAGAAAGAGAAAGAACAAAAGGAAAAAATAGGAAAGAAAGAAAAAGAAGGGAGAGAAAAAAGAAAAAAGAGAAAAGAAAGGAAAAAGGAGAGAACAAGAACAAATAAAGAATGAACGAACAAACAAACAAAAGGAGAGAGAGAGAAATATAGAAAGTGACAAAGAAAGACCAAACAAAAGACAAAGAAAGAGAAAAAGAAAAACAAAAGACAGAAGACAAAGAGCAAAAGGAAAAAAAAACAAGAAAGAAAGAAACAGTCCAAATGGATGAAAGAGAAAGAAAGAACAAACAAGAGCAAAAGAAAAAATAAGAAAGAAAGAAGACAGGAAAAAGGAGAGAATGAGAACAGGCAAAGAAAGAATGAATGAATAAACAAAAGGAGAGAGAAATATAGAAAGAGTGACATAGAAAGACAGAAAGAAAGAAAGAGAGAAAGAACAGAAAGAGCAAAAGAAAAAACAACAAGAAAGAGAAAGAAAAGTTCAAATGGATGAAACACAAAGAAAGTGAAAAAGAAAAAAAAGAAGACAAAGAAAGAACAAAAGGGCAAAAGAAAAAAATGACAAGAAAGAAGAAAGCCAATAATTATTATTTTTTAATTTATTAAAGAATGGGATGTCGTACTGCTGTATTTTATGCTGTGGAACAGCCACGGAACGAATGAACAATCGAACGAAAGACCACTGTATTCAACCAGCACCTGTCTCACGGATGTCATTAACAAACTGCTCCACAATACAGACAAAGGTCATTTAACTGGAATGGTCTTTTTAGACCTTTGACCACAAAATCATGCGAGACAAATTGCTTTCTCTTGGGTTTAAGTACTCTGCTGTCTGCTAGTTTTAAAGCCTACCTGACTAATAGAAACTCATCTCATCGCATTATCTCTAGCCGCTTTATCCTGTTCTACAGGGTCGCAGGCAAGCTGGAGCCTATCCCAGCTGACTACGGGCGAAAGGTGGGGTACACCCTGGACAAGTCGCCAGGTCATCACAGGGCTGACACATAGACACAGACAACCATTCACACTCACATTCACACCTACGCTCAATTTAGAGTCACCAGTTAACCTAACCTGCATGTCTTTGGACTGTGGGGGAAACCGGAGCACCCGGAGGAAACCCACGCGGACACGGGGAGAACATGCAAACTCCACACAGAAAGGCCCTCGCCGGCCACGGGGCTCGAACCCAGACCTTCTTGCTGTGAGGCGACAGCGCTAACCACTACACCACCGTGCCACCCTAATAGAACTCAGAGTGTCAATATTAATGGTGTTGTCTCTGACTCACAGTTTATTCACTTTGGTGTTCCACAGGGTTCCATACTTGGCCCGCTACTTTTCACAGTGTATATCAATGATCTGTTGTCCGTAGTCCAGAACTGTGACATTCAGCTGTTCGGTGATGATACTTTGTTTATTTTCCATTGCAGAAATTGAAGCGCCCTTATCTAGAGACCTTGATAATATTAACTGGCCTGACAGCAATTTTCTGTTCTTTAACTACTCCAAAACCAAGATAATGTTTATAGGTACACATCAAAGGCTTACCAGGGTTACCAATTTTTGTGTTCCGGCAAGACCTTAAGTAGGAGTTTATCAGTTCAAGTATCCTGGTGTTATGCTTGAGCCAACCCTCTCTTGGAATGACCATATTGACCACATTTCCACCAAAATCTCATCTTGTTTGGGCATGTTATGGAAGGCCTGTAAGATCATCCCTTGTGAAGCTTTGTATAACACTATGATGCCCCCCCCCCTTTAGTCCTGGGTATGACTTTAAACTGCAACCGGTGGTGAATCTCAGGTCTGGGAGGACTTGAGTATTGGGGAAAGTGGAGTTACCCCTTAATCACCATTGCTCTCAGGTCTGCTCTGACCTGGAGTGGTAGCACCTGCTTGGGTTCCAGCTATGGGTTAAATAGTACATTACCAATAAGGCGCTGGCAGCAGGGCACTTTTCGGTGCAATGTGGCAGATGAACCCAACAGGGTCAATGGCACACCACCAGATGGCATGCGGAAGAGCCACTCAAATGGCCAACAGATGGCATCACTTGGCAAGTCAGTTGTCATGGTGGGGCAACCTCCATACCAGTCAGGTCTGTGGCACTTTTGTGCACCACTTGTCATCAGGTCTGGAGGTCCAGAGAGACAACATGATGGGGGCACAACATCGTTTGTCTTACCTTACTGTGCAAGGTGCTTCGTTAGGAGAGGAGAATAGTATGCGAGAGCTCACAAGGTCAGACATTCCGCGGTGGCTCGGCCGGCCCATTTGTGCCGCCGCCGCAGGCGACTCTGTCGCTCTGATGTGGGCCTCGTGGCCCATCTGCGTTTCTGTGCATCCTAATGAAGCAGTCATTATTGCTAGTGATGCAATAATGCAACAGCCGACGACGCTTCCCCTGTTTGATTACTGTTCAGCTGTCTGGGATGGTTGTGGAACAAGAGTGTTCAGAGAGCACAGTATCCCCCGCTGGCATCCATGCCATAACTCTGGTAAAATGCGACTGAATTGAACAAAATTGCAGTATGCGTATTATCGACATATAACAAAGAATCCTGTCAAGTTTCGTGAAATTCCTCCAAAAACCGTGAGAGGAGTTGATTTCAGAAGGTGAGTACACTTCCAGAGATGGACAGAGAGATGGATGGACAGACATCGCCATGACATAATCCCCCTTCGGGACTTTCGGCCAGCGGAGGATAAAAACTAATCGCAACTATTTGGAAAAACTTCAAAAGGCGTGCGGTCGGTATTACTGAGGGTTGTAAAATCCAACAGCATGAAATCAGTCACGTTCTTAGTTGGCCATCATAAGAATCTCGCAGGAAATATCAAATTTGCTTACAACTTTTCAAGTACCTAAATGGCCTTGCGCCTGCTTATCTTTTACATAACTTTTGCTACTCGTGTGATTTCCATACATATAATACTCGAAATAAAGATCTTCTCCGCTTGCCCCTTGCTAAAACTGCCAAGTATCAGTTCTTTTCACTTAAATGGGGCTAAAGTGTGGAACACACTTATTAGTAGTTTGAGAAAAGCATCTTTCCCTAAATTCAAGAAGAGTCTCCAACTTCATTTGTGCAGTTAGTTTGGATACATGTGTATTCATAGCCGAAAGTTTTTTGTTCATATATATATATATATATATATATATATATATATATATATATATATATATATATATATATATATATATATTATATACCTTTTTTAGGTGTTTGTATATGTTATTTAGAAATATTACAGGCCTCCTTTTAAACCAGACTTATCTGAATTGGACTGCCCGTTTAAATACTGATGACAGATGGATAGATGGATAGAAGGAAGGAAACAGGACAGAATGAATGAAAGCATGAGCATGTTCTTTGTGTACAGTATATGAACGTGCCCTCCGTGCTCATACCGCTGATGATGTGGCACTGATCATACAGGTCTCGGTCTCGGACGTCCAGCAGCAGGTAAGGACAGTCTGGGTACGGACACTGCACAGCACATGGAGCCCTCAAGGGAGTCAGGGTCACGTCCCTCAGCCCGTCCTTATCCAGATCCAGCTCCCCGACGCCACTGATCACACTGAGAGCACAAACATGGGAATGAGTGATACAAGGGCGAGAAGTCTAATTACACTGCAGTCAGGTGGAACAGAACTCAGGGTCCTGGGAACAGAGCGCTATCTGATGTGGGAGCTTTGTGGATGGACAGGATAGGGGCAGGACTGACTGAGGGGGAAGAGCTGAGCGGGTAAATGCAGAGACAGGCAGGCAGGCAGGCTGGAGTAAAGGGATAACTGTGTGTGTGTGTCAAGGTGACAACATGAAAAAACACAAAAATTCTTCAGTCTAGAGCTAGTCGATATGTCAGTATAATACTGATATAGTGATAAATTACATCATGATACACTTTTCTTAGATGTTATAAATATTGCAATATCTTTTAGATCTTTTATAAAGCTTTGTTCTGTCTTGATTATATTAGTTAACATTTTCCTACTCGCCTTTTCTGTTCACTTTTTATTCTTTTTAATGCAACAATACTGTTTTGCTGGTGGTTTGTTATCTACTGTGATGCATATCATATCTTGGAGAAACGTCCTTGAGTATCGTGATATGATACGATAGAATATTTCAGTTGTATCAACACACAATACTGTCTCTGGCCGTTTTATGTGTTTTTTAATCTTTGCTTCTGACATCACTTCTGCACACACCGAACGAACGAACGAACCAACGAACCAACGAACCAACAAACCAACAAACAAACAAACAAACAAACAAACAAACAAACTTACTTCACTCCAGACACATTATTCGTGTTTCTGTCATGTTGTGTAACACTTTGCTGGGTCTGCCTTCCAAACAGGAGTGTTGCATTAAAAATAATAATAAGTGACAGAAGACTGGACTCGGCAGACTGCGTGGAGGAGACCACCAACTGGTGGGTCTATGGGCAGGAAGGCGGACCCAGCAAAGCGTTTGTGGAGTGTAATCAGGGCACAGTGCAACGAGTAGAACCTTGTAGGCCATCCACTACATCCCGACCTAGCTCCAGCAGTCTTGATTCTGTCTTGCCCCTGGACTCCGTTAGGTCAGGACGAGAGAATGAGGCTTACGGCTGCGCAACTCTCCCTCACTCTAATCCAAGTCACGAACAAGTCATGACTTCAAATTCAAGTCCTGTGGTGAGGAACAAGTGGCGAAGCAGCAGGTACAGAAACACTGGAAGCTGTCATCGCAAACCTGCACACAGGCAGCCCAGGGCATAGGGTCGCTTTCTGCTAGAACGAAGCAGCAGTGGAGTTCAGCAGCCCTCTGGGTGTCTGAGCAGCCCTGTTTAGGATTCTCTCTGCTCACCTCCATGGAGGAAGAGGCTAGAAAAGGTGCCCCAAACATAGCCTGCTTCACCTCACCCTGGCCAGCACACTGCAGCTGGTGGGGATCCCACTCAGCAGTCGAAATACAAGAAATAAGAAAATAAATAAGATAGTGAAGGTACTCAACCTTGGCACGTGGAACGTGCGTACTCTACTAGATAACATCAAAGCAGACAGACCAGAGAGAAGAACTGCACTATTCGCCAGGGAACTAGCTCACTACAATGTGGACATAGCTGCCCTCAGCGAAACACATCTCGTGGACAAGGGCCAGCTCATGGAACATGGCGATGGTTATACCTTCTTCTAGAGTGGTCATAGCAGCACTGGACGGCGAGAGACAGGCATTGGATTTGCTGTAAAGTCCCACCTTGCCCAGAAACTTATCAAACTCCTGGCGGACATCAACAATTGCCTGATGACAATTCAGCTCCCACTTGGAGGCAAGAAGAACGCAACATCGATTAGTGCTTATGCTCCCACAATGACTAACACAGAGGACAGCAAAGATAAATTCTATGAAGAACTTGATGCAATCATTGCAGCAGTCCCACAGTCAGAGAAGCTCTTCATTCTCAGAGACTTCAATGCCAGAGTGGGGTCCGATCACCAGATCTGGGAAGGGATCACAGAAAGACACAGCTTTGGCAAGCGCAACAGAAATGGCTTACTGCTCCTCAGAACATGCGCTGCTCATGATCTTCTCATTACCAACGCTATTTCGACTCCCTACCTGTAACAAAACATTTTGGATGCACGCTCGTTCCAGACATTGGCATCTGATTGATTATATTATCACCAGGAAGAGAGACAGACAGGACGCGAGAGTGACAAAATCCATGTGTGGCATCGACTGCTGTACTGATTATTGTCTCATTGTGTCCAAGTGCAAACTTTGCATCCTGCCCACTTGAAGACACCAAGGTCAGAAGACTGCAAAGCGAATCAATCAATGTCTCCAGGCTGAAGAACAGCAAAATTGCAGAGGAATTCACCAATAACCTGAACAGCAGGTTGCCTAATATATTCTTAGATCAGGACAACACTGAAGGACAGTGGGTGGCCTTTAGAGATGCAGTCTACTCTTCTGCCCTTGAACACCTCGGACCAGCTACCTGCAAAAACCAAGATAGGTTTGATGAGAATGACAAGATAAAGACCTTACGGTCAGAAAAAAACATCAACTGTTCAGAGCTCACCAGAATGATCCCTCTTCACAAGCAAACAAAAATGCCTTTGCTAGCATAAGGAAAAAAGTGCAGAAGAAGCTCCATGAGATGCAGAATGCCTGGATCAGCATGAAGACCAATGAAATCCAGGGCTATGCAGATAGCCACGACAGCAAGCGATTCTATGATGCCCTGAAGGTTATCTATGACCCCCAGCCGTCTAGATCTTCTCCCCTCCTTGGTGCAGATGGGACCCAGCTACTGACAGAGAAGAAGCAGATCTTGAGCGGTGGGCTGAACATTTCAACCACATCCTCAACCATCCTGCTGACGTCAACAATGAGGCCACTGCACACCTACCACAGGTGGAAATCAACATGGACCTTGATAAACTCCCCACAGAAGAAGTCAGAAAGCCCATCAAGCAGCTCTCCTGTGGCAAAGCACCAGGATCAGATGCAATCCCTGCTGAAGTTTACAAAACAGGAGGCCCAGCTATGATGCAGAAACTGGCTGAGTTCTTTCAGTCCATGTGGAATACAGGACAGGTCCCACAACAGCTTAAGGATGCTAATATAGTCCACATCTACAAGAGGAAAGGAGACCGCCAGTTGTGCGATAACCACTGTGGCATCTCCCTCCTGTCCATAGTGGGAAAGAGCCTAGCTCGTGTCATGCTCAGTCACCTTCTCCAACACCTCGAGCAGGGCCTCCTCCTTGAAAGCTAGTGTGGCTTCCATGCTGAACGAGCAACAGTGGACATGATACAACCCCGATTCCAAAAAAGTTGGGACAAAGTACAAATTGTAAATAAAAACGGAATGCAATAATTTACAAATCTCAAAAACTGATATTGTATTCACAACATAGACAACATATCAAATGTCGAAAGTGAGACATTTTGAAATTTTATGCCAAATATTGGCTCATTTGAAATTTCATGACAGCAACACATCTCGAAAAAGTTGGGACAGGGGCAATAAGAGGCTGGAAAAGTTGAAGGTACAAAAAAGGAACAGCTGGAGGACCAAATTGCAACTCATTAGGTCAATTGGCAATAGGTCATTAACATGACTGGGTATAAAAAGAGCATCTTGGAGTGGCAGCGGCTCTCAGAAGTAAAGATGAGAAGAGGATCACCAATCCCCCTAATTCTGCGCCGACAAATAGTGGAGCAATATCAGAAAGGAGTTCGACAGTGTAAAATTGCAAAGAGTTTGAACATATCATCTACAGTGCATAATATCATCAAAAGATTCAGAGAATCTGGAAGAATCTCTGTGCATAAGGGTCAAGGTCGGAAAACCATACTGGGTGCCCGTGATCTTCGGGCCCTTAGACGGCACTGCATCACATACAGGCATGCTTCTGTATTGGAAATCACAAAATGGGCTCAGGAATATTTCCAGAGAACATTATCTGTGAACACAATTCACTGTGCCATCCGCCGTTGCCAGCTAAAACTCTATAGTTCAAAGAAGAAGCCGTATCTAAACATGATCTAGAAGCGCAGACGTCTTCTCTGGGCCAAGGCTCATTTAAAATGGACTGTGGCAAAGTGGAAAACTGTTCTGTGGTCAGACGAATCAAAATTTGAAGTTCTTTATGGAAATCAGGGACGCCGTGTCATTCGGACTAAAGAGGAGAAGGACGGCCCAAGTTGTTATCAGCGCTCAGTTCGGAAGCCTGCATCTCTGATGGTATGGGGTTGCATTAGTGTGTGTGGCATGGGCAGCTTACACATCTGGAAAGACACCATCAATGCTGAAAAGTATATCCAGGTTCTAGAGCAACATATGCTCCCATCCAGACGACGTCTCTTTCAGGGAAGACCTTGCATTTTCCAACATGACAATGCCAAACCACATACTGCATCAATTACAGCATCATGGCTGCATAGAAGAAGGGTCCAGGTACTGAACTGGCCAGCCTGCAGTCCAGATCTTTCACCCATAGAAAACATTTGGTGCATCATAAAATGGAAGATACGACAAAAAAGACCTAAGACAGTTGAGCAACTAGAATCCTACATTAGACAAGAATGGGTTAACATTCCTATCCCTAAACTTGAGCAACTTGTCTCCTCAGTCCCCAGACGTTTACAGACTGTTGTAAAGAGAAAAGGGGATGTCTCACAGTGGGAAACATGGCCTTGTCCCAACTTTTTTGAGATGTGTTGTTGTCATGAAATTTAAAATCACCTAATTTTTCTCTTTAAATGATACATTTTCTCAGTTTAAACATTTGATATGTCATCTATGTTCTATTCTTAATAAAACATGGAATTTTGAAACTTCCACATCCATGCATTCCGTTTTTATTTACAATTTGTACTTTGTCCCAACTTTTTTGGAATCAGGGTTGTATTTGCTGCACGCCAGCTCCAAGAAAAGTGCCAAGAGCAACAGAGTGACCTATTCATGACATTTTTTGCCCTGACAAAGGCCTTCGATACAATCAGTAGAGAAGGTAATGAAGATAATGGAGAAGTTTGGCTGTCCCAGCAAGTTCATCATGATAGTGCAGCAGTTCCACGATGGCATGATGGTCAAACTACTGGATGATGGAGATGAGTCGGAGGCAATCCCAGTAACAAACGGCATGAAGCAGGGCTGTGTTCTTGCCCCTACACTCTTTAGTATGGTCTTCTCAGCCATGTTGACAGATACCTTCCAAAATCATCAGGACGGGATACACCTCAGATACAGGACTGGCGGCGGTCTATTCAACCTCAGGCGCCAACAGGCCATCGAGACTGTCATCAGAGACTTTCTGTTCACTGATTACTGCGCCCTCAACACATGTACAGAGCAGAAGATGCAGCACGAAATGGACCATTTTTCACAAGCCTGTGACAACTTTGGTCTCACCATCAGCACCCAAAAGACTGAGGTAACGTACCAGCCCATGCCTGGAAGGCCCTACCAAGAACCACATGTTACAGTGAATGGGCAGAACATTGAGGCAGTCGACAAATTTGTTTACCTGGGCAGCACCCTTTCCCAAGCAGTGAACATAGATGCTGACGTGAACAACAGGATTACAAAGGCCAGCGCTGCTTTCGGGAGACTTTGTGAGAATGTCTGGGAATGGAGAGGGCTCAGCCTTACCACTAAGTTGAAGGTCTCCCATGCGGTGATACTTACCACCCTACTTTAAGCCTGTGAGACCTGGACTGTCTACAGCAGACACGCTAATCAGCTCAATCACTTCCACTTGACCTGCCTGCACAAACTCTTTCATATCAAGTGGCAGGACAAAATCCCGGACACGGAAGTCCTAAAATGGGCAGGACTTCCCAGCGTTAACACTCCTGCAGAAAGCCCAAGCCAGATGGACCGGCCATGTTGTCAGGATGCCAGACGGTCAACTGCCCAAACAGTTGTATGGAGAGCTGTGCCAAGGCAAGCGCTCATCTGGGGAGCAGAAGAAACGCTTCAAGGACAATCTTAAAGGGTCCCTCAAAACCCTAGAAATCGATCTCAACTCCTGGGAGTCGCTTGCTCAGGATTGTCCAGCATGGTGAGCAAAGCTCACCAGTGGCATACATGCAGCAGAGATGAAACGCATCACAGAGGCTCAGAAGAAACGAGCTGCATGGAACGTTCAAACTATCGCCACCCCTACTACAGCACCTACCCACGCATGCCCAACATGTGGGCAAACCTTCAAAGCCCAGATTGGCCTCATAAGTCACCTCCGGACCCACAACCACTACCAACCAAATTGTCATGGTCATTTTTGACCCCAAAGGACGAACATCATGTTGTGTATGTTTATCGTCATCGTCAGCTGTCCATTGCTAGCGATGATAACTGCTTCATTAGGATGCGTAGAAATGCAGACGGGGCGCGAGGCCTGCACCAGAATGACAGAGTCATCCACAGCAGTGGCATGAACGGCCTGGCTGAGCGGTCATGGAACGTCTGGCTTCATGAGCCCTCGTATACGCCCTTTGACGCTTGTCTTCAATTGTGGACACTGAGCTTTTAACTACGTTTTTCCACGTGGCTCTATTCGAGGCATCCCTTTCCCATGTCTGATCGATAATTCCAGCATTCTTCATGTTCCTCTTCAAGACGTCTTTGTATCTCAGTTTCTGTCCTCCTTGTCTCCTCTTTCTGAGGCTCAGTTCTCCATAGAAAACAGCTTTGGAACCGTATGTTTATACATACTAGTGCATCTCAAAAAATTAGAATATTGTGAAAAAGTTCAATATTTTCCATCAGTTATTTAAGAAAGTGAAAGTTATATATTATACACTCATTACACATAAACTAAAATGTTTCAAGCATTTTTCTATTTTAATCAGTATGGCATACAGTACAAAAACAAAAAAACCCATCTCAAAATATTAGAATATTTCATTTCGAGTTTAAGTAAAACAGTATGAACACAGTGCATCTCTCGGTCTCGTTCAGTACACACAACCACAATCATGGGGAAGACTGCTGACTTGACTGTTGTCCAGAAGATGATCACTGATGCCCTCCACAAGGAGGGTAAGCCACAAAAGGTCATTGCTGAAAAGGGTGGCTGGAAAAGGTGCACAAGCAACAGGGATGGCCGCAGTCTTGAGAGGATTGTCAAGAAAAGTTGATTCAAGAACTTGGGAGAGCTTCACAAGGAGTGGACTGAGGCTGGTGTCAGTGTATCAAGACCCATCACGAACAGACATCTTCAAGAAAGGGGATACAACTTTCGCATTCCTAATATCAAGCTACTCCTGAGCCAGAGACAATGTCAGAAGTGTCTTATCTGGGCTAAGGAGAGAAAGAAATGGACTGTTGCTCAGTGGTCCAAAGTCCTCTTTTCAGATGAAAGTACATTTTGCATTTAATTTGGAAATCACGGTTCTAGAGTCTGGAGGAAGAGTGGAGAGGCACAGAATCCAAGGTGTTTGAAGCCCAGTGTGAAGTTTCCACAGTCTGTGATGATTTGGGGTGCCATGTCATCTGCTGCTGTTGGTCCACTGTATTTTATCAAGTCCAAAGTCAACACAGCCATCTACCAGGAGATTTTAGAGCACTTCATGCTTCCATCTGCTGACGAGCTTTTTGGAGATGCTGATTTCCTTTTCCAGCAGGACTCAGCACCTACCCACAGTGCCAAAACTACTACCAAATGGTTTGCTGACCATGATATTACTGTGTTTGATTGGCCAGTCAACTTGCCTGACCTGAACCCCATAGAGAATCTATGGGGTATTGTCAAGAGGAAGATGAGAAACACCCGACCCAAAAATACAGATACGCTGAAGGCCACTATCAAAGCAACCTGGGCTTCAGTAACACCTCAGCAGTGCCACAGACTGATCACCTCCATGCCACACCACATAGATACAGTAATTCATGGTAAAGGAGCCCCAACCAAGTACTGAGTGTATAAATGAATATACTTTTCAGAAGTTGGACATTTCTGTACTGAAAATCCTTTTTTTGATTGATCTTAGGGAATATTCTAATAATTTAAGATACTGGATTTCTGATTTTCATGAGCTATAAGCCATAATCATCAAAATTAAAACAAAAAAGGCTTTAAATATTTCACTTTACATGTAATGAATATAGAATATATGAAAGTTTACCTTTTTGAATTAAATTATGAAAAAAAGGAACTTTTTCATGGTATTCTAATTTTTTGAGATTCACTAGTACGTATACATAATGTTATAATGTAAGCATAGAAATAAACGGCTCTGCGCTACCTCTGAAGCGTGGATCTGGGGGAGAAGGCAGTGTCGCTCGGCTCAGTGCCGTCACTGAGTTTGTGGGGCTCAGAATTGGGGAGGGGCGAACCGTCGATCTGGTCTGAAAGATGGTCTCCTTGTGCTGTACCTGGAACAACATCTATTAGGAAAAAAAAAGTACGAAAAAAAGAGATTAAAAGCAGGAACTGAAAATGCAATATTGCAGGTTTCTGAACGATCAGCGCTGCAAACATTGCGGTGTGTAAAAAAAGAAAGTAAACACTCACTGTCGTGCTGTTATTGGAAAATAATCAAAGTGGAGTTCCTGTAACCACCTCGAAGTTGATTTTTTCCTATAAGAGCACGTCCTGGAGTGTTTTATTCCTCTTACACCATAGCAATTTACCAACAATTTCACTTTTATATTTATTTCAAAGAAACACATTATACTTTTTTTTTTTTAAACTCAGTTTATAGTTGGGCGGCACGGTGGTGTAGTGGTTAGCGCCGTCGCCTCACAGCAAGAAGGTCCTGGGTTCGAGCCCCGGGGTCGCCGAGGGCCTTTCTGTGTGGAGTTTGCATGTTCTCCCCGTGTCCACGTGGGCTTCCTCCGGGTGCTCCGGTTTCCCCCACAGTCCAAAGACATGCAGGTTAGGTTAACTGGTGACTCTAAATTGAGCGTAGGTGTGAATGTGAGTGTGAATGGTTGTCTGTGTCTATGTGTCAGCCCTGTGATGACCTGGCAACTTGTCCAGGGTGTACCCCGCCTTTCGTCCGTAGTCAGCTGGGATAGGCTCCAGCTTGCCTGCGACCCTGTAGAAGGATAAAGCGGCTAGAGATAATGAGATGAGATGAGTTTATAGTTACAACAAGCCCTGCGATAACCTGGCGACTTGTCCAGGGTGTACCCTGCCTTTCGCCCGTAGTCAGCTGGGATAGGCTCCAGCTTGCCTGCGACCCTGTAGAACAGGATAAGCAGCTACAGATAATAGATGGATAGTTACAACATTTAACATCCCGGAAACAAGTTAGTTCCTGTTCTCACTTACCTTAGAGCAGCTATAAACATCAAATACAGTTCCCTTACTGGAAAACTTACAGCTACAGCTTTAATTCTGACTGTTACAAAGTGCTGGCACTGGAGACTCCTTCCAAAACTGTTAAAAAAAGCATCCGTTACAGAAAAACGTCACCAGTCCAGGGCTCGACATTAACTCTTTAATCCAGTCGGACAAGTAGCAAGAGTTTTCACTTGTCCTGACCATAACCTTTCTATTTCTATGTATTTACTCATTCAGTGAAAGTGGTTCACAAGGTTTATAAAAAAGCAGGTATAGTTATGCTTAGTTACAATTATTAATGAAGTTATGGACTAATTAAGCCTTAATGAGCAACTCAACAAAAATCGCTTCTTCTTGATCAATTCCTCGCTGTTTTGGATTCTTTCTGGCAAATAGGTCAGTATTCCTAGAGTGGACATCGCTTCTATATATAGCTTGTACATAGTGTATATACAGTGGAGCAAAAAAGTATTTAGTCAGTCACCAATTGTGCAACTTCTCCCACTTAAAAAGATGAGAGAGGCCTGTAATTTTCATCATAGGTACACTTCAACTATGAGAGACAAAATGAGAAAAAAAAATCCAGAAAATCACATTGTCTGATTTTTAAAGAATTTATTTGCAAATTATGGTGGAAAATAAGTATTTGGTCAATAACAAAAGTTAATCTCAATACTTTGTTATATACCCTTTGTTGGCAATGACAGAGGTCAAATGTTTTCTGTAAGTCTTCACAAGGTTTTCACACACTGTTGCTGGTATTTTGGCCCATTCCTCCATGCAGATCTCCTCTAGAGCAGTGATGTTTTGGGGCTGTCGCTGGGCAACACGGACTTTCAACTCCCTCCAAAGAGTTTCTATGGGGTTGAGATCTGGAGACTGGCTGGGCCACTCCAGGACCTTGAAATGCTTCTTACGAAGCCACTCCTTCGTTGCCCAGGCGGTGTGTTTGGGATCACTGTCATGCTGAAAGACCCAGCCACATTTCATCTTCAATGCCCTTGCTGATGGAAGGAGGTTTTCACTCAAAATCTCACGATACATGGCCCCATTCATTCTTTCCTTTACACGGATCAGTCGTCCTGGTCCCTTTGCAGAAAAACAGCCCCAAAGCATGATGTTTCCACCCCCATGCTTCACAGTAGGTATGGTGTTCTTTGGATGCAACTCAGCATTCTTTCTCCTCCAAACACGACAAGTTGAGTTTTTACCAAAAAGTTCTATTTTGGGGGCGGCACGGTGGTGTAGTGGTTAGCGCTGTAGCCTCACAGCAAGAAGGTCCTGGGTTCGAGCCCCGGGGCAGGCGAGGGCCTTTCTGTGTGGAGTTTGCATGTTCTCCCCGTGTCCGCGTGGGTTTCCTCCGGGTGCTCCGTTTTCCCCCACAGTCCAAAGACATGCAGGTTAGGTTAACTGGTGACTCTAAATTGACCGTAGGTGTGAATGTGAGTGTGAATGGTTGTCTGTGTCTATGTGTCAGCCCTGCGATGACCTGGCGACTTGTCCAGGGTGTACCCCGCCTTTCGCCCATAGTCAGCTGGGATAGGCTCCAGCTTGCCTGCGACCCTGTAGAAGGATAAAGCGGCTAGAGATAATGAGATGAGAGGAGTTCTATTTTGGTTTAATCTGACCATATGACATTCTTCCAGTCCTCTTCTGGATCATCCAAATGCTCTCTAGCAAACTTCAGGCGGGCCTGGACATGTACTGGCTTAAGCAGGGGGACACGTCTGGCACTGCAGGATTTGAGTCCATGGCGGCGTAGTGTGTTACTGATGGTAGCCTTTGTTACTTTGGTCCCAGCTCTCTGCAGGTCATTCACTAGGTCCCCCCGTGTGGTTCTGGGATTTTTGCTCACCGTTCTTATGATCATTTTGACCCCACGGGGTGAGATCTTGCGTGGAGCCCCAGATCGAGGGAGATTATCAGTGGTCTTGTATGTCTTCCATTTTCTAATAATTGCTCCCACAGTTGATTTCTTCACACCAAGCTGCTTACCTATTGCAGATTCAGTCTTCCCAGCCTGGTGCAGGTCTACAATTTTGTTTCTGGTGTCCTTTGACAGCTCTTTGGTCTTGGCCATAGTGGAGTTTGGAGTGTGACTGTTTGAGGTTGTGGACAGGTGTCTTTTATACTGATCACGAGTTCAAACAGGTGCCATTAATACAGGTAACGAGTGGAGGACAGAGGAGCCTCTTAAAGAAGAAGTTACAGGTCTGTGAGAGCCAGAAATCTTGCTTGTTTGTAGGTGACCAAATAGTTATTTTACCGAGGAATTTACCAATTAATTCATTAAAAATCCTACAATGTGATTTCTTGGATTCTTTCCCCCATTCTGTCTCTCATAGTTGAAGTGTACCTATGATGAAAATTACAGGTCTCTCTCATCTTTTTAAGTGGGAGAACTTGCACAATTGGTGGCTGACTAAATACTTTTTTGCCCCACTGTAGCTTGCAACATTTATGGTGCAAGGAAGGTGGCCCACTTTAGATCGTTCCTTCTGGACTAGACGGGGGTGGAGTGAGCTACACCATCATTGACGGTCTCATTAAAAAAAACTACCTTTGTGTCCCGGCACTTCGTCTGTGATACTCTCGTTCAGGTCCGACACTGAAGCCACTTGTAGCACCTGAGAAAAGAGAAAAATCTTCAGTCGGTGATTTTACTGGGGAAACTTACATCACAGAGAAAAAAAAAAACCCTCACCAGCTGAGCAAACGTGGTCACTTTGAGCCTTTTAAAAAGCTCGCCTTTTTTATATCTGCAATCTGAAAGACAAATTCAGTATCATATCAGGAGCTAAACTGTATGATTATTAAATATCTAAAATCGATGTGACTCTCAGTTCTTCTCTCTGAATCTCAGTGTAGTAACTGACAGGAAGAGTTCGTCCTCACCTGGGTCCTGAGTCGGACCACCACCATTTTCTACCTCGTCCTCATAGCTCAGCACGTCACACAGATTAAACCCTCGGATCTCCGTCTCCATAGTGCACTTGCTCTACTTCAGATCGCTAAATCTCCGGCACCACACTCTCATACGCCGCCTTTTAATACTGACAAGTTCAACCTCATCATCTATTGTGCTGCAAACAAACGAGTCACGCATGGCTGCGCTCTCTAAAACCCCAGACAGAGGAATTACTGTAATCTACAGGACAAATCAGACGCTCCTGCTCAGACGGTTAAACTGTGGACTTTGTGTTGCTTATCTTGGAGAAATCTGAGAAAAAAAAAAAAAAGACGGAAAACTTACAGACAAGGCCGCCATTCTGTCAGGAACACTCGGGTTATCGGGACGGAAAAGATCACCGGGACAGAGTTTCTCTCGTTTGCATGGCTTAAGAGGCAACCCCCCCCCCAAAAAAAAAAAACAACAACAACAAAACACTTTCCTAAATACAATTAACATCCTGAAAATGGGAAATTCAAATGTACAGAATTTCTTCATTAAATTAAAGTTGAGTTATGCGCTGGAGCGATGAATCAAACATAGCTGATGATTAATGAAACAGTCTCACCCGAACCTTTTCTATAAATCCAATCCTGCACATACATCACTGGATTTCATTTGATCAAGCTGGATTTACAACCTCGATTCCAAAAAAGTTGGGACAAAGTACAAATTGTAAATAAAAACGGAATGCATGGATGTGGAAGTTTCAAAATTCCATATTTTATTCAGAATAGAACATAGATGACATATCAAATGTTTAAACTGAGAAAATGTATCATTTAAAGAGAAAAATTAGGTGATTTTAAGTTTCATGACAACAACACATCTCAAAAAAGTTGGGACAAGGCCATGTTTACCACTGTGAGACATCCCCTTTTCTCTTTACAACAGTCTGTAAACGTCTGGGGACTGAGGAGACAAGTTGCTCAAGTTTAGGGATAGGAATGTTAACCCATTCTTGTCTAATGTAGGATTCTAGTTGCTCAACTGTCTTAGGTCTTTTTTGTCGTATCTTCCGTTTTATGATGCGCCAAATGTTTTCTATGGGTGAAAGATCTGGACTGCAGGCTGGCCAGTTCAGTACCCGGACCCTTCTTCTACGCAGCCATGATGCTGTAATTGATGCAGTATGTGGTTTGGCATTGTCATGTTGGAAAATGCAAGGTCTTCCCTGAAAGAGACGTCGTCTGGATGGGAGCATATGTTGCTCTAGAACCTGGATATACCTTTCAGCATTGATGGTGTCTTTCCAGATGTGTAAGCTGCCCATGCCACATGCACTAATGCAACCCCATACCATCAGAGATGCAGGCTTCTGAACTGAGCGCTGATAACAACTTGGGTCGTCCTTCTCCTCTTTAGTCCGAATGACACGGTGTCCCTGATTTCCATAAAGAACTTCAAATTTTGATTCGTCTGACCACAGAACAGTTTTCCACTTTGCCACAGTCCATTTTAAATGAGCCTTGGCCCAGAGAAGACGTCTGCGCTTCTGGATCATGTTTAGATATGGCTTCTTCTTTGAACTATAGAGTTTTAGCTGGCAACGGCGGATGGCACGGTGAATTGTGTTCACAGATAATGTTCTCTGGAAATATTCCTGAGCCCATTTTGTGATTTCCAATACAGAAGCATGCCTGTATGTGACGCAGTGCCGTCTAAGGGCCCGAAGATCACGGGCACCCAGTATGGTTTTCCGGCCTTGACCCTTACGCACAGAGATTCTTCCAGATTCTCTGAATCTTTTGATGATATTATGCACTGTAGATGATGATATGTTCAAACTCTTTGCAATTTTACACTGTCGAACTCCTTTCTGATATTGCTCCACTATTTGTTGGCGCAGAATTAGGGGGATTGGTGATCCTCTTCCCATCTTTACTTCTGAGAGCCGCTGCCACTCCAAGATGCTCTTTTTATACCCAGTCATGTTAATGACCTATTGCCAATTGACCTAATGAGTTGCAATTTGGTCCTCCAGCTGTTCCTTTTTTGTACCTTTAACTTTTCCAGCCTCTTATTGCCCCTGTCCCAACTTTTTTGAGATGTGTTGCTGTCATGAAATTTCAAATGAGCCAATATTTGGCATGACATTTCAAAATGTCTCACTTTCGACATTTGATATGTTGTCTATGTTCTATTGTGAATACAATATCAGTTTTTGAGATTTGTAAATTATTGCATTCCGTTTTTATTTATAATTTGTACTTTGTCCCAACTTTTTTGGAATCGGGGTTGTACTCACAAATTTATTTGTAAAACATTCGCAGGAGCTTTTAGACATTTATGCCAATCGACAAACAGATTGTGTGTTCCAGGTGTCCACTTTTTAGTTGTGGTTGCAGACGCAGGTTCAATAAACCAAAAAATAAAAACGGAAATAAACCGTCTCCCTACTGACGTCTGCGATGTGACGCACATCAAGACTGTAGCTGTAGCTCACGTGCCTCGTTTTGAATCTCACCTCCTGCTGCACTACATACATCGCCCGAGGAGGCGGGGAATTCTCTGTTCTCTCCAGGTGGAAGGGGCATACACTGTCTCACATGTCAATCATATATCTGTATCTGCGAGCTCATGTATGTGGAAGAAGACAGACAGACAGCCTTCAAGGCTGTGCAAAGTGAATAAAGGTCAGGAAGTCTGCATTTGTTATTAAACTAAACTTACTTCTCTTGATCTCCTCCAGTCTTTCCATGTACTTTGTCAGGCTCAAACCTATAAAAACATGGTTTTAGGACATCTTTAAGACAGCACGTGAGATCAAATGCCTTTCAGATGGTTCAGGGGTTACCTGTATCAAGTCTTGATTTTACATGCTGATATTTGGGATTTTGGGGGATTCTCTTCTTCAGATACTGAAATAAAAATTAAAGAAAACAGAAAGGACACACTTAAAGCCAAACAAAACTCAAAATGTAATCTCCTTTATACAGGCAGATAATATCCATACAAGACATGTTTGAGTGTTCACTTGCTCATATTTGTACCCGTATACCATGTACAGATTTTATTTAAAAATAAAAACAAACAATGTCCCTGGGTGGCTAACAAAACACGGATAGGTCACGGACTACGGAAATACAATAAAAAAGGATACAAAATACGGAGTGGTTACGGATTTTAATACGGGTGCATTACGGATGTTAGTAATTTACAGATTGGTCACGGACGTTTCAGTATATTACAGATTGGTTACACATGATGCATCACAGATGGTTAATTTGAAGGACATTGCTACAAGTCTATGGAACAACGACACGGACATCACAAAGATTGTCTCCACGGTGACGGTATCTGCCGATGGTAGCTACATGATGGAGGTAGAAGCGCCAGATAAAATTGAGACAATCGTCGTCGGCTGTCCATCACGAATGATGATGACTGCTTCATGAGGATGCGTGGAAATGCAGATGGGCTGCGAGGGCTGCACCAGGGTGACAAATGGCCCGGCCGAGCCACCATGGAAATATCTGGCCTTGTGAGCTCTCGCATACTATTCTCCTCTTCTAACGAAGCGCCTTGCACGGTAAGGTAAGACAATCGATGTCGTGCTCCCATCATGTGGTCTCCAGGACCTCCAGACCTGATGACAAGTGGTGCACAAAAGTGCCACAGACCTGACGGGTATGGAAGTTGCCCCGCAGTGACAACTGACTTGCCAAGTGATGCCATCTGTTGGCCATTTGAGTGGCTCTTCCGCATGCCATCTGGTGGTGTGCCACTGACCCTGTTGGGTTCATCTGCCACATTGCACCGAAAAGCACCCTGCTGCCAGCGCCTTATTGGTGATGTACTATTTAACCCATAGCTGGAACCCAGGGAGATGCTACCACTCTGGGTCAGAGCAGACCTGGAAGCAATGGTGATTAAGGGGTAACTCCACTTTCCATAATACTCAAGTCCTCCCGGACCTGAGACTTACCACCGGTTGCAGTTTAAAGTCATACCCAGGACTAAAGGAATAGAATAGAATAGAATATGACAAGATAGTGTACATTAAGATAGAACAAAGTCGAGCCAATACTCACTAATTGGCAGACGAGTCTTTCGAAAAGAGACGTGGAACAACTAATAATAGAGAACACAACTCTGAAAGGCCGTTTTTGCCAAAAGGGGGTGAAGTTTACGTATTTCACCCAAAAGACTGATGTAGAAAGTAGGGATTGGGTAGCAGACTGCCACAGGTAAGTTGTAGGTCAATCCATGTGCAATCACCAGAGGCCTCGCCACTGACCATCTCAGATTTGCTTCATACTTTCTGGAAATATTGTCAGTGTGCCCAATAAATAGTGTACAAAATTTTAGGCTTGTACCATCATTAGTTTCTGAGATATAGGGGCTTTAAAAAAGGGGCGTGGCCACAATTTCACTGTTGAAACGCGTGCTACAGAAAACGGACTTCCATAAGACATTACTTTTAAACTATTCATGCAAGATACATGAAATTTTCAAGGATTGTTCTTCAATGCCAGATGCCTTTAAATACTAAAATAGAAAGTTCACAGTTCAATATTTGCCAAGTTATGGCTTGCTGAAAATCATAAAAAAAATGTCTGTGCTTTGGAGCAACTTTGACGCCCCATATCTCCACATTAAAGCACACCAGATCTTTCAAATTTTCTTATTTATTACTCATGTTATAGTACTCTTTAGGCAACTAGGTATGTGTTCAAAAGAAATCAAACTTTCTGATTTATTAGGCTTTAAAAAAAACATTTTGCACCTATAATTCAAATGTATATTACAAAATGTATGACAAGGTCTACCATAAAAAAAATAAAATAAAAAATTATACCACTGGAAAGAGCTTGTTTTGATTAGCAAATGCACAAAATCTGAAGTTCGTACCCAAAACCAAACTATAAATACAACCCCGATTCCAAAAAAGTTGGGACAAGGTACAAATTGTAAATAAAAACGGAATGCAATAATTTACAAATCTCAAAAACTGATATTGTATTCACAATAGAACATAGACAACATATCAAATGTCAAAAGTGAGACATTTTGAAATTTTATGCCAAATATTGGCTCATTTGAAATTTCATGACAGCAACACATCTCAAAAAAGTTGGGACAGGGGCAATAAGAGGCTGGAAAAGTTAAAGGTACAAAAAAGGAACAGCTGGAGGACCAAATTGCAACTCATTAGGTCAATTGGCAATAGGTCATTAACATGCCTGGGTATAAAAAGAGCATCTTGGAGTGGCAGCGTCTCTCAGAAGTAAAGATGGGAAGAGGATCACCAATTCCCCTAATTCTGCGCTGACAAATAGTGGAGCAAAATCAGAAAGGAGTTCGACAGTGTAAAATTGCAAAGAGTTTGAACATATCATCTACAGTGCATAATATCATCAAAAGATTCAGAGAATTTGGAAGAATCTCTGTGCATAAGGGTCAAGGCCGGAAAACCATACTGGGTGCCCGTGATCTTCGGGCCCTTAGACGGCACTGCATCACATACAGGCATGCTTCTGTATTGGAAATCACAAAATGGGCTCAGGAATATTTCCAGAGAACATTATCTGTGAACACAATTCACCGTGCCATCCGCCGTTGCCAGCTAAAACTCTATAGTTCAAAGAAGAAGCTGTATCTAAATATGATCCAGAAGCGCAGACGTCTTCTCTGGGCCAAGGCTCATTTAAAATGGACTGTGGCAAAGTGGAAAACTGTTCTGTGGTCAGACGAATCAAAATTTGAAGTTCTTTATGGAAATCAGAAACGCCGTGCCATTCGGACTAAAGAGGAGAAGGACTACCCGAGTTGTTATCAGCGCTCAGTTCAGAAGCCTGCATCTCTGATGGTATGGGGTTGTGTGTGGCATGGGCAGCTTACACATCTGGAAAGACACCATCAATGCTGAAAGGTATATCCAGGTTCTAGAGCAGGGGTGTCAAACCTGATCCATAAAGGGCCTTGTGGCTGCAGGTTTTCATTCCAGCCATGCAGCAGCACACCTGACTTGGCTCATTCAATCAACTGAACTGTCTTCACACAGTCAAATACTTGCAGCCACACCCACCCTTGATTAAAGGGTGGGTGTGTCAGTTGATTGAATAAGCCAAATCAGGGTGCTGCTGCATGGCTGGAATGAAAACCTGCAGCCACACGGCCCTTTATGGATCAGGTTTGACACCCCTGTTCTAGAGCAACATATGCTCCCGTCCAGACGACGTCTCTTTCAGGGAAGACCTTGCATTTTCCAACATGACAATGCCAAACCACATACTGCATCAATTACAGCATCATGGCTGCGTAGAAGAAGGGTCCGGGTACTGAACTGGCCAGCCTGCAGTCCAGATCTTTCACCCATAGAAATTGGCGCATCATAAAACGGAAGATACGACAAAAAAAGACCTAAGACAGTTGAGCAACTAGAATCCTACATTAGACAAGAATGGGTTAACATTCCTATCCCTAAACTTGAGCAACTTGTCTCCTCAGTCCCCAGACGTTTACAGACTGTTGTAAAGAGAAAAGGGGATGTCTCACAGTGGTAAACATGGCCTTGTCCCAACTTTTTTGAGATGTGTTGTTGTCATGAAATTTAAAATCACCTAATTTTTCTCTTTAAATTATACATTTTCTCAGTTTAAACATTTGATATGTCATCGATGTTCTATTCTGAATAAAATATGGAATTTTGAAACTTCCACGTCATTGCATTCCGTTTTTATTCACAATTTGTACTTTGTCCCAACTTTTTTGGAATTGGGGTTGTATTAAGGTATCAAGTACGGCATGTTTTACAATAGACGGGAATGCTGTTTTAAGGCATATACAATTACAAACCTAAAGCTGCTGACCGCTTTACAGTGCCTCCAATGATCACAGGGTGATTTACCATGAGAAGTGGCAAAGAAATGCCATTCTGCCAAAAGTCCAAAATCGTCTGCATGCTTTATTAGATTTGTGAAATGTTTATAGTTTTTGTATTGGGCTGCTGATCCGTCACTGAAGTAAATGACCTTTTTCAGCTGGGGATGTAAATGGCATACATATGGTAAAACCTTTTTTAAGAATGCATGCACGGCCACTGTATCATGCTTAAAGCAGTCACTTATTATGCAGATAGAGATGCATTTCGTTACTTTTGTACCATCTTCATTCTTTGCTCTAATGTACACTGCAAATGGAGGAAGAGTGCATTGGCTGTTGTCCCAGTGGTATCCCTAGGCAGAATCCTGTACACAGAATGAACAGTTTTTGGCAAAATCCAAAAGCATAATACATTCATCCTCTGACAGATTTTCCTTCAGATTCTTCAAATATCCACTCTGGTGTTTGGCAATGAAATGATGTTCTGCTAGTTTGTCTGCTTTTTCAGTTCGAGTTTCAATAAAACAGCATTTCCGTCTATCGTAAACCATGCCGTAATTGATACCTTAATATGTATAGTTTGGTTTTGGATACCAACTTCATATTTTGTGCATTTGCTAATCAAAACAAGCTCTTTCAAGTGGTATACTTGTTTTTATGGTAGACCTTGTCATACATTTGTAACATGCATTTGAATTATAGGTGCAAAATGTTTTTTTAATTTTTAAAGCCTAATAAATCAGAAAGTTTGATTTCTTTTGAACACATACCTAGTTGGGGCGGCACGGTGGTGTAGTGGTTAGCGCTGTCTCCTCACAGCAAGAAGGTCCGGGTTCGAACCCCGTGGCCGGCGAGGGCCTTTCTGTGCGGAGTTTGCATGTTCTCCCTGTGTCCGTGTGGGTTTCCTCCGGGTGCTCCGGTTTCCCCCACAGTCCAAAGACATGCAGGTTAGGTTAACTGGTGACTCTAAATTGACCGTAGGTGTGAATGTGAGTGTGAATGGTTGTCTGTGTCTATGTGTCAGCCCTGTGATGACCTGGCGACTTGTCCAGGGTGTACCCCGCCTTTCGCCCCTAGTCAGCTGGGATAGGCTCCAGCTTGCCTGCGACCCTGTAGAACAGGATAAAGCAGCTAGAGATAATGAGATGAGATGAGACATACCTAGTTGCCTAAAGAGTACTATAACATGAGTAATAAATAAGAAAATTTGAAAGATCTGGTGTGCTTTAATGTGGAGATATGGGGGGTCAAAATTGCTCCAAAGCAAGATAAAAGACATTTTTTTATGATTTTCAGCAAGCCATAACTTGGCAAATATTGAACTGTGAACTTTCTATTTTAGTATTTAAAGGCGTCTGGCATTGAAGAACAATCCTTGAAAATTTCATGTATCTTGCATGAATAGTTTAAAAGTAATGACTTATGGAAGTTAGGTCCGTTTTCTGTAGCACGCGTTTCAACAGTGAAATTGGGGCCACGCTCCTTTATTTAAGCCCCTATACCAGAAACTAATGAAGGTACAAGCCTAAAATTTTGTACACTATTTATTGGGCACACTGACAATATTTCCAGAAAAGTATGAAGCAAATCTGAGATGGTCAGTGGCGAACATTTTTCTAAATCTGGGTGATTTGTGGCGGAATTACCCTTATAATAAAAAAAGGAAACAAAATAAATACGGAGCGGTTACGGATTTTAACACGCCTGCATCACAGATGCTAATAATTTACGGCTTGGTAACGGACGTTTCAGTATATTACAGATTGGTAACAGATTTCATACGGATGATGCATCACGGATAAAAAATTAAGAAGTCGAAAACAATTAAAATGCTTGGACTGCTGAAGTTAATTAAAATATCTTACCTGCATTTATATGTTTATTAATCTACTATTGATATTTCATGGAAAATAATCACATATCCGTGAATAAAAGATCTGTGCTTTGAATTATATTTTTTTATTTTCTGTGAATCCGTGTTCCGTGACTTGTCCGTATTTTGTAAATACTCTCTCCGAGGTTCAAATCGCGCGCTCTGAGGACAAATCAGGATGTCATCGACTCCAAACATGACTTACCGAGGCTAGTGGATCTCTTAAATGCTTTATTTGGAACAATCGCAATGTGACATTTAAAAATAAATCCCTTTTTTTTTAAATAAAACCGAGGTGTATAATAATATAATTTGATTAAATCAGTTATTTAAGGTCAGTGGATTGTTGCTGACTTGCACTGAATTTCTCAGTCCGTTTGGTTTCCCTGTCAGTCCAAACGAGTGGATGCTACTCCTTCTAGCATTATAACTCTTCTAAAAGGGGCTGAAAGATCAGTTTATTTGCCAACCCTGGGGAAAATCTTTCAAGGATCTTCAAGGATCCGTAAAGTTCTTTGTGAGGGTTTCAACAAAGATCTTCAACAGATCTTCAAGGATCTTTAAAATTCTTGCCAAGATCTTCAAGGATCTACAAAGATCTTTTCAAGATCTTCAAGGATCTACAAAGTTTTTTTTTTTCTACCCCAAGATCTTCAAGGATCTTTAGAATTCTTGTCAAGATCTTCAAGGATCTTTATAGGGTAGTCACACTAGAGGTGGAATGAGCCAGAATGCCGTCGGAATGAAAATTCCGGGATATTCAAAGTGCATTCTAAAAATTCTGACTGCATTCCAAACATTCGGGCCCATTCTTGTGGCCGGCCCGAATCTTTTGCTCATGCTCAAAACATTCGAGGTGCATTCGAAGAGGAGAAATATTGAACGGCATTTGAAGTGTATTCTTACTGCATTCTGACTGCATTCTAAATATTCTTACGGCATTCCAACAGCATTCGAAACATTCTGATTGTGTTCGAGGGAAAAATCAAAATGGCAAGACACTTCAAATCCTGCCAGAATGTCCCGAATGTGTCTCGAATGAGCCAGAATGCCATCAGAATGTAAATCCTTCGTATATTCCGGGATATTCGAAGTACATTCTAAGTATTCGAGCTGCATTCTCTTTGAATTCTTAGACGTTCGAAACATATTCGGCGGCTATTCCGGAAGCGTTCTGACTGCATTCGAGGCGAATTCATACAGCATTCGAGGCACCTTCCGACCAGACTTCGGCTAGTATTCGGGCAGCAATCGAACCGCACTCGTATGCCATTCAAAGTGCATTCTTCTTACTGCATTCTAACAGCATTCTAGGTATTCCTACGGTGTTCCAATTACATATGAACTGCATTTGAAAGCTAATACACCCGGAATGTGCAAGAATCATTCGAGGCGGGTTCAAAGCGCATTCAAACACTACGTTCACACTGCAGGCTGAAGTGACTCAAACCCGATTTTTTCGCCCATATGTGACCTGTATCCGATCTTTTATTGACAATATGAACGACACAGATCCGATTTTTTAAAATCCGACCCAGGCCGTTTGGATATGTGGTGCTAATTCCGATTCCTATCCGCTCTTTTCATATGCGACTTCAGTCTGAACCGCCAGGTCGCATTCATCCGACTTACACGTCATCAACAAGCCACAAACGTCACTATTCTGCGCTGAAGTAGGCGGCGGGTCTCTCAAAAAAAGTTACAACAACATGGCGCATGACATCAATGCGACTCCGCACCCACACGTTCCTTTGAACGGAGGTTGCAGTCACTACCCCGCAGAACGCCTGAGCCAAAACCCTTGCCCTCTTCCTTCTCAACCTCCTCGTTAACATCAGGCTATTGTGCATGTTCTGGCTCCGTCGCAACAACAACTGCATCATCGCTGGGTACTCCATGCTGGCTACTGTCATACACAGGAAACTTTAGGTTACTTCCGTAAACACTGGCCATGCTCACTGCGTGTGACGTCGTCGTATCCTGCAATGCGCATGCGGAACACTTTTAGGTCGTTTTTCGTTCATACTGAGGATCACATACAAGTCGCATATATTTGTTAATGTGAACGACCTCACAAAAAAATCGGAATTCACAAAAAAATCGGAATTGAGCATTAAGCCTTGCAGTGTGAACGTAGTGTAAGTATTCGAACGGCATTCTTACAAAGCTGTAAGAATGTTGGTCAGTTCGAAATTCCCGCCCAAATGTGGCACGAATTTTGAAATTTTTTTCATTCCGGCTGGTTCTGCTCGATTCTTGCTAATTCTGAATAAGTGTGACAGGGCCTTTAATACTCTTGCCAAGATCTTCAAGGATCTTCAAAGTTCTTGACAAGATCTACAAGAATCTTAAAAAAAAAAACACATTCAATTCCAAACAAAACAATTCTTTATTGATGCTATCATAGCATAACAGATCATGAACACAAACTTACGTTGAACATTCAGGAAAAAGCAAAAAGGCTGATGAGGATATTGTTATGTTGCAATCTGTTTGCTTTTTTCTGAATGTTCAACATAACTTTGTGTTCATGATATGGTATGTTATGACGGCATCAATAAAAGAATTGTTTTGTTTGGAACTGAATGTGTTTTTTTTTTTAAGATTCTTGTAGATCTTGTCAAGAATCTTAAAGACCCTTGAAGACCTTGGCAAGAAGTTAAAAGATCTTTGTAGATCCTTGAAGATTTTGGCAAGAACTTTAAAGAATTTGACAAGAATTCTAAAGATCCTTGAAGATCTTTTGAGGATCTTTGTTGAGATCCTCAACAGGATGCTCAAAGACCCTCACAAAGAACTTTAAGGATCCTTAAAGATCCTTGAAAGATTTTCACCAGGGAACTCTGGACCCCAAGGTCACAGCAGTGGGTAAGATTTGCTTGAGTACAACTAGAAATAGTAATCGTAGTAAGTTACACGATCACTGTTTCAAACAGATATCACCAGTATCCCTGCTGCTGGTCTATCCTACTGGTCTGGGTTGGTTGATGGTTTAAATTGGAAAATTGCATGGAATCTTCCATAGAAATACCTTTTAACTAACAAAGTAAGGGAAGTTTATTTTAAAATGCAACATGGATATCATCCTGCAAATCATTACATGCTTAAATTTAAGTAGATTTGTGTGAACTGGTCCCAGTGTTTCTCCTACCATTATACAGCTTCTTGCAAAAGTATTCATCCCCCTTGGTGTTTGTCCTGTTTTGTCACATTACAAGCTGGAATTAAAATGGATTTTTGGAGAGTTAGCACCATTTGATTTACACAACATGCCTACCACTTTAAAGGTGCACATTGTTTTTTTATTGTGACACGAACAATAATTAAGATGAAAAAACAGAAATCTGGAGTGTGCATAAGTATTCACGCCCTTTCGTATGAAACCCCTAAATAAGAGCTGGTCCAACCAATTCACTTCACAAGTCACATAATTAGTTGATTAAGATCCACCTGTGTGCAATCAAAGTGTCACATGATCTGTCACATGATGTCTGTATAAATCAACCTGTTCTGGAAGGACCCTGAAAACCAAGGAGCCTCCAAACAGGTCAGAGACAAAGTTGTGGAGAAGTATAGATCAGGGTTGGGTTATAAAAAAATATCCCAAACTCTGAATATCCCACGGAGCACCATTAAATCCATTATAGCAAAATGGAAAGAATATGGCACCACTACAAACCTGATAAGAGAAGGCCCCGCCCACCAAAACTCGCAGACCGGGCAAGGAGGGCATTAATCAGAGATGCAACAAAGACACCAAAGAGAATACTGAAAGAGCTGCAAAGATCCACAGCGGAGATGGAAGTATCTGTCCATGGGACCGCTTTAAGCTGTACACACTACAGAGTGGGCGGGGCTTTATGGAAGAGTGGCCAGAAAAAAAAAAAGTCATGGCTTAAGAAAACATGTTTGTTGTTTGCCCAACAGCATGTGGCAGACTCCCCAAACACATGGAAGAAGATTCTCTGGTCAAATGAGACTAAAATTGAACTTTTTGGCCATCATGGGAAATGCCATGTGTGGCACAAACCCAACACCCTGAGAACATCATCCCTACAGTGAAGCATGGTGGTGGCAGCATCATGCTGTGGGGATGCTTTTCATCTGCAGGGACAGGAAAGCTGGTCAGGACTGAAGGAAAGATGGATGGCACTAAATACAGGGCAAATCTGGAGGAAAACCTGTTTGAGTTGGCCAGAGGTTTGAAACTGGGATGAAGGTTCACGTTCTAGCAGGACACTGACCCTAAACATACTGCTAAAGCTGCACTGGAGTGGTTTAAAGGGAAACATTTAACCGTCTTGGAACGGCCTAATCAAAGCCCAGACCTCAATCCAATTGAGAATCTGTGGCATAACTTGAAGATTGCTGTACACCAACACAACCCATCTAACTTGAAGGAGTTGGAGCAGTTTTGCCTTGAGGAATGGGCGAAAATCCCAGTGGCTAGATGTGCTAAGCTAATAGAGACATACCCCGAGAGACTTGCTGCTGTAATTGCAGCAAAAGGTGGCTCTACAAAGTATTGACTTTGGGGGGTGAATACCTATGCACACTCCAGATTTCTGTTTTCTCATCTTAATTATTGTTTGTGTCACAATAAAAAAATAATAATTTGCACCTTTAAAGTTGTAGGCATGTTGTGTAAATCAAATGGTGCTAACTCTCCAAAAATCCATTTTAATTCCAGCTTATAATGCGACAAAACAGGACAAACACCAAGGGGGATGAATACTTTTGCAAGACACTGTATTACCCCACCCCAATGAGACCCTGCGGCCCCCTGAAAGTCCCCACACACACACTTTAAGGTCCAAAAAATAAATAATCCAAAAACAGGAGTGCAGTTCTTTTGTAAAAAATTGTTCTAATTATCGTTCTAAAATAAATGTGAAGACTTAAATACGACTCCGTTAACTGCTTGTTCAGGTCCAAATATCTTGCTCTGTAATAGAAGCCGCGGGGAGGGGCTGTGACACATACGCAGAGACAATCCTACGCTTGTTTGGGTGATGCCCCCATACTACTAATTTTTGAAAAATGTACTGTTTGGCCTCAACAATGACAGCAGAATTGAAAGAATTCTATATTTTAATGTGTCCAGTTGAAAATCTGCCTGGCTGAAATGTTAGTATTTTTGTTTCGAATGTATTAATGACTTCTATTATTGTGGTCTTCATTGTTAAACAAAAAAAGAGGCTAGTGGATCTCGTGGACACTTAGACTGCGTTCAGACTGCACCCTGAAATGACCCATATCCGATTTTTTTGCCCATATGCGACCTGTATCCGATTTGTTATTGACAATCTGAACGACACAGATCCGATTTTTTTCACATGCGACCCAGGCCGCTTGGATATGTGGTCCTAATTCCGATGCATATCCGTTATTTTCACATGCGACTGCAGTCTGACCGGACAGGTCGCATTCATGCGACCTACACGTCATCAACAAGAGACAAACGTCACTATTCTGCGTTGGCTAATCCCGCCTCTTTGGTGGAAAACAACAACATTTGTACAGTTTTCAGAATTTAAATAGACTTTTATAGAATTGATCAAGCTAATGGTGGATTTGGTAGGGACCTGGATGTTAAACCATCCTGTATTACAAGATTATAAGATTGTTCTGGAAATTTCCAGTAATTTGACACCTTCGGTCTCATTAGTCTGCTGTTAATCAGATTATTGTGTGAGTTCCGCCGCCGCCACAAAAACCACATCGCCAGGTCTCGCCTCATCTCCATCGCAAACTGCACTGGTGTTTCTGCACCTTGAGCCAGCGCTGAGAGAAGTTGCAGAATTCAGCTGGCTATAAACAATCTAAATAAATATTTATAAAAATGTAGAAAAAGTTTATTAATATGACGAAATAAATATGTGCAAATTATTAAGCCTGAATTAAGAGTTTGGTAATACAGCGGCCGCATCCCAAACGACTGCCTACTGAAGCTCGAGTGCACTATATAGAGTTTAAAAATCCATTACTTCCTAGTAACATGTAGTGCACTTATATAGAAATTACAGAGACATTTAGGAGTCAACCCTCGTTACCAGGCTACACGTTTTCATTTCAGTTCAGAAACAAAAACACACACGAGACCTCACACTTTAACACTAACCAGATAATTAAACAAACAAACAAAAAAAGAAATCATTAAACTTGAAGAGTGCGCTTTTTTTTGTTTACGTATTACGTAGATGTGCTTATTACGTGTCAATTTGCCCATGCGGGACACTTTTGGGTCATTTTCCGTTCATATTGGAGATCGCATACAAGTCTCATATAATTGGTAATGTGAACGGCCTAACAAAAAAAATCGGATTTCACAACAAATCGGATATGGGTCGTTTCAGGTTGCAGTCTGAACGTAGTGTTTGCTTCTAAATCGTTGAACCCTGAAGATGGCCGAGTGTCAAGCGTTTGGGTGCGAAATCAGCACGATCGTTGGTCATTTTTATGTGATATGCTTTGGTTTGTTTTTTATTCACTGTGAGAAAAGTGATTTTTTTGAGATGGCAAGAATGGCATTGCTATGGCAACAGGATTGTTTACGAGTATCTGTGTCGGTACTCGTTGTCGTCGTCACTGCCGAACCTGATCTGGGTTTGAGGCGAACCATGTTTGATTGATTTGGCCAGAACTGCAGCAGTAGGATGGCTGGTTCCTTTCTGCACACACACACACACACACACACACACACACACACACACACACACAATTTAGAGTAGCCAGTTCACTTAACTGCATGTCATTGGACTGTGGCAGGAAGCCCACGCAGACACGGGGAGAACACGCAAACTCCACACAGAAAGGCTCCCGTCGGCTGAGAGGTTCGAACCTGCAACCTTCTTGTGAGATTTTTAGAATTAGGATGAGAAGCTTTTATCTGTCACATGGCAGCACGGTGAAGTTCCTTCTCTGTTTTCAAATCATGGCTTCTAATTCTAATTCTAAATCAAAAATGTTGGCATTTTTTTTTTAGAATGGGTTTTTAGGAACCAAGGAGTTTGAGTGTTGGTATCAGTCGGAGTGTTACTTGGATGTGGATCATCTTTAATGTCCTCTCGGGGCAATTTGATTCCCAGAAAGTGCCAACACAAATATACACTCAAGCACATAAACATGACACAGAACATAGTAAACGTAGACATGACCACAGATGTAAGCTCACGATACTGTATATTCAAGAAGGAATTTATACACGCACAAAAATAACCAAATGACCTAAACCCAACAGCTGCTGGGACAAATGATCTCAAGTATCTGTTAGACCGGGCCCGCTTAAGAAAAGGATACCGAGGCAAAACTCAGAATGACGTGGGTGATTAATATCTGCCAAAATGGCCGTTGCCCTCTGTGTGACTCTGACCTCATACCTGTTGAGGTTAATGCCAGTGATCTTCTGACAGATATGAACAATTTTTCCAAGCCTGGTTTTCTTCATCACACTTAGATCACTAAACCAACAGATCATAGCAAAAGTTAAACCTGACTCAATAAAAGATGAATAAAAAAATCCTAAGAAGTGATCTGTCAACATTAAATTTATATATTTTATATATTTATACCATTATATACTTATACCATTTATATTTGTATATTACACTTATGTTATTTACTGTTATGCACTTCTGGTTAGATGCAATCTGCATTTCATTGCCTTGTACCTGTGACATGCGCAATGACAAAGTTTAATCTAATCTAATCTAATCTAATCTAATTCCTTCAACTTCCTCAAGAAAAACAAACAGTCTTTGACTGGCCTTTTTACAGATGGACTCAGTGTTAGCGAGCAGCACGGTGGTGTAGTGGTTAGCGCTGTCGCCTCACAGCAAGAAGGTCCGGGTTCGAGCCCCGTGGCCGGCGAGGGCCTTTCTGTGCGGAGTTTGCATGTTCTCCCCGTGTCCGCGTGGGTTTCCTCCGGGTGCTCCGGTTTCCCCCACAGTCCAAAGACATGCAGGTTAGGTTAACTGGTGACTCTAAATTGAGCGTAGGTGTGAATGTGAGTGTGAATGGTTGTCTGTGTCTATGTGTCAGCCCTGTGATGACCTGGCGACTTGTCCAGGGTGTACCCCGCCTTTCGCCCGTAGTCAGCTGGGATAGGCTCCAGCTTGCCTGCGACCCTGTACAGGATAAAGCAGCTACAGATAATGAGATGAGATGAGATAGTGCCCAGATTCAAGTCAAGTTTATTTCTATAGCGCTTTTAACAATAATAATAAGTTAATTTTATATAGCACCTTTCAAAAAAACCCAAGGACGCTTTACAATTATAAACAAAGAAAAATAAAAATAAATAAATAGATAATAAATAAATAAATAATAAAAAGTCCACCAAGTAGGGGTCAGGATGTAATTCCCGTGGTGTAGCAGCCACAGTCCCACCAAAAGGCGCACGAAAACAAGTCCCACATCTCCAGCACCGCCGCCGTGACGCCGTCAGCAACATCGCTCAACACCACGCCATGGATCCACACAGCGAGCAGAGAAGCTCCGCCACGCAGAGCGCTGGTGTGTCCCAAACCGCCTGCACAGCCGCCGCGACACCACCGAGCAACATCGCTCGGAACATCACGCCGAGCGTTAAAGCGCAGAGCGCTGGACAACCACGATGTAAAATGAGCAACGAGCTCACTGCAGTCCATAGCTGGGAGCGCAGGCATCGCCCACGGCGAACCAAGGCCTGGAGGGAACCGACACCCAAACTAGGTCCGGAGCTACACCACAACCGGCGGACAAAACACTCAAACATCAAACTACACAAACACACAGGAAAAAAAAATAGAAAAATAAAATAAAATAAAGAAGCTCCGGTGAGAAGCGGCAGCCAGAACGCGCACGACGTACTCTCAACCGAAAACGAAAAAATAATAGACATTGTCGCAAAGCAGCTTTACAGAATTTTAATGACATGAGTTAGGCCTAATTTTATCCCTAATCTATCCCCAATGAGCAAGCCTGTGGCGACGGTGGCGAGGAAAAACTCCCTCAGACGACATGAGGAAGAAACCTCGAGAGGAACCAGACTCAAAAGGGAACCCATCCTCATTTGGGCGACGACAGACAACGTGATAACAGTTTTAACATGAAGTCTGTTTCGTTGATGTTATAACTCTTTATTGAGTGCAAAACTGTTTATGACAACTAAAGTTAGCAAGTCAGCTGTAGTTCTCAGCCATAAAAGCATGACTGTAAGAGTCCAGATACTTGTACTCGCTGACTGTCTCCACAGCCGCGCCATTTATGATGGTCGATACAACAGTAGTAGGACTACGGCGGAAATCAATAAAAATCTCTTTAGTGTTAGGGTGCATTCAGACCAGGATAGTTTGATAGTTCACTTGCTTTGGTCCGAACCAAATGTTTTTTTTTATTTTTTCATTTTGGTGCGGTTCGCTTTCACACTGTACATTTTAGTAAGCGGACCAAAACCTGTCAACAAAGCCACGCGCCCTGAGGTCGTTCAGCTATTGGTCAGAGACGACACGCGCACAAAGCGTTAAGTTCAAAAGTAGTCATGGAGGCTTTCCGTGCTGTCATTCTTTTTAAGGTCATCAAAGCTATATGTTTTTTCCAGTTTTTACTGTTTCCACAATTGTGCGATTACTATGCTGTTGTACAAGTAATTTATCAACGACAACGACAAAGGGCAAGGCGGCTACGGAGGATAGCGCTGATGAGCGCACATCATGTTGTGACAGTTCTGGCTCTTCACGCAAGACGGAGGAGGTATGTGTCGGGATATTCGCCTTATCCATCGTAATAGATGAATTTCTTTTTTGCGTCGCTAGTACCGCCACTTTTTGAAAGAATGTCCCTGATTTTAATGTAGGTCTGACGGAGTTTCTTCACTTTTAGCCGACATTGTTCTGGGGAGCGCGTGAACCCCTTCTCCTTCATTTTCTCACTGAATACAGCAAACACGTCGGCATTTTTGTGTGTTCTCTCCAAAAGCTCAGATATGTGGACATCTGCCCATATATCCACAAGGGTACGCGTTTCTTCCTCGGCCCACGTTTGCCCCCTACTCATTTTTTGTACTCTGTAGTCTAGCCTACCACTGGTCTGAATGACTGAACGACTGTTGTAAGGTTCCCTTGACAACCGAAACAGTGTTTGCACTTTGCGGTGGAGTGTCAAGACTCTGTTTCCCATAATGCTCGACAAACGGCGGAAGCTCACGAGGTACAAAAAAGCAAAACTGTCGGATTAGGTCCGGTCTGCTTTCACACCTCCAAAAGATCTGCACCAGGGTTCCTTTGGTCCGGACCGAGTCCGACCTTGCAGCTCGGTCTCGGTCCGCTTGTTTGGTCCGGACCAGAGTTCGGTGGTTTGTATTCAAACCAACCCAAAAGGTCTGGACCAAGGGAAATTTGGTTCGCTTGGTCCGGACCAAACAACGTAGGTGTGAATACGCCATTATAGCCTGGGCCCGCCCATCCTAAGCGTGACGCAACACGAGGGCCTGTTGCGAGCTTAGTCTGGCCAGGCAAGCTATCTACAGCTCTTCCAAGCTCCCGAAAAATCGGGAACCAATCAACTTTGAGCATCTCCAACGGCCCTGGGTGTTCAAGGCACTGACGTAGTAGAACTGCGACCGGAAGCCATAGATTGTTTACAGAATCTATGCCGGAAGCGCTTCATTCATGAATGCTGTATTGAAAGCATTCAACGGGAAGTTCTCATTGAAAACGGAGCAAAGAGCAGCCCTGGAGGTATTTATTGAAAGGAAGGACGTTTTCGCCTTGCTCCCGACCAGCTTCGGTAAGAGTTTAATAATAGGATGTCTATGGTTTAATCTACCAGTTAGCCCCGTCGCGTCGCATACGTCAGAGGAAAGAGTGATGTGATTGGTTTAAGCTTCGTCACAGCCTTTTCTGGCTTTGACCAGTAGCAAACTGAGGCATTTCAGGGAGGCGGGTCAACCATGGGCTCTGGGAAACGGTTGGGCTTAATATCTTGGCCAGACCAATAGCTCGTAGAGCTTTGCAGTCGCGTTAGCCAGACTAACGCCATTAGAGACATTGAGTTGTAAATGTGAATCTGGCCTCTTGCCCATAGTCAGCTGGGATAGGCGTCAGCTGGGATAGGCGTCAGCTGGGATAGGCTCCAGCTTGCCTGCAGAACAGGATGACGGACGGATGGATGGATGGATGCGAGTCTGTAATAAAATTGTCCAAGACTGGCTCACAGCCCACCTCGTGGTCCTGCAGGAGACTGACAATGACAGAGTCATCAGCATACTGACTTATATACCTTGATTCAATGGCAGCCATTGGTGTAGAGCACAAACAGCAGTGGTGACAGATCGCACCCCTGGGGTGAACCTGAGAGTGTTGGGATGTTCCCTGGGTGTTTCCCCACCATGCTTTCAGACATGACAAAGAGGCAAAACTCTCCAGATAGTGCACTAGTTAGTGAACAGGGTGCTATTTGGGACAGGACTGAATCCTGACACCTCAACTGGAAACAGTGTCTCAAGCCTCCAAGCCTTGTGTCCTCCATCATGCGCAGTGCATTCTGGGTGTTGTGCATAAGGATATTTCTGCTGCACGCTATAAATACACATTCATAAAAAGATTTACTTGACACTACAAATAATGACCTCTTTAATAACAGTACACAAACGGCAGCCATTGCTGTGACGTCACCAAACGCTCAAGCTCCGGCTTCCACAAATAACCAGCTCATCCACACCAAGAGTAATTATAATAATAATCATAATAATAATAATTCCAACCTTTGGGTCGCCAATACTCTGGTTTAACGACATCTTTACCGCAGCCGCCGAAGCTAGCGAGCTCTGAAACTCAAACCGGACCACCACGGTGCCTGTTTAAGCAACGCAGCTTCTCATTGGTCCGTTCGGTTGGCGTTGACCAATCAATGAAGCCGTTATTACTAAGCCGGTGTTTGACTTCGAACGTTTAGAACAGTTACTCAGCAACAGTTGCTTTAGCAACGGCGGCGTGCACGCGCAACCAGAGCCTCCCCTGGAGCTGACGGCCATCTTATGTTGCCAGATCTTCATTTTTACTCCTTCACTCATTCATCTCATCTCATCTCATTATCTGTAGCCGCTTTATCCTGTTCTACAGGGTCGCAGGCAAGCTGGAGCCTATCCCAGCTGACTACGGGCGAAAGGCGGGGTACACCCTGGACAAGTCGCCAGGTCATCACAGGGCTGACACATAGACACAGACAACCATTCACACTCACATTCACACCTACGCTCAATTTAGAGTCACCAGTTAACCTAACCTGCATGTCTTTGGACTGTGGGGGAAACCGGAGCACCCGGAGGAAACCCACGCGGACACGGGGAGAACATGCAAACTCCACACAGAAGGGCCCTCGCCGGCCATGGGGCTCGAACCCGGACCTTCTTGCTGTGAGGCGACAGCGCTAACTACTACACCACCGTGCCGCCCCTCACTCATTCATTCATTCATGTTTTTGTTTTATTTTCTTTTGTTTATTTGGTATAAAAACAGAGTACATGAGATACACTACCGTTCAAAAGTTTGGGGTCACTTTGAAATGTCCTTATTTTTGAAAGAAAAGCACTGTTCTTTTCAATGAAGTTCACTTTAAACTAATCAGAAATCCACTCTATACATTGCTAATGTGGCAGCACGGTGGTGTACTGGTTAGCGCTGTCGCCTCACAGCAAGAAGGTTCGGGTTCGAGCCCCGGGGCCGACGAGGGCCTTTCTGTGCGGAGTTTGCATGTTCTCCCCGTGTCCGTGTGGGTTTCCTCCGGGTGCTCCGGTTTCCCCCACAGTCCAAAGACATGCAGGTTAGGTTAACTGGTGACTCTAAATTGAGCGTAGGTGTGAATGTGAGTGTGAATGGTTGTCTGTGTCTATGTGTCAGCCCTGTGATGACCTGGCGACTTGTCCAGGGTGTACCCCGCCTTTCGCCCGTAGTCAGCTGGGATAGGCTCCAGCTCGCCTGCGACCCTGTAGAACAGGATAAAGTGGCTAGAGATAATGAGATGAGATGAGACATTGCTAATGTGGTAAATGACTATTCTAGCTGCAAATGTCTGGTTTTTGGTGCAATATCTCCATAGGTGTATAGAGGCCCATTTCCAGCAACTCTCACTCCAGTGTTCTAATGGTACAATGTGTTTGCTCATTGCCTCAGAAGGCTAATGGATGATTAGAAAACCCTTGTACAATCATGTTAGCACAGCTGAAAACAGTTGAGCTCTTTAGAGAAGCTATAAAACTGACCTTCCTTTGAGCGGATTGAGTTTCTGGACCATCACATTTGTGAGGTCGATTAAATGCTCAAAATGGCCAGAAAAATGTCTTGACTATATTTTTTATTCATTTTACAACTTATGGCGGTAAATAAAAGTGTGACTTTTCATGGAAAACACAAAATTGTCTGGGTGACCCCAAACTTTTGAACGGTAGTGTACATCAACTCACAAATTGTAAAATACACAATGGCGAATGAGTAAAAATTGTATCATTGTGTATCGGGCTGCATGGTGGTGTAGTGGTTAGCATGGTTGCCTGACAGCAAGAAGGTTCTGGGTTCTGTGTGGAGTTTGCATGTTCTCCCCGTGTCTGCATGGGTTTCCCTCACAGTCCAAAGACATGCGATTAGGTTAATATGGGATGGCCTTGGGCTGAGGTGCCCTTGAGCGAGGCCCCTAACTCCCGACTGCTCCCCGGGCGCTGTTAGCATGGCTGCCCACTGCTCTGGGTATGTGTGTGTGTGCTCATTGCTCACGTGTGTGTTCACTGCTTCAGATGGGTTAAATGCAGAGAGTAAATTTCACAAGTGTGTGATGAATAAAGTTGTGCTTTCTTTTTCATTATACCAAGGATTACTCAAAAAAGTCCAGTAGTGGAAATAAAATAACTAGGGTGTACAAAGAATTATAAAATCCAACAACAATAAAATAAAATATACAATTATGACTTAAAGAAACTAAACATTTATGTTAATATTAAGAAAAATGAACAAAAATATCCTCCGATAACGTTAGAAACATATGTACATCTTTCAACGTATATCTTTTCATCAGTTTGGGTCGTGTTATTATAATTAGATTATTATCTTAATAGCTGTATATTCGGAAAAGTGAAATTAAACGTTTTTTAAATAAAATAAAAGTCTTCACAAATCATATACTACTCATACGATTATAACAGATTTATATAATTGTGTTGTGCATTGGTCTTTAAAAAAAAAAACTCGATCAGTTTGAAAAACTCAATATTTTTTATACATTGCATTATAGGCATTTAGCAGACACTCTTTTCCAGAGTGACATACAGTACAATATACCCAGAGCAGTCTGGGGAACAATTAGGGGTTCGGTGCCTTGCTCAAGGACACTTTAGCCGTTCCTGCTGGTACAAGGAATTGAACCAGCAACCTTTTGGCCCCAAAGCTGTTTCTCTAACCATTAAGCCATGGCTTCCCCCAATGTAGATAAATATTACGATATATTTTCCATGCCAATCATGATGCTAGTTTTTATTCTTTGTGTGCACGGGGTATCACATTTATTTTCCAACCCGGATATCCGCCATGTTGGATGATAACAACAACCAAGATAGTGACGTTTCACATGATTTAATTGCCATTGAAGAAAGACAATGCTGACTTTGTGTGCAGGATATAACTGCGGTAATAATGCTACTCGTGACAAAGAGCAGCGGTTCTTCAGAATTCCCAAGATAATTAAAAATGACAACAAAACAGATGGTCATGAGCTTTGGGTAATGACCGAAAGGACAAGATCGCGGATACAAGCGGCCGAAATGAGTTTCCTTCGCAGGGTGGCTGGGCGCTCCCTTAGAGATAGGGTGAGAAGCACAGTCACTCGGGAGGAGCTCGGAGTAGAGCCGCTGCTGCTCCACATCGAGAGGAATCAGCTGAGGTGGCTCGGGCATCTTTTTCGGATGCCTCCTGGACGCCTCCCTGGGGAGGTGTTCCAGGCATGTCCCCCCGGGAGGAGGCCCCGGGGAAGACCCAGGACACGCTGGAGGGACTATGTCTCTCGGCTGGCCTGGGAACGCCTCGGTGTTCTTCCCGAGGAGCTGGCCGAGGTGTCTGGGGAAAGGGAAGTTTGGGCTTCCCTGCTTAGACTGCTGCCTCCGCGACCCAGTCCCGGATAAAGCGGAAGAAGACGAGACGAGACGAGAGACAAAACAGATGAACTGTCCAGAGAATGGAACACCATGCATACGCTGTGGTTCAAAAATGCTAATTACACCCGTGTCTGTGATGACCACTTTATATCTGGTAAGAGTTTATTGCTAATTAAAGCTGTTTTCTGATAATTAAACTGAACTTTTGAGCTTTAACGCAAACACTCTGCTTCTCACCTTGCAGGAGCACCGGCAAACCTACGCGATAAAACAAATCCAGATTGGGCACCAACACTCAAATTAGGACACGATAAGATCAAGACGAAAACTCATCTCGTAGTATCAAGATATCATCGTCTCCTTCTGTCTCGAAAGACAATGGACTGCGCAGGATAAATGTAAGATCTGCCAAGAAAGCCAGATTAGAAGCAGCATGAGAAACCTTAGCGAGTTTGGATACACAAGAACAATAATGTGGGTCAGCTTTGCCAGGTGAGATATTAGCGATCCTGCTCCAGTAACTTCGCTTTACTTTTCACTTTTTTTTTTTGTCGAAAGAGAGAGTTCACAACATCAAGGTATTCAGTCACTAGTAATGAGGCTAAATCCTCTGTATAATCGGACGGCTTTAACACATACGGGTAAAAGCCACAAATTTAAACTTTTTCTCTGAATCTTGACTTGGCTGAGGACTCTAGAGAATCATAATATTTCGAGAAAGTCAGAGATGCATCACAGTTATCGTTCACACTAGACGGCATTCTGGATTTGTATACCATCCAACATGGCGGCGGATGCATAGGTTAGACTATTTTGTCATGTGGTTGCACAGAAAGAATCATCCATCCATTATCTCTAGCCGCTTTATCCTGTTCTACAGGGTCGCAGGCAAGCTGGAGCCTATCCCAGCTGACTACGGGCGAAAGGCGGGGTACACCCTGGACAAGTCGCCAGGTCATCACAGGGCTGACACATAGACACAGACAACCATTCACACTCACATTCACACCTACGGTCAATTTAGAGTCACCAGTTAACCTAACCTGCATGTCTTTGGACTGTGGGGGAAACCGGAGCACCCGGAGGAAACCCACGCGGACACGGGGAGAACATGCAAACTCCGCACAGAAAGGCCCTCGCCAGCCGCTGGGCTCGAACCCGGACCTTCTTGCTGTGAGACAACAGTGCTCACCACTACATCACTGTGCCCCTCACAAACAATCAATGGTTTATAAAGGTATTAGAGGCTGATTTGTGAGTTTCTATGTCTTTGAGGCATTTTAGGTAAACACTTGGCAACCCGGCATCTCATCCAACTTTAGCTTGCTCGCCCGTTAGCTTTCTGTTATCCAAACTATACACGTTCGCGAATGAATAACAATTAATATATACAAAGTCTGGACATGAATTAGAACAAAGTGGTGTTTTATTCAACATTTATTTATTTTTTAAATAAACACTGCTGACGTAAAAGAATTCAGGTTGTTTCGGTGCTATCTGGTTTGATTAAGCATGCCTGATACGGTTATGGATAACGGAAAATCAGTCAGTTGTTGTCCTGGTCTCGTGAATAACGTATATTTTGTTTTATTTTAATTAATTGGTTTATTTATTGAGAAACGAGTTAGTTTCGTAACCCATTTTTAAAATAGTTAATCGACTTTTCTGTATTCGTTTATTTTCGGCTGCTAGCAGCATCAACGGCGGTTTGTTTGACAGACATGAAGTTAGCGGAAGTAGGGTTTTAAAATGAAATAAATATGTTTACCAGTGTTTTAAGAAGTTTCGAACACATGCTAGAATTTATATTTAGATAGCTAGCGAAAAGAAATGGCATCTGTTTTGGTAAGTAAATATTTATATTCTCTTTAGCTAATTGTTTTGCTAATGATTCAGTCCCAGTTAGCCAGTGATTCAGGTATTAACTCATTATTGCTGCTGGAACACAGGATAATTTACAAAAAAACATGGTTTATTTATGTTAGTAGAAAACAAAAGTACGTTAGCACTTAAATTAAGACCTGAATGAATTTAATTAACGTTCTTTAACTGTATCAGACCGTATTTCCTAAACCGCTGGCACTGATGTGTCGTTTGAACGAGTCGACTCTTTGAACCGAACGTTGAGAGTCGATTCTCATCCACGAGTCGTTTTTCTTTTCCTTCTGCTTGTAGATGTTGGCAGGGATGATCCTCCTGCAGTTTGCAATCAAAACCTTTCCACTGATACCTCTCCCAGCATCTACAGTGGGGCTTGAAAGTTTGTGAACCCTTTAGAATTTTCTCTATTTCTGCATAAATATGACCTAAAACATCAGATTTTCACACAAGTCCTAAAAGTAGATAAAGAGAACCCAGTTAAACAAATGAGACAAAAATATTCTACCTGGTCATTTATTTATTGAGGAAAATGATCCAATATTACATATCTGTGAGTGGCAAAAGTATGTGAACCTTTGCTTTCAGTATCTGGTGTGACCCCCTTGTGCAGCAATAACTGCAACTAAACGTTTGCGGTAACTGTTGATCAGTCCTGCACACCGGCTTGGAGGAATTTTAGCTCGTTCCTCCGTACAGAACAGCTTCAACTTGGTGGGTTTCCTCACATGAACTGCTCGCTTCAGGTCCTTCCACAACATTTCCATTGGATTAAGGTCAGGACTTTGACTTGGCCATTCCAAAACATTAACTTTATTCTTCTTTAACCATTCTTTGGTAGAACGACTTGTGTGCTTAGGGTCGTTGTCTTGTTGCATGACCCACCTTCTCTTGAAATTCAGTTCATGGACAGATGTCCTGACATTTTCCTTTAGAATTCGCTGGTATAATTCAGAATTCATTGTTCCATCAATGATGGCAAGCCGTCCTGGCCCAGATGCAGCAAAACAGGCCCAAACCATGATACTACCACCACCATGTTTCACAGATGGGATAAGGTTCTTCTGCTGGAATGCAGTGTTTTCCTTTCTCCAAACATAACGCTTCTCATTTAAACCAAAAAGTTCTATTTTGGTCTCATCCATCCACAAAAAATTTTTCCAATAGCCTTCTGGCTTGTCCACATGATCTTTAGCAAACTGCAGATGAGCAGCAATGTTCTTTTTGGAGAGCAGTGGCTTTCTCCTTGCAACCCTGCCATGCACACCATTGTTGTTCAGTGTTCTCCTGATGGTGGACTCATGAACATTAACATGTGAGAGAGGCCTTCAGTTGCTTAGAAGTTACCCTGGGGTCCTTTGTGACCTCGCCAACTATTACACGCCTTGCTCTTGGAGTGATCTTTGTTGGTCGACCACTCCTGGGGAGGGGGTAACAATGGTCTTGAATTTCCTCCATTTGTACACAATCTGTCTGACTGTGGATTGGTGGAGTCCAAACTCTTTAGAGATGGTTTTGTAACCTTTTCCAGCCTGATGTGCATCAACAGCGCTTTTTCTGAGGTCCTGAGAAATCTCCTTTGTTCGTGCCATGATACACTTCCACAAACATGTGTTGTGAAGATCAGACTTTGATAGATCCCTGTTCTTTAAATAAAACAGGGTGCCCACTCACACCTGATTATCATCCCATTGATTGAAAACACCTGACTCTAATTTCACCTTCAAATTAACTGCTAATCCTAGAGGTTCACATACTTTTGCCACTCACAGATATGTAATATTGGATCATTTTCCTCAATAAGTAAATGACCAAGTATAATATTTTTGTCTCATTTGTTTAACTGGGTTCTCTTTATCTAGTTTTAGGACTTGTGTGAAAATCTGATGATGTTTTCGGTCATATTTATGCAGAAATATAGAAAATTCTAAAGGGTTCACAAACTTTCAAGCACCACTGCTGGTTTGAGTTCATTAAAAAAAAGAGTCGGCTCTTATTTATGAATGATCCGACTCACTTAAAAGAGCTGTATTTCTAATTCTAACAGAACATCACTGTATAATAAGTGTCCCAGTGATGTGGCCTAGCGCACTTTTTTCATGACCAGAGAGTCTGGTGCCATTTCAGGACTGGTTAGAGGATCCAGAAAGTTGAATCAGTTTTCAAAAATACAATCTAGCGTGGATTAAAATGATTTTTTTGTGCAGATGTGGTTGCAGCTCACAAACATCTTGTCTTTCAGGAGGACCCGACACTTGCGAGACATTTTAAAGGCCACAAAGATGCTGTCACGTGTGCAGATTTCAGTCCCAGTAACAAGCAGCTGGGTACGGAGGGAAATATTTCTGATTCACTTTGTTGTTCAGTCAGTTTGAGTATCTGATCATATCGATAAAGTCCTGGTGTGTGTGTGTATGAGGGTCTTCACCATTCCACCGGTTTAATTAAGTGATTTTGTTGTTCATCCAGCTTCTCCATGAACCTGATTGATAAACTGGAGAGATGATGGATGGTAGGATGTGGGTTAAAGTGTAAAATGATCTTTTTTTTTTTTCTTTTCCTAGCCACGGGATCCAGTGATAAGACTCTCATGATATGGAACCTCAACCCCAAATCCAGAGCGTTCAGGTTTGTCGGACATCAGGACATCGTAACCGCCGTGCACTTCTCCCCATCTGGTGAATTGGTGGCTTCTGGATCAAGGGACAGGACTGTGAGATTATGGACGCCCACTATGTAAGTGCCGCGCTAGATTTCTGTCCGTGCTCCGTCACTAATCCCTGCGTGTCTGAGACGTGATCTGTGTCGTGTTTCAGTAAAGGAGACTCGACGGTGTTTAAAGCGCACACGGCCACCGTACGCAGCGTGAGCTTCTCCGCCGATGGTCAGAGATTAGTCACTGCTTCAGACGACAAGTCTGTGAAAGTGTGGAGCGTGCATCGGCAAAAATTCATCTACTCCCTCAACCAGCACACCAACTGGGTGCGCTGTGCCAGGTACCCGCTGGTCGAGGTTCTCACAGTTTAACACGCATGCGGTTTGGCAGTGTAACCCTTTGAGGTCTAAAGAAAAATTTTTCTCTTTCTCTCTCTCTCCCCATCACATCTTTCTGCCTCTTTTTCTCTCTCTTTTTCAACTGCTTTCTTTCTCTTTCTGCCTTTTTTGTCTCACCCTATCTTTGTGTTTTTTTCTCTCTGCATTTCTTTTTCTCTTTCTCTCTGTCTCTCCACCTCTTTCTCACAACTTTAGCCTTTCTTTCTTTCTTTCTTTCTTTCTTTCTTTCTTTCTTTCTTTCTTTCTTTCTTTCTTTCTTTCTTTCTCCTTTTTGTCCACTTTATCACCTCTCTCTCTGCCTTCCTCACTCTTTCTATTTGTCCTTTCTCTCTTTTTCAACCACTTTCTTTCTCTTTCTGCCTTTTGTCACTGTTTTTTTTCTCTCTGCATTTCTTTTTTTCTGTCTCTGTCTGTCTTTTCACTTCTTTCTTTCTTTCTTTCTTTCTTTCTTTCTTTCTTTCTTTCTTTCTTTCTTTCTTTCTCCTTTTTGTCCACTTTATCAGCTCCCTCTGCCTTTCTCACACTCTATCTGTCCTTTCTCTCTTTTTCAACCATTTTCTTTCTCTTTCTGCCCTTTGTCACTCTTTCTATCTAAATATTTCTTCTTTCTCTCTCTCTTTGCATTTCTCTTTCTCTTATTCTGTCTGTTTCTTTTGGTCTTTCTGCCTCTTTCTCACAACTTTAGCCTTTAGAATTTAACTCTTTCTACCTCTTTTCACAACTTCAACCATTATGATCTTTCTTTCTTTCTTTCTTTCTTTCTTTCTTTCTTTCTTTCTTTCTTTCTTTCTTTCTTTTTCTCTCTGTATCACATCTCTGCCTCTTTCTCACTCTCTTTTTCTATCGGTCATTTCTCGCTTTCAACTGCTTTCTTTCTCTTTCTGCCTTTTTTGTCACTCATTCTATCTTTCAGTGTTTTTTCTCTCTCTGCATTTCTTTTTCTCTGTCTCTTTCCACTGCTTTCTCACAACTTTAGCCTTTCTTTCTTTCTTTCTTTCTTTCTTTCTTTCTTTCTTTCTTTCTTTCTTTCTTTCTCCTTTTTGTCCACTTTGTCATCTCTCTCTCTCTCTCTCTCTCTCTCTCTCTCTGCCTCTGCCTTTCTCACTCTCTATCTGTCCTTTCTTTCTTTTTCAACCGTTTTCTTTCTCTTTCTGCCCTTTGTCACTCTTTCTATCTCTAAATATTTCTTCTTTCTCTCTTTGCATTTCTCTTTCTCTTATTCTGTCTTTCTTTTGGTCTTTCTGCCTCTTTCTCACAACTTTAGCCTTTAGAATTTAACTCTTTCTACCTCTTTTCACAACTTCAACCATTATGATCTTTCTTTCTTTCTTTCTTTCTTTCTTTCTTTCTTTCTTTCTTTCTTTCTTTCTTTCTTTCTTTTTCTCTCTGTATCACATCTCTGCCTCTTTCTCACTCTCTTTTTCTATCGGTCATTTCTCGCTTTCAACTGCTTTCTTTCTCTTTCTGCCTTTTTTGTCACTCATTCTATCTTTCAGTGTTTTTTCTCTCTCTGCATTTCTTTTTCTCTGTCTCTTTCCACTGCTTTCTCACAACTTTAGCCTTTCTTTCTTTCTTTCTTTCTTTCTTTCTTTCTTTCTTTCTTTCTTTCTTTCTTTCTTTCTTTCTTTCTTTCTTTCTTTCTTTCTCCTTTTTGTCCACTTTGTCATCTCTCTCTCTCTCTCTCTCTCTCTCTCTCTCTCTCTCTGCCTCTGCCTTTCTCACTCTCTATCTGTCCTTTCTTTCTTTTTCAACCGTTTTCTTTCTCTTTCTGCCCTTTGTCACTCTTTCTATCTCTAAATATTTCTTCTTTCTCTCTTTGCATTTCTCTTTCTCTTATTCTGTCTGTTTCTTTTGGTCTTTCTGCCTCTTTCTCACAACTTTAGCCTTTAGAATTTAACTCTTTCTTTCTACCTCTTTTCACAACTTCAACCATTATGATCTCTCTTTCTCTTTTTTGCTTTCCTTTAAAAAGAAAATGTCTGTGTGTAGAAGCATTTGATGGTTTCTGTGAGAGATGTAATTTCTACAAAACGTTCTGTGCTTTTATGACGTGTATTATTTTTTAATAGAACGTCCCACAGTTACGATAAAAACACCAAAGATGTTTGGGTTTGTGCCTCAGGTTTTCTCCAGATGGGCGTTTGGTGGCGTCTTGCGGTGACGACAGGACGGTTCGTCTCTGGGACACGTCCACTCGCCTGTGCATCAACACTTTCACCGATTACGGAGGGTGGGGTGTTTGTTTTATTTATTTAATTTATTTATTTATTGAACCTTTTCTCTTTCATTCATTCAGCGAGATTAATCAGGTTATTTTCATCCTCTAGGCCAGCAACGTTTGTGGACTTCAACAGCAGCGGGACTTGTATCGCGTCCTCAGGAGCAGACAACACGCTGAAGATCTGGGACATTCGAACAAACAAACTCCTTCAGCATTACCAAGGTACGCTTTTCATTTACAGCCATCAGCGCGGCTTACCCGCCGTCCGACAGGGTGTTGGAAGTGCGGTGGAGTTTCCAGAAAGAAATCATGGCGAGCACTTGTTTAACCAGTCAGGTCACTGGTTGTGGTGCAGGTGAGAAAAACCATCGCAGGACAAAGTGCTGGTGTTCTGGTTGACCTGTAAGGAGGAGGCGTTATTTCCTCTTCTCCACTGTAGCTTTGGAGGTAGAAAATGAAGAGGATTTGAGCTGCGTGTCGGAGCGTCTGGTAAACAGCCCAGAAATAGACACGCTGGTATTTTTAGTTACAGCAGGCTTGTAGTACTCGAGTCCGACTCGTGCCCTAATTTTAAAAGGGTACCAAATATAATATATACAGTTGCTGATGTGACAAAGTAACGTATTCTTAAGTATTCTATCAAATTTATATACGAGAAAACAACGAAATATGTTGGTAATTGTAAATATAATAGTCGGTACGCTAAACAGCACAAGAGTCGCCATTTTTAAAAGACCGTGACGTCAGCCCTACCCACTGCACTAGGAGAGAAGCGTGTAATCATGGCGTCGGGCGCATCAAGTGAAAGCAACAGCTCTGTCGAATCATACGAAGAGATCCCGCAAAAGACACGTCTGGAGGATCGTTATGCTTTCCATCGGTCCTGTTATTACACCCGAAAGCAACACACTGTGGCATTGTGTAGCCGATCACTTCCAATTCATCCTACTTTCCGATTCACACGTGCTATTCCCAACCTCAGTGAGCCAACACAACTGGGCACATACATACGTCATGAGTGTTACGCAGAGAAAATGAACGTGCATTCTGATTGGATAAAATTAATATCATGGCGGGCTGTTCAAACTGCGGAAATAGTTTGCTCGAGCTACTTTCAAAACACTATAACTTTCCAACCTTAGAACAAAAAACTTTTGTAAGTCTTGAATAAGGTTCGTTAATGTGTGTTTTATTGTTATATTGCCCTCTGTTCCCCTTTAAGGACTCGCGACTCGACTCGGACTTGAGCACTGATGACTCGGACTCGTGCATTAACTGCATTCGGACTCGTAAATTGGAGACGAGGACTCGTATTTTTTCTTTATTTTTTGTAACATGCCATAATAATTTGGTATATGATCTTTATATCTACATTAATTTTTGTACTAATTTTGCGGAAAAGTGTCACACCTGTGCGCCTTGGCGCGTGCATCAGACAGACTCTCGGGCGCGCTCCGGACAGCGCGTGCACCAAGCAGACTCTCGCACACGCCGTAAACGACTCGCACCTGTACAGGATTAAGGCGCAATCGGTGCGCTGATATAAAAACTGTGAAAATGCACTTACTTTGCGAAGTATTGAGTTGCGTTCCTGATACATTACCGAGCCTTATTTCCTTGTTTGGTTTCCTGATCCCTGATTTCCTGTTTCTCGTCTTTGATTCTGCCGAGTCTACGATCGCCTGTTCGTGTCTCGCTCGACCTATCGCCTGTTTCACCGTTTTACGATTTCGCCTGCCGCTCTGGATTGTTTACCGTCTTCACTTGTATTAATAAACACAGCTTCTGCACTTCCATCCGTCTCCCAACCGTCTCTGACAGAATACTTCACACTCCTTGATAAAGAGAAGCACATTCACCTGTTCATACGCCATGTTCCTATGGAATCAGTTTTGTGCCAAAATGTTCATAGAATACTTTTGAAATATCAAACAAAAACGACAAATCAAAATACAAAAAAACAAAAAAAAGTCAATTTTTTTAGACTGGCAAACAAATTATTCGTGTAATCGTGCAAAATATCAGTCTATTACTCTTCAGAAACCTTTTATTTTTGTTCCGCGTCTTTCTCAGTTTTGTTTGACGTAATTTATTTTGGTTGCGATTCCAGCTTTCTCGTTTGCGCTCCCTGACTTTTTGCTTGCAGTTTTGGCACAAACTTCACGTGTGGGCGGGCTGTCCAGGAATGCATTCCCATTGGGTAACTTGTGTTTGACTGACAGCTACGCTCAGCCATTCCCTACTCGGATTCTGGCGGACTGTTTGACGAGTGAGCGATCCATTGACGGTAAACAAGGATCGAGTGGACTTCAGTGGCGACTATGATATTGAATTAATTCAACAAAGTGTAAGTGCGGGACAGATGTGCTGTATGTGTTGCAGTAGTGCACATTATGCAGGCGTGTTTAACGTTAGCAAGACAGCTATTATATTGGGTAGTGGAGCGAAGGCTAACATTTGACTTGCCACGAAACACCTGCATAATGTGCACTACTGCAGCACATACAGCACATCTGTCCCGTTGAATTAATTCAATATCATAGTCGCCACTGAAGTCCACTCCATCCTTGTTTACCGTCAATGGATCGGTCACTCGTCAAACAGTCCGCCAGAATCCGAGTAGGGAATGGCTGAGCGTAGCTGTCAGTCAAACACAAGTTAGCCAATGGGAATGCATTCCTGGACAGCCCACCCACATGTGAAGTTTGTGCCAAAACTGCAAGCAAAAAGTCAGGGAGCGCAAACGAGAAAGCTGGAATCGCAACCAAAATAAATTACGTCAAACAAAACCGAGAAAGACGCGGAACAAAAATAAAAGGTTTCTGAAGAGTAATAGACTGATATTTTGCACGATTACACGAATAATTTGTTTGCCAGTCTAAAAAAATTGACTTTGTTCTTTTTTTTGTATTTTGATTTGTCGTTTTTGTTTGATATTTCAAAAGTATTCTATGAACATTTTGGCACAAAATTGATTCCATAATGTTCAGGAACAAACTCATGTTAATGGCGCTGAAACAGACACCGTCACATGGTGCGGTTGGAGTCTTGGACTCGACTCGACTCGGATCAATAGTGGACTCGACTCGAATTTTCTTAATGATTCGGACTCGAGGTTTAGTGACTCGACTACAACACTGAGTTGCAGCAAATTTACAGTGCTGGCAGTGAAATAGTTCCTGTTTAACATGTCTCCAAAATCCTCACCTTCAGCCAACACTGTGGATATTTTTCTCCCTCTCTCCATCTTCACTGGACCCCTAACTTACATTCTGATTGGTTGAGAGGTGTTAAAAGTCTTTGATGTTGATACATTTTAGTCAGAAACCTCTCCAGAACGGTTCCTGCTTTGCCTTTATTCATCTACTCGTGATTATTATTATGTAAAATAACAGTGAACATGAACGAGGACGACCTTGAGATCGAACTTTTTTTGCATACATGATCTTAACCACGCAGTGATTTTAGTTTCTTTCATCTGCGTGCTGCACGTTAGAGAACGCTCCTGTACAGATGTTTGACTTTAGTAATCACTTGTTGGATAAACTCCTGGAGCAGGAGGTAAAGAGGTTCCTGAAAAGGTTCCTGTGTGTCTCAGTCCACAGCGCCGCCATCAACAGCTTTTCCTTCCACCCGTCGGGGAATTACCTGATCAGCGGCTCCAGCGACAGCACTGTGAAGATCGTGGACCTGCTGGAGGGACGACTCATCTACACACTCCATGGACACAAGGTGGGAAAACACACTCTCTCTCTCTCTCTCTCTCTCTCTCTCCCTCCACATGTACCAGCTTTAAATTAAGTCCAGACACACACACAGCTCTAAATAGCTGATAATGTTATTGATCTCTTGTTCTCTCTCTCTCTCGTTCTCATTCTGTCTCTCTCGTTTGATCTCTCTCTTGTTCGGTCTCTCACTCGTTCTGTGTCTCTCTCACTCATTCTGTGTCTCTCGTTTGATCTCTCTCTTGTTCGGTCTCTCACTCGTTCTGTGTCTCTCTCTCTCGTTCTGTGTCTCTCTCTCGTTCTCATTCTCTCTCACTCGTTCTGTGTGTCTCTCTCTCTCGTTCTCATTCTCTCTCTCTCGTTTGATCTCTCACTCGTTCTGTGTCTCTCTCTCGTTCTCATTCTGTCTCTCTCGTTTGATCTCTCTCTTGTTCGGTCTCTCACTCGTTCTGTGTCTCTCTCACTCATTCTGTGTCTCTCGTTTGATCTCTCTCTTGTTCGGTCTCTCTCACTCGTTCTGTGTCTCTCTCACTCGTTCTGTGTCTCTCGTTTGATCTCTCTCTTGTTCGGTCTCTCACTCATTCTGTCTCTCTCACTCGTTCTGTGTCTCTCTCACTCGTTCTGTGTCTCTCGTTTGATCTCTCTCTTGTTCGGTCTCTCTCACTCGTTCTGTGTCTCTCTCACTCGTTCTGTGTCTCTCGTTTGATCTCTCTCTTGTTCGGTCTCTCTCACTCGTTCTGTGTCTCTCTCACTCGTTCTGTGTCTCTCTCTTGTTCTGTGTCTCTCTCTCGTTCTGTCTCTCTCTCTCGTTCTCATTCTGTCTCTCTCGTTTGATCTCTCTCTCGTTCGGTCTCTCTCTCGTTCTGTGTCTGTCTCTCTCGTTCTCTCTCTCTCTCTCTCTCAGGGTCCGGTCCTGGCCGTAGCGTTCTCTCGTGAAGGAGACCTCTTTACCTCCGGTGGCTCTGACTGTCAGGTACAGAGTGATGGTAGAGGATTTGATTTATTTCGTCATGACTGTCCTGAGAACAGTACGGCGCCCCCTCAGGGTCAGGGTGGGGATTTTTGTTTTGGAGCTGTGTTTGCGTTCCCTCGTGTTAGGGGTGAAAGTGGCTCCAAAACCACCGACCCCTCGGGGGCTGTGTACGGTGGGCGTGTCTCTGATTGGGGTGATTTGTAGGTCCTCCTGTGGAAAACCAACTTCGATGCCCTGAACTACAGGGAGATGCTGAGCAGGCACAGGAAGCGTGTGACCCCAGACCCTCCTCCTCACCTGACGGACATCTACCCCCGCTCCCCACACGTCCACCACGCCCACAACGCATCTGTGGAGGTGGGGCCTGCTCTCTCTCTCTCTCTCTCTCTCTCCCCCCCAATTATAACAGCTCATTATCTCACAATTTAACAGACGTGGTTAACGTTTGGCAGTTTAACCCTTTGAGGTCTGAAGGATATTTATTCTCTCTCTCCCTCTCTCTGTCTCCTCACTCTCTATCTGTCCTTTCTTTCTCTTTTTCAGCCACTTTCTTTCTCATTGTGCCTTTTGTCACTCACTGTTTTTCTCTCTGCATTTCTATTTTCTCTTTCTCTGTCTCTCTTTCCACCTCTTTCTCACAACTTTACCCTTTAATCAATCAATCTCTTTCTTTCTTTCTTTCTTTCTTTCTTTCTTTCTTTCTTTCTTTCTTTCTTTTTCTCACCTCTTTCTCAAGCTCTCACTGTCCTTTCTCTCTCTTTTTTGAACTGCTTTCTTTCTGCCCTTTCTGTCACTCTTTCCATCTCTAAATATTTCTTCTCTCTCTCTTTGCCTTTCTTTTTCTCTTATTCTGTTGGTTTCTTTGTCTTTCTGCCTCTTTCTCACAACTTTCTTTCTTTCTTTCTTTCTTTCTTTCTTTCTTTCTTTTTCTTCCTCCCTTTTGTCCACTTTGTCTATCTCTTTCTTTCGACCTCTTTTCACAACTTCAACCATTATGATTTAACCCTTTCTTTCCCTCTGCCTCTTTCTCGCTCTCTTTCTGTCCACTTTTTTCTTTCAACTGCTCTTTCTTTCTGCCCTTTCTGTCACTCTGTCTATTTCTTCTTCCTCTCTCTGCATTTCTTTGTTTTCTCCTTCTCTTATTGTGTTTATTTGTCTTTCTGTCTCTCTCACAGCTTCAGTCTTTAGATTTTCTTTCTTTCTCATGTTTGTCCACTTTGTCACCCCTCCTCCCCTTCACCTCTTTCTGCCTCTTTCTTACTCTTTCTGTCCTTTCTCTCTCTCTCTCTCTCTCTCTCTCTCTCTCTCTCAACTGCTTTCTTTCTCTTTCTTCCCTTTGTCACTCTTTCTATCTCTCAATACTTTTGTCTCTCTCTGCATTTCTTTTTCTTTCTCTTATTCTGTCTGCTTCTTTGTCTTTCTGCCTCTTTCTCTCAACTTTAGCCTTTTGAATTTAACTCCTCTCTCTCTCATTTTTGTCCACTTTGTCACCCCCTCTTCTTCCCTCTGTGTTTCTTTTCTCCCTCTTTTCACAACTTCAAGCTTTCTTTCTTTCTTTCTTTCTTTCTTTCTTTCTTTCTTTCTTTCTTTCTTTCTTTCTTTCTTTCTTTCTTTCTTTCCTTCCGTCCTTCCTTTTTGTCCTCTGTTTTGCTCTGTTTTTCAGATATTGCGAGCTCTTCCCCCAAATATTCCCTTTTTGTTTTATTTTCTCACTGAACTCCTGTGGACGTACAGCATGACTGTGATTAGAGAAATCGAATCCTGGTGCATCCTACGCATCACGATGAGCAGAAAAAAAATCGGGGCGTGATAAAGACGTGTCTGCTGCTCTTGAGTGACTGAACGAGTTTGGAAAATGAAGCGTACGTTAAATATTCGTTCTCTGATTGTCTGACAGGTGCGAGTGTCACCGTGTCTTTGTTCCTGTGTCCTCTCAGATTAACCCCGTGGTCTCGGACGTCCACTCGGCTCATCCTGACGTGGTGGAGGTCGGAGAGGAACGGTTCTACACGACGGTGAGTTCACATCCCGTAGCCTTGGTGAACACACAAGCTTGTGTCATCTCCCTGCTGCTTTCTCGTGATCTCTCCCATGTTCTTGCATGAGTGCGTCCACCAGGGGGCGCTGTAGGCTTTATAAAGTGTGCCGTCGAACTGTAGGTGTGCTCTGTGCTGCCATCTGGTGGTCATTTGGTGAACATGATGACAGCAATGTTTATGGTGATTTAAAAAGTTCCTTTTTTTCATACTTTAATTCAAAAAGGTAAACTTTCATATATTCTATATTCATTACATGTAAAGTGAAATATTTAAAGCCTTTTTTGTTTTAATTTTGATGATTATGGCTTATAGCTCATGAAAATCAGAAATCCAGTATCTCAAATTATTAGAATATTCCCTAAGATCAATCAAAAAAAGGATTTACAATACAGAAATGTCCAACTTCTGAAAAGTATATTCATTTATACACTCTACTTGGTTGGGGCTCCTTTACCATGAATTACTGTATCAGTGCGGTGTGGCATGGAGGTGATCAGTCTGTGGCACTGCTGAGGTGTTATTGAAGCCCAGGTTGCTTTGATAGTGGCCTTCAGCGTATCTGTATTTTTGGGTCGGGTGTTTCTCATCTTCCTCTTGACAATACACCATAGATTCTGTATGGGGTTCAGGTCAGGCAAGTTGGCTGGCCAATCAAACACAGTAATATCATGGTCAGCAAACCATTTGGTAGTAGTTTTTGGCACTGTGGGTAGGTGCTAAGTCCTGCTGGAAAAGGAAATCAGCATCTCCAAAAAGCTCGTCAGCAGACGGAAGCATGAAGTGCTCTAAAATTTCCTGGTAGATGGCTGTGTTGACTTTGGACTTGATAAAATACAGTGGACCAACACCAGCAGATGACATGGCACCCCAAATCATCACAGACTGTGGTAACTTCACACTGGGCTTCAAACACCTTGGATTCTGTGCCTCTCCACTCTTCCTCCAGACTCGAGAACCGTGATTTCCAAATTAAATGCAAAATGTACTTTCATCTGAAAAGAGGACTTTGGACCACTGAGCAACAGTCCATTTCTTTCTCTCCTGAGCCCAGATAAGACACTTCTGACGTTGTCTCTGGCTCAGGAGTAGCTTGATATTAGGAATGCGAAAGTTGTATCCCCTTTCTTGAAGATGTCTGTTCGTGATGGGTCTTGATACACTGACACCAGCCTCAGTCCACTCCTTGTGAAGCTCTCCCAAGTTCTTGAAACAACTTTTCTCGACAATCCTCTCAAGACTGCGGCCATCCCTGTTGCTTGTGCACCTTTTCCAGCCACCCTTTTCAGCAATGACCTTTTGTGGCTTACCCTCCTTGTGGAGGGCATCAGTGATCATCTTCTGGACAACAGTCAAGTCAGCAGTCTTCCCCATGATTGTGGTTGTGTGTACTGAACGAGACCGAGAGATACACTGTGTTCATACTGTTTTACTCAAACTCGAAATGAAATATTCTAATATTTTGAGATGTTTTTTATGTTTTTGTACTGTATGCCATACTGATTAAAATAGAAAAATGCTTGAAACATTTTAGTTTGTGTAATGAGTCTATAATATATAACATTTTCACTTTCTTAAATAACTGATGGAAAATATTGAACTTTTTCACAATATTCTAATTTTTTTGAGATGCACTAGTATTACATCATGTTAACATCGGCGTTAACAAGGAGGCGGTAAATATACCAGAAGAGCAGCGTTTTCGTTCCCAATGAGATGTTTTTGTTTTTAAAGCGCCTATATTAACACACACATACCTTGAAGCCACGCCCCTTTCCTCTTTCTTACATGCTCTCAACTTCCTCCTTAAATGGGGAATGTTTTGAGTTCATTAACGTGAAATACAATCCATGAGTGTGTGTTCAATTTAGCTAACATTAGGTGTGTGTGTGTGTGGGGAGAGAGGCTGGAGCGGCGGAAGCAGGCGGTAGCATGAAGTCTGACCACAGCTTCTTTTTGTATGACTCTTCCTGCCATCACTTCCTCAGAACTTGTCTTTCAGTTCCCGTGTGTGTGTGTGTGTGTGTGTGTGTGGCTCTCATTCAGAAGCACTGTGGCCTATTAATTCTGCAAATGCACCGGGGAGAGACACAGGAAGGAGGCCAAAGAGTGTGTCAGCACACACGCACACACACATGCACGCTAATTGACAAAAACGTGAGTTCTGCTTGAATAAAAACTGATTTTTATTTACGTCGCACACAAAATATCTTCAGTGTAGTCTTTATAGATAATATACTTTATCTCATTAGCTAGTATTTACGAAACATGCACTATATGAGCCAAAAGTTTATGGACATCTGATCACATTTCTACGGAAGCCGAGAGAGGCCCTTCATATAATCCTTTTTTTTTTTTTTATTCACCTTGTTATCCCGAGATAACGACATAATTAATTCAGGATCTCGAGAAAACAACACAACTAATTTGAGATCTCGAGAAAACAAAACCGTTATTAATATATCGATCATAATATTGCGTTATTAGGTGATTGATTATTCCAGACATTCTAATGACCAAAGTTGCGTCTATACAGAATGAGAAATAGCCCCAAAGTCAGCATATCACAAATCTCTTGGCGCACCTGAATGAACCATTTCTCAGCTGTTTACTCCAGATCATGAAATAATTGTTTTGTTTTCTCGAGATCTCGAAATAACGGTTTTGTTGTTTTCTCGAGATCGTGAATTAATTATGTCGTTATCTCGGAATAACGGTTTTGTTTTCTCGAGATCTCGGAATAACGGTTTTGTTTTCTCGAGATCCTGAATTAATTATGTCGTTATCTCGGAATAACGGTTTTGTTTTCTCGAGATCTCGGAATAACGGTTTTGTTTTCTCGAGATCCTGAATTAATTATGTCGTTATCTCGGGATAACAAGGTGAATAAAAAAAAAAAGATTATATGAAGGGCCTCTCGCGGCTTCCGTACATTTCACGTACACAGTACCAGGCAAAAGTTTGGACACGCCTTCTAATTCAGTGTTTTGTTTTGGGTTTTTTTCTTTATTTTTTATGAATTCGAAGTCATTTTATGTCTTAAAGTAATGATGGATGTCGTTTCTCTTTACTTAGTTGTTCGGTTCTTGATATATTACAGTACGGATTATTACAGCTGCGGTGTGGGATAGGGCTGTTTTATATATAATTACCTCGCCCGGGACGGAGTCCACCAGGGGCGAGGTGTTTTCAGTCAGGTTTTTTTGTTTTGTTTCTTTTGTGTTAAAGTTGTCATTGCATCGTTTTTTCATTAATTGTGCGGTGGTCTCTAGTATGAATGAATGCCCTGTGAGCTGGTTTTGGTAAAAAAAAAAACCTGCTGTGGTGCTCCTGTTTCAGGCTGTTCTAGTTTGGTGGAGGAGTGGGTGGGGAGAGAACGACAGGATTTCAGCTCTTACTCATGAATATTCATGACATGTAAACATATCGCTTCTGATTGGCTAACAGCACTGTGACGCTCCCTCCAGTGGGTTATGGGCGAGGCCATGACTACTAATTTTCAAAGTGGCGTACAGTAAGTTCGTAGGGCTTTTTCTGATTCACTAATTTTCCGTCTATTTTCTTTCATAGGCTAATACATGGCGGCACGGTAGTGTAGTGGTTAGCGCTGTCGCCTCACAGCAAGAAGGTCCGGGTTCGAGCCCCGTGGCCGGCGAGGGCCTTTCTGTGCGGAGTTTGCATGTTCTCCCCGTGTCCGCGTGGGTTTCCTCCGGGTGCTCCGGTTTCCCCCACAGTCCAAAGACATGCAGGTTAGGTTAACTGGTGACTCTAAATTGACCGTAGGTGTGAATGTGAGTGTGAATGGTTGTCTGTGTCTATGTGTCAGCCCTGTGATGACCTGGCAACTTGTCCAGGGTGTACCCCGCCTTTCGCCCGTAGTCAGCTGGGATAGGCTCCAGCTTGCCTGCGACCCTGTAGAACAGGATAAAGCGGCTACAGATAATGAGATGAGATGAGGCTAATACAGGGAATGGGGGTAGAAGAACATTTTCACGTGCAGCATGCATATTCAACTCGGAGTGACCTACGGTGTTTCAAAAAGAGCAAGTATTAAACGGTTTGTCGTGGAATGACACCTTTAACAATATTACGGGAAAACGTCTGGCTCAACCTTCATGAAACTTTCAGGATAGATGGGCATCGGTCTCAAATAAAACCTCCAACATTTTGAGGGTCATCCAGTCAAGGTCACCAAAAAGGTCAAAATTGTTTTTGTTGTGGCTACTGCCTCGTATAGAGGCGCTAGCCACTACGTCATCGTGCTGTAAGAGTGTAACAGTCGCGCATACACATGTTCCGATTAAAATGGCCAGTGAGTGTATACAATTCGGTTCACCATTCAAAATAAATGGATTAGACTAAAGAAATCGCTTTCAGACATGTTTATGCTTATTACAGAGGGAAAGTGCATTCCGCTGAGCTCTAGCGCCGGGCCATTTCTGGGAAATAAGAGTTTGGGTCATGGCGACAGCGTGTGCATGTCAGCCTCGGTTCGGAGGTTTCAGTTTCGAAAACTGTAAGCGGTAAGAGTAGAATAATATAAAGTACAGACACTTGGTATATTTTACTTCTGTGATTTTTTTTTTTTTTTTTAAATTGTTCATTTTTGGATTACGCTTCGTTTTTGTTCTACTGCCTCATAGTGTGTGTGTGTGTGTGTGTGTATCTCATCTCATTATCTCTAGCCGCTTTATCCTTCTACAGGGTCGCAGGCAAGCTGGAGCCTATCCCAGCTGACTACGGGCGAAAGGCGGGGTACACCCTGGACAAGTCGCCAGGTCATCACAGGGCTGACACATAGACACAGACAACCATTCACACTCACATTCACACCTACGCTCAATTTAGAGTCACCAGTTAACCTAACCTGCATGTCTTTGGACTGTGGGGGAAACCGGAGCACCCGGAGGAAACCCACGCGGACACGGGGAGAACATGCAAACTCTGCACAGAAAGGCCCTCGCCAGCCACGGGGCTCGAACCCGGACCTTCTTGCTGTGAGGCGACAGCGCTAACCACTACACCACCGTGCCACTCTGTGTGTGTATATAAAATTTATTTATTTTTTTTACTGTATGGACATGGGATCAGAAAACTATTTTATTTATAAGCAGTAGCCACATGGACCCATAGGGTACCTATTTTATTTATTTATTTATTTATTTATTTTTGTGCGATATCTTCCTTCTTATTCATCATAAGTGCTACCGGGTGAGGTTTGTTTTGCCTGGCAACAGTTGTTTGTATTGTTATTATTTACTGATGGTGCAAGAAACTCATCCACTAATTATTTTTTTTGTAATTAACGAGGCACACAATTATATCACTTAATTGAAAAGCGTTGCAGGTGACTACCTCACGAAGCTGGTTAAGATGACGGCAATAGTGATGATGCAAAGCATTATCAAGGTAAACGCTGGATACGCCGAAGAATCAGAAATATCAAACATTTTGTTTTTTAAACCCTTTTTTAAATGTTCTTAATTTCCCTGAGGGAACCCTCCCAAAGGGATCAATAAAGTTTTATCTAATCTAATCTTTTATCTAATCTAATCTAAATGTAATACATAATTCCAGATATGTTCCAGATGTTCTTTCATCGTTTTGATGTCTTCAGGATTGTTCTATAATGTAGAAAATACAGAAAAAAACAATGAATAAGTCGAGTAGGGGTGTACAAACTTTTGGTTGGTACTGTGTGTGTTGAACGTCTTGTTCCAGACTTATTTTCTCTTTCTTGTTATCTTAAGATCCGCTCTTTTGGGAAGACTTTCAGCTCGATTTTGGGGATTTTTAGTCGTTTTAGATTTTAATTTTTTGTTGGCACACAGAGGTGTGAGAGAGAGAGAGAGAGAGTTCACAGGTTAGTGTTCATCTACAGGGTGTCTAGAAAAATCAGGAACCAATGGGAACTCCTTGTAAGTGATTTGTTTATTCATTTGCACCTATTTATTTCCTTACAGGTGAAAAATGCTCTGAACGCTGGATAGAACCATAAACATGGTGCTTCATGGGTTCTTTATGAGTTCCTGACTTTTCAGACACCTTTGTATAAAGTGGGAGCAAAAATAAAGTACTGGAAACAAATGCGCCTTTCATGTCCCGTGTCCTTTCCCCTTCGGTGAATCGGCTTGAGTGATTTTCACGCTTGTTCCGATCGCTGATTTAGAAACAACCTGAAGCTATTTTTTTTCTTGTTAGCAAATAAAATACAGTATGATGTGGTTCGTCAGTGTGGTGATGTCATGAATAAAAAAAAAAGTGTATGAAACGTTTGTGGAATTCATACAAGTTTAGTGAATCACGTCAAGCTGATTAGCCTGAATCATATGACCAGGTTATATTATATAGACACGAGCGTTTTACTGGGAAATATGCCACTCGTATTTTTTATACCAACTCTATCTGGGACATGGAGAACCAAAAAGATATGACGTTTATCTTCAAGTGTTGAACTTATTCATAAGTGAGAGAAGCAAACTTCATATCTTTGCACCACCGTGTAATGTTCTTTATATTATATGGAAATATCCACAAAAAACACTGAGAGTGGAGGAAAACACTGAGTGTGATGTCATCGGAGTGAAATATCAGGAATTATCATCCATACAGGACACTTTTTTCCATGGAATAAAAACGTGTTCTATTCCCTTCTAGCGGGTTTCATTCATTTGGTATGATGGCAAGATCGTTAGCATATCGCTTATCCTACGTGTATGCAGAATGAGCATTGAATACGGTTTACGATATTGCATGGTTGTCAAGACAACATGACGTCACACGTAGGAGACGTAAAACTTCCGCGCTAGCGAGCGACTGGGGCAATTTGTAAACAAAAATGGCCGCCAGGTTTGCTTTGCTTTGCTAAATACGGAAGATTTTGAAAGAATTTTGAACACCTGAAAGGAATGTGTATGTATAATTATAATAATAATGGCTTTTTTGCATGGTCTATCAGATATATTCCATTCAGCTACTCGTCTTCGACTTGTTCACGATCATGCTAGCTGAATGGAGTATATCTGATAGACCACAAAAAAAAGCCAGCCAATAATATTTAAATAATGTCACTCAGATCCGTGATGTATTTCATCTGAAAAATGCTAATTTTTCAACACGAGAAGATAAACTTCATATTTTCAAGCCAACATGTGATTTTTCTTTATTACACTACTGTTCAAAAGTTTGGGGTCACCCAGACAATTTTGTGTTTTCCATGAAAAGTCACACTTTTATTTCCCACCATAAGTTGTAAAATGAATAGAAAATATAGTCAAGACATTTTTCTGGCCATTTTGAGCATTTAATCGACCCCACAAATGTGATGCTCCAGAAACTCAATCTGCTCAAAGGAAGGTCAGTTTTATAGCTTCTCTAAAGAGCTCAACTGTTTTCAGCTGTGCTAACATGATTGTACAAGGGTTTTCTAATCATCCATTAGCCTTCTGAGGCAATGAGCAAACACATTGTACCATTAGAACACTGGAGTGAGAGTTGCTGGAAATGGGCCTCTATACACCTATGGAGATATTGCACCAAAAACCAGACATTTGCAGCTAGAATAGTCATTTAGCACATTAGCAATGTATAGAGTGGATTTCTGATTAGTTTAAAGTGATCTTCATTGAAAAGAACAGTGCTTTTCTTTCAAAAATAAGGACATTTCAAAGTGACCCCAAACTTTTGAACGGTAGTGCATATCGACACATTCACAAATAAAAAGGCCCCAAATTTATCAAAACAACTCCCTCATCGATTTCCTCACGAGTGGCATATAGAGATTTGTCATGGTTTTGGTTCTCCATGTCCCAGATGGAGCTCGGACGAAAAATGCGAGTGGTGTATTTCTCAGTTAAACACTCAAGTCAATATAATATTAGCTGGTGTTGTGGTATATCAGATATATTCCATTCAACTAGCATGATACTGAATGAACAAGTCGAAGACAAGTAGTTGAATGGAATATATCTGATAGACCATGAAAAAAGCCATTATTATTATTATTATTATTATTATTATACATCCACGCTGTCTTCATATCAGCGTTCTCGAAGACCAATGCGAGCTTACCTGCAACTCGGTGCTGTTAGTGCAGCTTCTAGCTGGTGCAGTGCTAGCGCAGTCATGCCGAACATTATTATTATTATTATTATTATTATTATTATATTATTTTCCCCTGTGTAATTTACTGAGTTACTTTTAAAATCAACATCGTCAGCTACACACAACGGAGCGACCTGGCAGCCAAAACTTCTCTCTAAATCTTCCATATTTAACAAAGCAAACCTGGCAGCCATGTTTGTTTACACACTGCCACAGTCACTCGCTAGTTCGGACGTTTTACATCTCCGACGTGTCTCTTTTCCAGTTTTTCGATGTCCGTTGATGTGTTTTTCTAGCCTGGCAAGCCAGACTAAATGTGAATATTTAGTCTGGCCTCGATCCGTAGACATTTCCGAAGCGGGTAGGAGGAACAAACCGCTGTCTTTCAAACTGTCTCTGTGCGTATAGGCCAACGCTCTGACCAATCAGCGCAACAGTGACTGTGACGTAGTCAGAGCGACAGAAAGCAGTGGGGTAGGCCTTGAAATAAATAATTTTTCAAAATGCGTATTAATTAATAAACAGGTTCTAGATATTAAGAAGTTTGGAGATAATGACCACAAGTTTGGAGTCTGTACCACATACACATTTTTTTTTTCCAAGTGTTTTTCAAGGGTTTGCTTAAACTGTTTTTGAGAGTTTTTATTTAGTGGTGTTTGGTGAAATAATTTCCCTTAAATTTAAAATAACGGGAAAATAAGAAACAATCAAAAAGTAATGTTTCAAAGCTGTTTATTAATTCTTCGTACTGCACAAACTAGCCCATCCTTTTGGCTACGAGCGGAGCCAGCTGGTAGATCAGACTTTTGCCATAGCCGGTCGGCAAAACAGCGAAAACGTCCTTCTTGAAAAGGAATGAGCGGAGAGCCTCTTCCTGCTCATGTTTCAACCAAAACTCCAAGTCTAATTCTTCTAAAACTGATTCCAAAGCCGAGTCAAACGCGCGCTGTTCACTAGCCGTAGCCATCTTTCCTGTTGCGCTTTCTCCAGCATCGCGCAGCTTTGTCGTCACTCCTGCAAAAGCCCGCCCAAAGAATCCAAACAAAAACCTTGCGTTGTGATTGGCAGGCACGATTTGATGCCCGGGGTGTTTTTGTTTATATGGTGAGAGGCTAGGCCCACTCACTAGGCAAAAAATATTTTTGGCCGCTAGGCGGGTGGGTCTAGTTTACTAGGCTAGTGTTTTTCTCTTGTAAATATGCGTAAAGAATATATAATGTTTTGTAGCCTTTCAAGTGGTCAGCACATCTTTCGTTTCAGTTTATTTATTTAGTGCTTAAACCAAGCACTGAATTAACCTCGCCTTCTCTATTTCCCGGCCGACAAAGAAACGATTGTGTGCATGCGCAGCAGAAAAGTTTTGTCATTGGATCTTCGCATGAGTTCTGACGTGTGATGTCATGTTGTCTTGACAACGTGCAATATTATAACAATATTGCACACTCGTTCTGCATTGGGGAGAGCGGTGTAATACACAGAGGATAAGCGATACGATAATATTGCATGCCATCAATAAACCCACCAGAAGGGAATAGAACACATATATATATTTGTTTTTATTCCATGGAAAAAGTGTCCTGTGTGTGTATAATAATTCTCTCTACGTCACTCGTGAGGAAATTAGTGAATTGTTCTGGTAAATTTGCACGATTGTGTAATATCCTCAGTTTGCATGTAACGCTCCTGTTTAAGGCCCATATGATCGCGGTAAAGCGACTCTATTTTGACGGTCTTCCTTAAACGAAGCACAGCGTGTCTTTCTTTCACGTCAGGTTAAAGTTAAAGCCGATCCTCCTGAGAAGCGCGTGTGTTTTGGGGTATCGTGTTGCGTGAGGTTGTGTGAGCGTGAGGGAAAGGAAGCGAGCTCTCGGGCTCTTCCTGTGGCGTCAGCGGCGAGGGATCAGGTGGCCGTGAGGGACGGATTCCAGCTCTGATACAGATACCCGTGACAAGACGTGATGGACAGACGGAAGCTGCTAAAGATAGACGTGACCCTGGGGGGAGGGGGAACGGCATGTGAGAACCTTACAGGGACAGGAGAGACATGAGTTCCAGACGTGAGCAGGAAGTTATTGATTAGCAAAGGAAGCGTGAGAAGAATAAGAAGAAAGCATGAAGCCCGAATCGAGAACTTTTAAAACCAAACCATGGAGCTCCTTTCGTATGGGAGTGTTTAGCTGTTTGACAATTTTACGCAGAACATCCAAGTAAATTGGCTCCTCGTTTCTTCAGGTTTACACATTTTAGTTTCTCTCGAGGTTTAATTCAGGTTTAGTTGTTTTGTGCTGCGTGAAAAGAAGACGTAAAAGCTTTTTTTTTTTTTCTTTTTTTCATACGAATTACTAGGCACGTAACAATTTACGATATTGGGATCACAATTTGATTTTCCCATGATAATTTTATTAACAAAGCAAAGCAACAGTTATTTTCCAACTGTTTAACAACTTAAATATTATTTTTGTTTAATTAAAAAAAAACTGACTATTTACCCACATTTGTAAAGGATGGAGTAAAATATATATGTGTTATTTACCAGCTGGGAGGTCCGTATGGTGAAATACCGTGACCGAGGTCTTGAAAGTACTGAGCGAGGCCCTCTGGGCCGAGGTCAGTATTCAAGGCCGAGGTCACGGTATTTCACAATACGGACCGACCTTAAGCTGGTAAATAATATATTTATTTTTTTCTTTACCAAATTCTAACAGAAAACGAGAGCGCCCGAAAGGGAAAACCGAGTCGAGCCGCCATTTTGAATCCTCGTTCACGGCTGTAATGCAAATGGCTTCCTCCTCGGTATACAAGTGCACTTCCATGGCAGGAAAAAAACTACATTTTGCCGCCTATGTAGTCCCCTATTTATACAAAATTGAGTCATTCAGGATTCAGCCATGTTTTTGCTCGGCGTTAGCAACAGTTAGAGGTTTTTAGCTTTCTCCTGAAGTGTTTTCTTTTATTTCTTCTTCCTCAGGGTAGTGAAACTCGCTTTCGCTGTGAACACTGTCGTTATCGCTATCCATGCTGTAAAATTAATGCTATTCTCCTGAGAAATGCTGACAAAAATTGATAAGATTTTTGATAGTCTTATAAAAAAAAGATAAATGTTGACAAAAATTGCTGTTGTGTTTGTTGTTATTGTGAACGAGCGAATTGCCAGAGGTCCATAACCGAGGTCCGTAACCGGGGTCCGTAACCGGGGTCCGTATCGTAGGATGCGGACCCGCTCGCCAGCCAATCAGAGCGCAGGATTTGATGGAAACCGGACCATGAAAAAAAATAAAATGGACCATTAACTAAAATATTCCTTAATAACACAGGCCTTTTCGTAATAAACTTGTATGAGCATTTGTTCTTCCTTCATTTGCTTCTCTTTTCTTTATCTTTCAGCCGTCTGTAAACGGAGAGGGAGCGCTCTGATTTCTTTTTAAATCTTTTTGTACACAATCACGCAACAGCTCTTTCACATTTTACACTCACCGGCCACTTTAATAGGAACTTGTTCTTGGCTGCAGGAGTAGAACCCAATGTGTTCTTCTGTTTTCTGTTGCATGCTGAGATGCTTTTCTGCTCAGCATGGTTGTAAAGAGTGATTTATATGAGTTACTATATCCTTTCAATCTGTCCATTTTTCTCTGACCCTCTCATCAATAAGGCTTTTGTTTTTTTCCACCTATGGAACTCTCACTCGCTCAGTGTTTTTTGTTTTCCGCACCATTCTGTGCAAAGACTGTTTTGTGTGTGAAAACCCCAGGAGGAGATCAGCAGTTTCTGAAATACTCAAACCTCATACCCATCTGGCTCAAACCGACACCCACGCCACAGTGAAAGAAAGTCACAGTTCACTGTGAGATCACAATTTTCCCCATATGTCAAAGCAACGGCCGTAAACGAGATTCGTTGAGACCTGTGCGAGACATCGTAGGACGGAAGTAAAACGTACAGCGGAAATCAAAGCGACCAACATCTGCCAACGTGGTCATTTGTATTCATAACAAACAAAACTTCCGGCTTGATTACATCAGCATTCGAAAGAGGGCGCACATCATTTTGTTTTTCCTCGCTGTAATTTTGTTGTTTCAACAGCATGGGGTAATAATGTACAATAGTAGGAATACACATGACTTCACCGTAGGCAGAAGTAACACAGCTCAAAATGAAGTAAAAAAAAAACACACACAAAAAATCATCCCACACCAGATCTGCCCTCACTAGACACTTTATTAGGAACATCCTACAGCCATCTGCTCTTTTATTTGATGCCGTTCTCTAATTAGCCATGCAACAAATCACGCAGATACAAATCAAGAGCTTCAGTTAAAGGAGAACTGAAGTCATTTTTAAACTTGCTTTATTTCTTAATTAACGTGTTGTTCAATTATGTTTTCGGTTGTAGTAACCTTATATCGTGACTCGTATTGGCAACTAGCTGCAATTAAATATTATACTGTACTTATCGGCCTATTCGGTTTTTAGCCGTGTTGAATTTAGTTCGTTTGGTCCACGGCAGGCGTCGCTTATCCGCGCGATCTTCACGAGACTTGTGCGAGACTTCGAAACGTGAAGAAGTGTCAGCCAGGTGTCAGCGCCGCCATTTTGAAAACTGTTTTCCAAACTAAATATTGCACAAAAACGAGTTTAAATGACGATTACTGCCGACTTTTTTTTTCAAACTTTCCTGATTGCTATCAAAACAAACAAAACTTCCGGCTTGAATACATCAGCATTCGAATGCTGAAGTTTTGTTTGTTATGAATACAAATATTAATTTACGAATACAAATTACCATGTTGGTCACTTTTTGGTTTCCGCTGTACGTTTTACTTCCGTCCTACGATGTCTCGCACAGGTCTCAACGAATCTCGTTTACGGCCGTTGCTTTGACATATGGACTGATATATTACAGAGCATATTTCAAACACTCAGAACTTGCTATAGCAGCGACAGAATAGCTATCAGAAGTGCATTCCTGTATTTAATAAAATGAGAGAAATAGAATTTTGATGATAAAAAAATTTGCCTTCAGTTCTCCTTTAAGTAATAGTACGCATAACTATTGTCTTTGTATTTAGTTACGGCTGCAGTAGGATCAAAATTTATTCTACTAATGGCAAATTTAGCAAGTAAATTTTTCTTTCGTTGGAAAAATCCTGCTTTGTTAGCGTGTAAGTAGGGCTGTGCAATATATTGAATATACTCGATATATTGCCGAAAATTGTGTGCTATACATAAAATTATTATATCGTAACTATCGAGTATTTTATGGTCATCTTCCGACTTGCGTTTGTTTCGTGTTTGTTGTGTTTGTTTAAAACCTTTCCCGGTGGTTTTCTCCCTGTCCCTCAGGCAGTAAGTAACGTGAGAGGCTGCCTAAGGGTAAAGAAAACAATAACGTCACACACTCGCCAACCAATCCCGGGTGACATCTCGGTGCTGAAAGGAACTTCCGGGAAGATTTTCTAGTTTCGGTTGTGTTGCCAGATTGGGCGGTTTTAAGTGCGTTTTGGTGGGTTTTGAACATATTTTGGGCTGGAAAACGTCAGCAGTATCTGGCAACACTGCCGGCGGGAAGATTTCCTGGTTCTGGTTTATAGCGCTGACTCGTACCCCTTTTCCACCAAATCAGTTCCAGGGCTGGTTCGGGGCCAGTGCTGGTTCACAACTCGTTCAACTTGCGAGCCAGCTGAGAACCAGTTTGCTTTTCCATAGCTCGCGGTGCTAAGCGGAGCCACGTCATTATGTCGCTGTATACGTCAGTTACGTTGCTACGTTTACATAAACCTTGGCGTGAATATCAAAGCAAAAACAACACGGAAGAAGCAGCAGCAGCAGCAACAACAACAACAACAACAACAATAATAATAATGGATGACTTCGCGTTTGTACAGCTGCTGCTTCTCGTCGCTTAAAAATGGCGATCTTTTGCGGTCTTATTGTTGTTGGTCTTAACAACTCCGCCCCCCACTGACGTAAGCGGTTCTTTCCTCTGGCCCAGCAGAGAGTTGGTGCTAGCCTGGAACTGGTTTTTCTGGCCCCAGAGCCAGTTCTTTGTCAGTGGAAACAGAAAACCCGGTTCCAAACTAAGCACTGGCCCCGAACCAGCCCTGGAACTGATTTGGTGGAAAAGGGGCATCAGTTCATGCAATTGCTGGTGTTGCGTAGGCTACCGTGTAAGCTCTGTCAATTTCAGCGACAAATTAAAAATGGAAGCGGACGAATTGGTTCCTAAAAGAACTAGTAAGGGGTCAGTCATCTGGCATTTTTTTGGATATCGCGAGGAGGACGTGGAACAGCAAATGCCAGTTTGTAAGGTGTACAAAAAAACCTGTCATCACGAAAGGCAGCAGCCGGAATTCTACACATCTGAGAGGCAGAGCCAGAAAACATTCAGTTCAAAAGTGTGCAAAGAGGAAAATGATGTTTTGCAGATCTCTCTCTTCTCTCCCTCAATCTCTCTCTCTCTATTGTGAATGTTCCAGTGGTTCTCAGTAGTCAGGTTAATAGCTTGGAGATCTATTTTTTAAAATAATTTAATGAAAGAGCACTTTTCTTATTTAGGCTAAATGTCTTTCTCAGTGTTGAGCTGCACTTTATTGATTTGAGCAGCTCTGTATTGTGTTGCCCCTTTGTTTTTGCAGTTTGTGCCGCATCTTTGTTGAATAAAAATAGTCTTGTTTCAATTCAATTGTAATTAATCACCAACATGACAATTTAAAATGTGTTGTTGAAAACCACCTGTAAAGTTAACCAAGAATGTTGTTTAATCTGCAGGGACTGTAGTGAAAACAGTAAAGAGTAAAAGTTAGATTTCATGGGGTCCTTTAGAGGAGATTTAAATATATCGAGATATATATCGTATATCGTGAAATGGAGAAAATGTATCGGGATATTCATTTTTTCCCATATCGCACAGCCCTACGTGTAAGGATCTAATCCCACTGAGTGGTTTCTATACCCACTTCTTTTGAGCGTACTTCTTGGTGTTAATAAGTTGCTTGTTTGCTTGTGTTAATGGACCAGACTCCACTTTTGGATCATTAATCCCTTTTGACTGAGAATGACCTGTGTGCATGGTTTGGCTTCCATACAGTTTTCCATCCGTACAGTACCTGCAATTAAAAACAGTGTTTTATTGCATTTATTTAATTCCTGGGCTCAGATCTGTAACAGGGAGTGATGTTGCATCCCATTTAATACACTTTACAGTAGATTATTAGATTCTAATAGAACAGATGAGCCAAAATAATTGGGGATCTTTTTTAATGGGCCCCGACTCGATACAAGTATGAATAGATGGGCCTCGAAACAGAAAAAGTTGAAAAACCCCTGCTCTAGTCTCTAAATTAAAAACGAAACTTAATTTATTCACATAAACTCCTTCACACAAAAACCACAGACACGGGGAACTAGAGCAACATGTAAACGTAACGTGAAGGGATTGAACTGTCCGATAAACGTCTCCTTTTTGAACCAACGCCTTATGTCGTTACTATAGAACGAGTGCATTAATACAAACCACACCTTCGTGGTGCTGTTCTAGAAAATGATTCTGACCAATCAGAACGAAGGCAAGGCAAGTTTATTTATATAGCACATTTCATACACAATGGCAGTTCAATGTGCTTTACAGAAGTAAAAACAAAAACAGTAGAGAAATAAAATTACATAAAATAATTGTATTTTTATTCTAAAACAATTAATTAAAAGAATTAAAAGAAAATAAGAATTAAACAATAGTAGAAATAAAATAATAAAATGAAGTAGAAATAGGAGGAGAAAAAAAACCAGCAGAATAGAATAAAGAATAAAATAGAATAAAGTTAAAATTAAAGTAAATTTAAAACATGCAGAGAAAGTAAAAATTATAAAAAAAAAAAAGACAATATTAATTATTTAACAGAAAGCATCTGAAAACAGCTTGGAAAGCATCTGAAAACGAAGATTTCGGCAGCACTGTGATCAATGGAGGGAGCTGAGGTCCCTTCCCAGTGCTGTACCGGGCATGTCGGTCTGAAGCAATGGTGGAAATGAGGACAGTTTAACAGTCAGAGACGCACTAATAATGGCCTAGTGTGGTGTTTTTGTTTATGCTGCGTGTTGTGCAGTGTGTGTGTGTAATTTCGAGGAAGCAGTAGGTGTTTTAGTGTGAGGAATGTGTTATAGTTATGTAACGCGAGTTATCGCAGCTTGCCGGGTGCTGAGTGCTTTTGTTCTGGCCGTGGGTGGAAGCTGGACCACTGATCTGATGACCTGCACTGGAGGCAGGGTTTTTTTTTTTTTTTTTGTGCTGTTTCCTGTAAATGCAGACTAAATAAAAAAGGCTGAAATAGAAAGAGCTTGTATTCATCCATCGGTGTTGATGTGCTTTTATAAATTCTACAAAAGTGGACAGCTGTGTGGAAAAGTTTGTGCCCCCGTCCAATGGGTTTTTGACTATAAAAATGGAAAACGTACTTTAACCCGAATCCTAATCTTTTCCCTTCTCTAGAAAAGAAGTGAAATATTTATCCTGACTGTGAGCAGTGTGAGGTTGTTTTCACACTTCTGGATATGTTTGGTAGAATGCGAGCACCGTTTTTAGCCTGGGAAAATTCCAGGCCTGGTCTCTTTCACGCCGACTGAACTGCTGTCCAAAGTTATTCTATCCGCATTCACTGGATATGAGCAATCACACACTCTGATTGATTGGCTTCTCGACTACTAGGCTATCAGCTCATATACTGCGAGTAGAGGAAAAACAAAATGGCAGAGCGTGTTGCTGAACCAACCGAGGACAAAATAAAAACTCTACTCGAAAACAAACCCCCCCAAAAAAGCAACAAAATATGGAATGAAAGTATTTAATAGTAAGAACATAGCCTTTTTTTTTTCAAGAATTATTATTATTATTATTATTATTATTATTATTATCACAAATTGCTCCTGTCATTTCACCGGTTTGTTTACATTCTATAGCCTCGGTGACAACCAGCTGTACGTGCTTCTACGGTCGGTCTACGTGCAAAAAAGGCAAGAAACGCACAGAGAGCGCGTGTGTGACGTGCTGATTTTCGAGCCACAGACCGGCCGCAGAGGTTCTTTGTCATGTCAGACAAACTCTACGGGCGCTTACGTTTTTTTCAGGTTGCAAGACAAACTTACGGCCAACGTGCGTCTTTCTCCACGAACAAAAAAAACACAACGATTTGGGAAATGCCAAAAATCGCACGGCCAAAAAATCGTACGTCCAGTTTAGGGATGGCGAAAACTAAAAAAAAAATCTTGACCGACCACCGAGCCTCATTAGCCGGTTAAAGTCGGTTAACCTATGAGTTTATTACAGGGATGCAAACGGCGCGCCTTTTTCACGGCTCGTGCAGATTCGATTTTTTTTTGGGGGGGGGCGTTGGAGTGTCTGAATAATTTCATCAGAGTAAATTCTGTATTAAAATTACTACATAAGCAAATGTCGTTACAGTCCATGAAAAAGCCGTGAAAAAGTCGGCATCTGCGCCTTTAGTTTGTGTGGCGAGATGTGATCTGCAATAACATGCATTGTTGGCTACAGACCGAAACATACTTTCAGAATGCACTGGCCAAGGCAGGACTAAACTCCATGTGCCTTCTAATAATAATTAAAAAAACAGAATAGTAATTTGTAAGCTAAAAAGCCTGTGTCTACACTTTTTCCTTTAGCCGAGTGGCAGCTGTGTTCAACTGGGGCGGGACATGACTGAATGGGTGTTTCTGATTTGTCAGCTGTCTTTAACTGGGGCGGGAGGGCGGGACATGACTGAATGGGTGTTTCTGATTTGTCAGCTGTCGTCCTTACACCGCATGGCACGCCCCAAGCGTTTACAACACAGAATTCCAGGTTCTCCGCTCCAAAATCGGCAGCTTCAAAACGATTGATTTTTTTTTTTTTTTTTTCACCGACAACCAAAAAAAAATTAACCGGTTGATGTTGATTCGGTCAACCACCGGTCAAACGGTCATCGGTTAACATCCCTAGTCCGGTTGTGACCTAGGCTTACGCGGAAATTATTTTGTCAGACGTTTTGTATGAAGTTTTTATTTATCGAATTTGCAAAAAATAAAAATGCTCCATTTCTCAAAATCCAGTGAATGTGGATAGAATAAAACAGTTATTCCACTCAATCTCGTCGCACATGGCTTATATCCGCTCAGGTACGACGTGATTTCATGGAATAAGTGTTAAATAAATATATATTTTTCTTCTTCTTGTCATCCATATTGTGTTCTAGATATTATATGGGTTATGACAGTTGTGGTGTAGAATAGGGTTATTTTATTATTTGTTGTTTACTATTTACTGTTTGATTGCAAACGCATTAAGAAGACAAGAAACTCGTCCACTAATTACCTTTTTTAATTAACGAGGCACATCTTAACTAGATTGAAGAAAAGCCTTCCAGGTGACGAACTCGCGAAGCTGGTTAAGATAATGCAAAGCGTCATCAAGGGAAACACTGGATACGCTAAAGAATCGAAAATATTAAATATATTTTGTTTGTTTACCACATGGGCGGCACGGTGGTGTAGTGGTTAGCGCTGTCGCCTCACAGCAAGAAGGTCCTGGGTTCGAGCCCCGGGGCCGGCGAGGGCCTTTCTGTGCGGAGTTTGCATGTTCTCCCCGTGTCCGCGTGGGTTTCCTCCGGGTGCTCCGGTTTCCCCCACAGTCCAAAGACATGCAGGTTAGGTTAACTGGTGACTCTAAATTGACCGTAGGTGTGAATGTGAGTGTGAATGGTTGTCTGTGTCTATGTGTCAGCCCTGTGATGACCTGGCGACTTGTCCAGGGTGTACCCCGCCTTTCGCCCGTAGTCAGCTGGGATAGGATCCAGCTCGCCTGCGACCCTGTAGAAGGATAAAGCGGCTACAGATAATGAGATGTGTGATGTGTGTTTACCACATCATTCCATCTCTGTTAGATGTTATTTCATAGTTTTGATGTCTTCAGTATTGTTCTAATACAAAATACAGAAAAAAACACCCACTACGAATGAGTCGAGTAGGGGTGTATAAATTTTTAACTGGTATATCGAAGTGGATGATATGAAAAATATCATGATATTTGACGTTTCTATATATATGAAAACAGCACACTTTTTTTTAAAGAATTTTATTTCATGTTGAAAATAATTAGTGAATGATTTAATCCACCTGCTGATACTAGGGGTGTAACGATACACTCCGGTCGCAATTTGATTCATGGTTCTTTCTTCACAATTTGATAAACTTCAGAATATTTTGATCAAAATTTTAATGACGAAAAATGACGACTCCTTTTCTAAGTTCTGAATCTTAAACAATGCAAAACGGTGTGCTTTTTTTTAAAATCTGTCTAATATGAAATAAATAAAAATAGCTACAAGCAAAAGTTCAATATTGTATATTATTATCCATGCAGGACACTTTTTCCATGGAATAAAAACGTGTTCTATTCCCTTCTAGCAGGTTTCATTCATTTAGTTTGATAGCACGCAATACCGTTAGCATATCGCTTATCCTACGTGTATTACGTCACTCTACCCAACGGAGAATGAGCTTTGAATACGGTTTACGATATTGCACGGTTGTCAAGACAACATGACGTTACACGTCGGAGATGTAAAACTTCCATGCTAGCGAGCGACTGGGACAATTTGTAAATGAACATGGCCTTTGCTTCGCTTTGCTAAATACGGAAGATTTTGAGAGAATTTTGAAAGAGAAAGACGCGTTGAACACCCAAAAGGAATGTGTATGTATAATAATAATGGCTTTTTTCGTGGCATATCTGATAGATATATTCCATTCAGCTAGCATGATATTGAACGAGTCAAAGACGAGTAGCTGAATGGAATATATATGAGATGCCACGAAAAGCCAGCTAATATTATTTAAGTACTACAGGTTCACCATATCCTGATCGACTGAGTCATAATGGACTCTGTAGCGCAAATTAGAGCTCCAAAGACGGCTAAACTGGCAGGCTGTCCACGAAAGAACACGATCAGGTGACCAGCATGTTCTCTGTGGATGTTAACTCTGTGGGTTGTGCGATGAGTGATTGGGATGATGCAACGGTATTACACGCATAATAAATATAAAGCTGATTCCCATCACATTTTTTTTTTTCATCACAATGCATCGTGTCGCAATGCATCATTCCATTCCTAAATAAGATCCAACCTTCATAGAATGGTCCGAGCTGCTCTTTGGGTCACAGCTCGAGTTCCTAAATACCGAGAGGTAATCAGGTGTTTACATGCTCCGAGACTACACCATAATGATTAACGGTAGTGAATGTTAATCCCCGTCCCCTGAATTCTAATTCTGGAGCACTGAGCACGATTGGCTACACCTCCTACACACACTGCGAGAACATTTCAGCCTCTGGTGTCACTGCTGAGCGAGTCTGCTTTCAGAAGCACTGCCTCAAAATGCTATTTTTACCAAAAAGGAGAGCTACTGCAACTCCACGCCACCATTCTGTAACAACAGATCTTCAACCAGAGGTGGAGAGTAACGAAGTACGTTTACTTGAGTTCTGTACTTAAGTACACTTTTTGAGTGTGTGTACTTTACCGGAGTGTTATTTTTTTTTGGAAACTTATGACTTTAACTTCACTACATTTGAAAGACAATTCACTCCACTACATTTCTATCAAAGTCTTCGTTACTCGTTACTATGAAGCAGCTTTTAAAGTGGATTTTTTTTTTCTTTTTTTTAAAATGTGATTTGGTTTTTTCGCAGGTGACACTGAGAGTCTATCAGTAATCACTCGGGTCACGTCACGTCCATAGACTGGATAAAATCAAGTTCAGTGATTTCTCAGTAGCGTTATTGAACACGATCAGTTGATGGCAGAATGGGAGGAGGCGGTTCTTCTGGAGAATGGACACACCCATGGCCCATGAACCCATGTTTCAGTTTTCTGAAAGGATTAAAGATTCATTTCGTTTGAAATGTTTGCTTTGTTTGCCGAAAACGAACCACGTCCCAGCCGACAAAAACTCGCCGTCCGACCTGCGGAAGCATATTGATGGATGCAAATGTTTTATTCCAAGAGAAAGCTTATAATGAAGTTGTGTGTGCTTTTAGAGCTAGCGATAACGCTACAATAGCTGTGCAGTCTGGTTAGTCAAATGACTGACTTTCTATGGATTTGCCCACCAAGTTGCCATCGCCTTGTCCACGGCTAACATTTACACATAGCTAGTTAACGTGGACACTGTTAGCATGTAAAAACGGAGTTACGCTAACACGAATAACGTTAACTTATCTGAAGTCCTTTCAGAAATGTTGTAGCATAATCTTGCTCAATAAACAATGTAGAAATCTTTCTTTTCTAGTAACGTTAGCTACCCAATATGATTTCGAGTTTGAAAAGAGTTTGCTAGCATGTCAGGTGGAGCTTCAGTGACTAGCTAGCTTAAAGGAGGTGCACAGAACCTTTATTTTTTAGTAAATTTCTGAGTGGATAGTATCTCCATCCTTGACTCTTGTATGCTACATAAATGGGAATAAAAAAAAATATTTTTGAGAGTTAAAATCGACTGCAAAGTTGGCATTCGAGCTGCCCCGCTGAGCCAGCCAGCCAGCCCGGAGTGCGTGACGTCACAGTGGTAACCGGTTTTAAGGCCGAGGCCTTTGACAGCTATAGACCCTTTTCACGTGACGTCACGACAAACGCGGCCGCCATTTTGGACATGTACTACCAGTAGTTTACCACAGCCAGCATTGAGGAACGGCAGCAAAGAAAGTGTTTATTTTCAGCAAGACTTCCATCATGCCACTATGTTGTTGTGCACCTGGATGTAGTAACCATCAACAAACAAGGCAAGGGTTATCATTTTATCGGATCCCGGTAGATGCTGACCGACGGAGAAGATGGATAGCGGCATACCACTTATAACACTTGTGTAGTGACCACTTTGTTGGAGGTAAGACGAATAAAATTAGCCAGAGAAGGCATTACATTGCTGTTAACATTCTGTGGCGGCGAGTGTGTAACCAAATAGGTTAAAATAACCCATTGTAACCTCTTTGTTCTTCTGTAGTAGCTATTAGCTAACGACATTAGCTAGCGTTGTGTTCCTTTGCTGTTGGTAGACTGTAGGACAGATCAGAGGCAGTGTCCTACAAACAGCGCTTAATTTGAGGGGGAGCAAGCCGGAGCGCGCTCCGGAACCTCGGGCGTTGGCTCCGGCAGCTATTTACACTGGATCCGGTGATCCGACACCTCTTTTGACTATGTAACAAAAAAATAATAATAATTAAATTAAAAAAATGCAAGTTTATTTAGTGTTAATGTCTGATTTTGATATCTGTCTTGTTGGTGATTTCTCTCATGAAACGACATCCACAAAATATCTGCAGATGAACTTAATTTGCAGTGTTATTACAAAACATGCCCAGAAGCGCAGCGCCGCGCCCCCCTCCCCCCCTCTTTTTTTCCACACCGGAGCCACTCATCCTCTGTGCTCCGGGACCTCCCACTTTACAAATTAAGCACTGCCTACAAATAAGTGTTCAAAACAAGAGGAACAGGTATTTGTCTCTTAAATCCAGGCCGTTCCCTGTAATCTGTAACAACGGTTGGAGAAAGTAATGGCAAATAGTGAGTGCACAAACCATAGAAGGTAAACTGTACACAGCGCCAGGGCAGTGTGATGGTATGTCTACTTTTAGATTGTGTTAGCTTATCAATGAACGCACTCGTCACTCGACGAGTTTCACGTCTTTACGACGGATACTTAAATGTGTGTTAGGTATTATTGTTGCAGTCTAAGCAGTCATTGTAGCAGCTAGATGAGCGAGAACCGAAAGGGTCTGTGCCATAAACCGTTATTTCTGTACGGCGTTGCTAATGTGTCGTTACTGTTGTTATTTCTCCCTCTGCTCGCCCTGTAAATGCCCTACGTCGCTGGATAGCGAAGGTGTTTTCTGCATCTCGCTCCTTTTTCTTGTATGTTCTCCGTTTGTCGCCTTCCTCGCATTCAAACCAATTCGAGCCGAAGTCCGCTACATGTCCAAAATGGTGGTCGCGTTTACGAAGGTCACGTGACTGAAAAGGGTCTATAGACCAAAGCCAGACTCGGCAGGTGAGAGCGGTTGCAATGGCCTCTTCATTCGGATTTATCGGAGATTCTTCAGATAGTAATACATCGGAATGTGATAGTCCTGAAATTGGAGTGTGTGTACATGCTTAGGGCTGTGCGATATGGGAAAAAATGAATATCCCGATACATTTTCTCCATTTCACGATATACGATATATATCTCGATATATTTAAATCTCCTCTAAAGGACCCCATGAAATCTAACTTCTTTTACTCTTTACTGTTTTCACTACAATCCCTGCAGATTAAATAACATTCTTGGTTAACTTTACAGGTGGTTTTCAACAACACATTTTAAATTGTCATGTTGGTGATTAATCACAATTGAATTGAAATAAGACTATTTTTATTCAACAAAGATGCGGCACAAACTGCAAAAACAATCTTGAAAATTGCAACAAAGGGGCAACACAATACAGAGCTGCTCAAATCAATAAAGTGCAGCTCAACACTGAGAAAGACATTTAGCCTAAATAAGAAAAGTGCTCTTTCATTAAATTATTTAAAAAAATAGATCTCCAAGCTATTAACCTGACTACTGAGAACCACTGGAACATCCACAATAGAGCGAGAGATTGAGGGAGAGAAGAGAGAGATCTGCAAAACATCATTTTCCTCTTTGCACACTTTTGAACTGAATGTTTTCTGGCTCTGCCTCTCAGATATGTAGAATTCCGGCTGCTGCCTTTCGTGATGACAGGTTTTTTTTTTGCACACTTTACAAACTGGCATTTGCTGTTCCACATCCTCCTCGCAATATCCAAAAAAATGCCAGATGACTGACCCCTTACTAGTTCTTTTAGGAACCAATTCGTCCGCTTCCATTTTTAATTTGTCGCTGAAATTGACAGAGCTTACACGGTAGCCTATGCAAAATCAGCGATTGCACGAACTGAGTCAGCGCTGTAAACCGGAACCAGGAAATCTTCTGCAGTGTTGCCAGATACTGCTGACGTTTTCCAGCCCAAAATATGTTCAAAACCCGCCAAAACGCACTTAAAACCTCCCAATCTGGGGGCGTCGTGGCTCAGGTGGATAAGGCGCCATACCATAAATCCGGGGACCCGGGTTCGATTCCGACCCGAGGTCATTTCCCAATCCCTCCCCGTCTCTCTCTGCCACTCATTTCCTGTCTCTACACTGTCCTATCCAGTAAAGGTGAAAAAAGCCCAAAAAATATATAAAAAAAAAAAAAAAAAACGCCCAATCTGGCAACACAACCGAAACTAGAAGATCTTCCTGGAAGTTCCTTTCAGCACCGAGATGTCGCCCGGGATTGGTTGGCGAGTGCGTGACATTATTGTTTTCTTTACCCTTGGGCAGCCTCTCACGTTACTGCCTGAGGGACAGGGAGAAAACCACCGGGAAAGGTTTTAAACAAACACGAAACGAACGCAAGTCGGAAGATGACCATAAAATACTCGATAGTTACGATATAATAATTTTATGTATCGCACACAGAATTTTCGGCGATATATCGAGTATATTCGATATATCGCACAGTCCTATACATGCTACTGCTGTACACGTAGAACCGTATCAGTTCAAACCATCGGAAAGTGAATCCGATAGTAACACGTCGGCCATGGAGGCCCCACCTTACGAAATAAAGCCAGAGAACAAAGCCATGTAGAGAATTGGATGGAATTGAACTGACAGTCTCATGTGACTGTCATTAAAACAGGATGGGTGTTATAACTTATGCAACATACATGTACATGCATGCATTTTCACTGATAAAACGTAAAAGGCTCATTAAATAATCAGATGAACTGAGAGAGTCACATTCTGAAGCAAATTAAATAATCTTATACCGGTAACTTAAACACACAATACAAGTTACATGTATTAATCTAAATGCAGATAAACAACGAGTGTTGTTGTTTTGTATCCAAATGAGAGTCGCATTTTACCCGTCTGTGTTCTCGCTTCTTGAAGGCTGAGCTTGTGGCTTATTGTTTTGAAACAGTCCGACTTTCAGTTCTTCGTTTACTTGCTTCTTCCACGTAAGTTTTTCTCTATTTTCTATTCTCTGTTTATCCTGTAATGATGCTACTGGAATTTTAATTTCCCTGAGGGAACCCGCCCAAAGGGATCAATAAAGTCCTATCTAATCTAATCTAAGAGTGAGATATTGCTGCTGAGGCAAGCATATCCAGTGGGGGGGGGGGAGCATATCCAGCAGAGAAATCTGACGATTGGTCCACTCATTCTCCATTTTCTCCACACTGAGTACTCCGCCATTACTGCTCGGCTCACACTCCGGGAGAACTGGTGCAACTGAACTTACTTTCCTTTTCTTGTAGTTTTCTTTCCCTTTAATTGTTGGTACTGCACCCTCTTTCAATACGGGCTTATAGCCAACACTCCTCAACAGATCAGAGGTCTCGTACGAGTCTTCAGTAAAACGTGCAGAGCAGAGGAGAGACCACTTTACAACCGCCCAATGTGCCCGTGAACTTCTCACAAAACGCGTCCAAATCTTTGCAGTTTGAACATTCTTGGGCCATGAATGCAACGTAAATCCACCTTCTGTCGTGTTGATGCACCCGCCAGCAACACATCTACGTGGCATGGTGATAAATTAGCTCAAAATGGAGGATCGGAGTTGCCGTCAGCTCTGTGTTTTAGTATAGCGGAAATGGCAATGAGACCGATAGACTTCCTGCTGTGACGTCAAGGTCATTCACTCAGACCGCTACCTATATGAATCACTTTAATCATAAAAATTACGATATTAGATTTATTGTTAATGCTTAAAACTATTCCTGTGCCATTCTTGAGGTCTCAAGGCATTTATAAACAAAAAGTGAGGCCATGGTTCTGCGCATCTCCTTTAATGTTAAACCACCATGATGCACAGCATGCGTTCATTTTGTAAATCCAGTCGGTCACTTCAGCGGCGTTAGGTTTTGTAAGCGTCGTGTCAATAATACAGCAATGTGTTGATAGAAAATGTACTTTCAATACTTTTTAAAAGCAAATACTTCAGTACTTTAAAGTGCCATTCCACCATTGGATGTATTCTTTGGCATAAAATACAATATATTTTGACAACATATATAAATGGTATCATTAGACAGAGAAATCTTTTAGCTTCAAAATGATATATCAAACATAATTTTTTGACAACGACAAGTATATTAATTTTGCGACCAAAGTCACCTACCCTTTTAATTTCCGCATGTGATGTCATCGGCAGGTTCCCCTTCTTGTGTACCACGTGACGTGTGACGTGGCACATATTATCAGCAATGGCGGATAGAACGCGATAAAAATAATACCAATAAATCTAGCTAATACCAATAAATCTAGCTAACTGAAAGATTAACTCAATTTTTCGCAATTCTTTTGGCCCCCATATACGAGGAGAAATGACTCTCTCACTTTGGGGGTTTCCTGGTCTAAAAATAGACCGACACGTGGTACACAAGAAGGGGAACCTGCCGATGACGTCACGTTTCACTACCGCGTGGAAATTAAAAGGGGAGGTGACTTTGGTCGCAAAATTAATATACTTGTCGTTGTCAAAAAATTATGTTTGATATATCATTTTGAAGCTAAAAGATTTCTCTGTCTAGTCATGTTGTCATAAAATATATTGTATTTTATGCCAAAGAATACATCCAATGGTGGAATGGCACTTTAACTTAAGTAAAAATTTGACTGGACAACTTTCACTTGTATCAGAGTCACATTTAACCAGTGGGATCTGTACTTTGACTTAAGTAATGAAGTTGGGTACTTTGTCCACCTCTGCCTTCAACAGACATGCCAGTCCTGTTCAGATACGACTGCAGACTTTTTAAAAAAATAATAGTTAGACTGATCCAGAGATAGCATCGGCTAATCGAGGCGGATCAGTCGTGTTCTGTGTTAGAGCCGTGTTAACTACGGACACATTACAAAACACAAAGATTATAAAAGCTTTGCAGTCCTGCGCAAAAGTCTTAGGCTTGTGTAAAGAAATGCTGGAGACCAAAAACAGCTTAAAAAATAATGAAATGTTTCAGTATTTAAACAAATACTGTAATCAGTAAGCCGTAATAAATGAAACAAAGTCAGTATTTGATGTAAGTTGACCCTTTGCTTAAAAAAAAAAGAAGTCATCTCCGGTACAATGAGTGCAGTTTTATAAGGAAATGAGCTGTAGGTTTTACAGCTCCGGAATCGTAAAATGTGGGACGCTTTTTATCTCTGCAAAACATTCACACACAGGATGCAGTGTGTGTGTGTGTGTGTGAGCGCAGCAATGAAACATCTCGAAACTCCAACAGCGATAGAAATAGAATATTTTACCCAGAATTCAGCTTTGCAGTCAGAACCTTTAAGTAACATTTACAACCCCGATTCCAAAAAAGTTGGGACAAAGTACAAATTGTAAATAAAAACAGAATGCAATAATTTACAAATCTCAAAAACTGATATTGTATTCACAATAGAACATAGACAACATATCAGATGTCGAAAGTGAGACATTTTGAAATTTCATGCCAAATATTGGCTCATTTGAAATTTCATGACAGCAACACATCTCAAAGTTGGGACAGGGGCAATAAGAGGCTGGAAAAGTTAAAGGTACAAAAAAGGAACAGCTGGAGGACCAAATTGCAACTCATTAGGTCAATTGGCAATAGGTCATTAACATGACTGGGTATAAAAAGAGCATCTTGGAGTGGCAGCAGCTCTCAGAAGTAAAGATGGGAAGAGGATCACCAATCCCCCTAATTCTGCACCGACAAATAGTGGAGCAATATCAGAAAGGAGTTCGACAGTGTAAAATTGCAAAGAGTTTGAACATATCATCATCTACAGTGCATAATATCATCAAAAGATTCAGAGACTCTGGAAGAATCTCTGTGCGTAAGGGTCAAGGCCGGAAAACCATACCGGGTGCCCGTGATCTTCGGGCCCTTAGACGCCACTGCATCACATACAGGCATGCTTCTGTATTGGAAATCACAAAATGGGCTCAGGAATATTTCCAGAGAACATTATCTGTGAACACAATTCACCGTGCCATCCGCCGTTGCCAGCTAAAACTCTATAGTTCAAAGAAGAAGCCGTATCTAAACATGATCCAGAAGCGCAGACGTCTTCTCTGGGCCAAGGCTCATTTAAAATGGACTGTGGCAAAGTGGAAAACTGTTCTGTGGTCAGACGAATCAAAATGTGAAGTTCTTTATGGAAATCAGGGACGCCGTGTCATTCGGACTAAAGAGGAGAAGGACGACCCAAGTTGTTATCAGCGCTCAGTTCAGAAGCCTGCATCTCTGATGGTATGGGATTGCATTAGTGCGTATGGCATGGGCAGCTTACACATCTGGAAAGACACCATCAATGCTGAAAGGTATATCCAGGTTCTAGAGCAACATATGCTCCCATCCAGACGACGTCTCTTTCAGGGAAGACCTTGCATTTTCCAACATGACAATGCCAAACCACATACTGCATCAATTACAGCATCATGGCTGCGTAGAAGAAGGGTCCGGGTACTGAACTGGCCAGCCTGCAGTCCAGATCTTTCACCCATAGAAAACATTTGGCGTGTCATAAAACGGAAGATACGACAAAAAAGACCTAAGACAGTTGAGCAACTAGAATCCTACATTAGACAAGAATGGGTTAACATTCCTATCCCTAAACTTGAGCAACTTGTCTCCTCAGTCCCCAGACGTTTACAGACTGTTGTAAAGAGAAAAGGGGATGTCTCACAGTGGGAAACATGGCCTTGTCCCAACTTTTTTGAGATGTGTTGTTGTCATGAAATTTAAAATCGCCTAATTTTTCTCTTTAAATGATACATTTTCTCAGTTTAAACATTTGATATGCCATCTATGTTCTATTCTGAATAAAATATGGAATTTTGAAACTTCCACATCATTGCATTCCGTTTTTATTTACAATTTGTACTTTGTCCCAACTTTTTTGGAATTGGGGTTGTACTTGTGAGACCCCACACCGGGATTCCATCAGGTATGTAGGGAAAGATTAAGGACTTATGTGGAACAGAATGTCTAAGTTTGGCAATCAGTCCATTAGTTTTACTAATTTTTTATTTTTTTCAGTAATTTGCTCAGTGTAGTTCCTAAAACTAAAACCACTGTCAGTTTAAGATTCCAAGATATTTAATGAAATCCTTCCATTCGAGGTGAGCTAGTGTCTGTTTTTCATCGTCATCAGGCTTGTAGTACTCCAGGCCAGGACTCGTGACTTGACTCGGACTCGTGCATTAACTGCATTCGGACTCGTAAATTGGAGACGAGGACTCGGATTTTTTCTTTATTTTTTGTAACACGCCATAATAATTTGGCACAAGATATTTATATCTCATCTCATCGCATTATCTCTAGCCGCTTTATCCTGTTCTACAGGGTCGCAGGCAAGCTGGAGCCTATCCCAGCTGACTACGGGCGAAAGGCGGGGTACACCCTGGACAAGTCGCCAGGTCATCACAGGGCTGACACATAGACACAGACAACCATTCACACTCACATTCACACCTACGCTCAATTTAGAGTCACCAGTTAACCTAACCTGCATGTCTTTGGACTGTGGGGGAAACCGAAGCACCCGGAGGAAACCCACGCGGACACGGGGAGAACATGCAAACTCCGCACAGAAAGGCCCTCGCCAGCCACGGGGATCGAACCCGGACCTTCTTGCTGTGAGGCGACAGCGCTGACCACTACACCACCGTGCCGCCCTAGATATTTGTATCTACATTAATTTTTGTACTAATTTTGTGTAAGAGTGTCACACCTGCGCGCCTTGGCGTCATACCTGTCAACCCTCCCGTTTTTCCCGGGAAATCCCTTATTTTGACTTATTTCCCACTGTCTTCCCGTTTTTTTTTTATTTTCCCGAAAATATCCCGTATTTTCATATTATATAAAAGTCGGTAGGTCCAGAATTCATGACGCGCCTCTGACAGGAGTTTACAGCAGGAAGTCGGGCCATGAATTCATGTCCCCGCCCTCTCCAGTACAGCAGGTGGCAGTCTAGTAATTACACATTGATTTTAATTGCATGTCTGTGAAGAAGACTGTCAGAACCATAGCGCTAGTCTGACCCATAGATTTACATAGAAGACTAGATTCCTCACCGCGTATTCCAGAACGTCCGCACAGGGCGGCCATCTTACCACAGACAAGGGGTATGAAGACTTACGCAAGCACAGCACAGCCCACATTATGATTTACAGGAAATCAAAGTACTGACTTTGATGACAAGCTGATGTGTGTGTCTGTTTTAATTGTAGATGTTTATATCAGTATGTTTAGTTTTATTTTAACTGCACATTGGAGCCTAGTCAAATGAAATTTCAATCTTCTGTGCTAACATATATTGACTTTGACATGATAATCAGCTTTGAATGTTCTTTTTGTAAATGTAAAGATATCTTTTTATCCTTGGAAGTATAACCACATGCGATTAATTAAATGCTTTTTTTTGTCACAAACTACCGTGAGTCGCTGTCACTGTTTTATACTATTACTGACTCGGGCAGTGCATTTGTTATTATGCTATGATGTGAGTTTACATTTGTTATTATGCTATGATGTGAGTTTACATTTGTTATTATGCTATGGTGTGAGTGCATTAGGTTTTTGAGGTGGATGAAGTATTTCTGAAGTTTCAGAAGTGAGTAAGCTGTTTATTTAACTTTAGCTTCCCCTATCACATGTAAAAATATTTTCACTAAAAATTGGAAATAAATTGTATGGTTATTTGTCCTAAGGCCGCAGTTATCCATAAGTATGCAGTGTTAGGCTTCTTACAGCATAGGAATTTCAGCATGCATCCTGTCTTACAGTCTGTAGTATACTGAAATATTTTCGCCAAGCTATGCGTATTTTTTTTAAAACATAAAATGATTATTCATCATTAATATCATAAATACATCCGTTTGTTTTTTTTATATAACAAACCAAACCGTTTGAATATCGATTGAAATTTGAGGAAGTTACGGTCATCTGAAAAGTACATATCGCTACCAACACAATGTAATGGGTAAGCCAGCTGTCTGAGGTAAGATGGCCGCCATGTGCGGACGTTCAACTTCGTTGACGGGCAACGGGGACGAGGCATCTAGTCTTCTATGTAAATCTATGGTCTGACCAAGGTCACTGCTCGGAACTTCTCACAAAACTAAAAGATGGTCGTAATTTTTTCCTCAGGGAGCGAGTTTCAGTAGATGGCGAGACTAGAGACATGAATAAAGAAAGGAGCGAGGCAAAACCAAAAAAGGTGTATTGCCGCTACTTGCCCAAATGAATTAAATGGATTTAATTTTGTGAAGAAAAGTCGGTTCGATTACCGACTTTCTGAAATTTTCGGAAAGTTCGACTTTCCGAAATTTTCCCTTATTTTGAGTTAAAATCTGGGAAATATCCCTTTTTTTCAAACCTCAAAGTTGACAGGTATGCTTGGCGTGTGCGTCAGACAGACTCTCGGGCGCGCTCCAGACAGCACGCACACCAAGCGGACTCTCGCGTGCTCCGTAAACAACTCGCACGTGCACAGGATTAAGGCGCAATCAGCGCACCGATGTGAAGACGCTCTTAGTCTGCGAAGTATTGAGTTGCATTGCTGACACATTACCGAGCCTTATTTCCTTGTTTGGTTTCCTGATCCCTGATTTCCTGTTTCTTGTCTTTGATTCTGCCGAGTCTACGATCGCCTGTTTGTGTCTTGCTCGACCTGTCGCCTGTTTTTATGATTTTACCTGCCGTTCTGGATTGTTTACCGTCTTCACTTGCATTAATAAACACAGCTTCTGCACTTCCATCCGTCTCTGACAGAATACTTCACACTCCCTGATAAAGAGAAGCACATTCACCTGTTCATACGCCACGTTCAGGAACAAACGCATGTTAATGGCGCTGAAACAGACACCGTCACATGGTGCGGTTGGAGTCTGGGACTCAACTCAAGTTTTTTTTAATTAATTTATTTTTAAATGACTTGGACTTGAACACTGGGGATTCAAGACTAGACTTGGACTCGAGGTTTAGTGACTCAACTACAACACTGATGGTCATACATAGCTACTCGTATTTTAGGCTGGAACGTTGATATTTTTTTGATATGGATGAAAGATGGCATTAGTTTGATTTCTTTCTATTTAAACTTAATCTGTTTACTGTAAGCCGGTCATAAACCTTCGAAAGTTAATTGTTAATGATTGTGTCAATGGATTCTAAGTCTTTATCAGTATAAAGGATATTCGTATCATCAGCAAAAAGATAGAAACTTGTCTGTCATGTATTTGTTCCAGGTCAGAATTGTAGGTCAGATGGAATTTTTCAACCTCGGTTGGAATTTTGAACCCAGTTCATAATGTGTTACTTGTATCAGGGAGACTTGCTCTATCTAGGGTTCGGGTTTGGGAAGACTTTGTATTTTAAGCTGCTTGATGACATCATAAGACTGGACTCGTTCATAAATTCAAAATATATATCACTCTGAGGATGGGTTCCCTTTTGGGTCTGGTCCCTCTTGAGGTTTTTTCCTCGTGTCGTCTGAGGGAGTTTTTCCTCGCCACCGTCGCCATAGGCTTGCTCATCAGGGATAAATTAGGGATAAAATTAGCTCATGTTTCAAGTCATTCAAATTCTCTAAAGCTGCTTTGCGACAATGTCTATTGTTAAAAGCGCGATACAAATAAACTTGACTTGATTCTTTCCATCGTAGTCATCACTGATCATGTGGTTAAGGTGTTGGGTTAAGAATCAGAAGCTTCTGAGTTTGAATCCCATTAAAGAGGAACTGAAGTCATTTTTAAACTTGCTTTATTTCTTAATTAACGTGTTATTCAATTACGTTTTCGGTTTTAGTAACCTTATATCGTGACTCGTATTGGCAACTAATTGCAATTAAATATTATACTTATCGGCCTGTTTGGTTTTTAGCCGTATTGAATTTAGTTCGTTTGGTCCACAGCAGGTGTCACTTATCCACGCAATCTTTGCGAGAATTGTGCGAGACTTCGAAACGTGAAGTGTCAGCCAGGTGTCAGTGCCGCCATTTTGAAAACTGTTTTCCAAACGAAATATTGCACAAAAACGAGTTTAAATGACGAGTACTGCCTATTTTTTTTTTTTTTTCAAACTTTCCTGATTGCTATCAAAACTTCCGGCTTGATTACGTCAGCGTTCGAAAGAGGGCGCGCGCGTCTTTTGACAACGTTGGCAGATGTTGGTTACTTTGATTTCCGCTGTACGTTTTACTTCCATCCTACAATGTCTCGCACAGGTCTCAACGAATCTCGTTTACGGCCATTGCTTTGACATATGGACTGATATATTACAGAGCATATTTCAAACACTCATAACTTGCTATAGCAGCGACAAAATAGCAATCAAAACGAATTCCGATATTTAATAAAATGAGAAATAGAATTTTGATTATAAAAAATTTGCCTTCAGTTCTCCTTTAAAGTATGAAAAAAGATATGTAAAAAATGCTAATTTGGTAGATAGGAATAGGTAGACGGACAGATGAGAGGAAATTCTCGGTTGGTGTAGGCAGAGAGAAAGTGGATAGATGGAAGGAAGAGAGACAAAAGGAATGATGGAAAATCCCTTTTAAGAATCTGAGATAATCCAAAATTTTGCAGAGGTTGAAGAGTATGAACTACATTTAAAAATTTGAATCCTGGTCAAAAAAAAAAAATCACCTTTGTTGAAATTTTTTTGACTTGTAACATCTATCAGAAACAAAAGCGGTCCAAGAACTGAGCCCTGAGGCACACCACAACTCGTATTAGTTTGCTCTGACCATCTCACGCAACCATCGATAGCTGTTGTTTGCATTTGACCACTTGGCTACGAGGAAAGCCAGTCATCAATGATTGATTCCTCTAAAGCCGTAATGTTTCTCGCGATAGACTTTATTTCCATTTAGCGTGTTTTTGTCATTCCGATATCAGATTTGTAATAACACTTGCATGGACCCAAAGCTCTGAGAGGTTCTTAAGCATGTCCGTGTTCGTTGCGTTTGACGTATTAACAGAAAAACAGATGAACAGAAAAAGAACAGCTTCAAGAAATCCCTGAAAGCCTGATACTACCATGGCGTTCATGTCCCTGCGTCTGAACTTCTGACCGCAGCTGCACGTTGATTTTTGCGGAAGAAAATCCGGCTGTAATGTCATTTAAAGGAACAGTCCACCATACTTCCATAATGAAATATGCTCTTATCTGAATTGAGACGAGCTGCTCAGTACCTGTCCGAGCTTTGCGCGACCTCCCAGTCAGTCAGACGCGCTGTCACTCCTGTTAGCAATGTAGCTAGGCTCAGTATGGCCAATGGTATTTTTTGGGGCTGTAGTTAGATGCGACCAAACTCTTCCGCGTTTTTCCTGTTTACATAGGTTTATATGACCAGTGACATGAAACAAGTTCAGTTACACAAATTGAAACGTAGCGATTTTCTATGCTATGGAAAGTCCGCACTATAATGACAGGCGTACTAACACCTTCTGTGCGCTTCGGCAGCGCATTGATATCTGAGCTCCGTATCAGTGCGCTGCCGAAGCGCGCAGAAGGTGTTAGTACGCCTGTCATTATAGTGCGGACTTTCCATAGCATAGAAAATCGCTATGTTTCAATTTGTGTAACTGAACTTGTTTCATATCACTGGTCATATAAACCTATGTAAACAGGAAAAACGCGGAAGAGTTTGGTCGCATCTAACTACAGCCCCAAAAAATACCATTGGCCATGCTGAGCCTAGCTACATTGCTAACAGGAGTGACAGCGCGTCTAACTGACTGGGAGGTCGCGCAAAGCTCGGATAGGTACGGAGCAGCTCATCTCAATTCAGATAAGAGCATATTTCATTATGGAAGTACGGTGGACTGTTCCTTTAAAAGCAGAGACTTGGTTTTTGTTTACCGTAGACTGCGAGCAGCCATGCTGATATGACGCGAAACGCTGACCTTAGGTTTGAGGTGAAAGTAAAACGCTGAGCGTGTGAAACTGCACCGTATCCACTTCCTGCTTCTGCGTCAAAGCGTATAGTTATTTATAAAACGTTTAAAGTGTGTAACATGAACTGAGATTCTTCACATGACCTTTTTCTCCCATTCATCATGCATATTTGTTTGTTCTATTCTTCTTTTTTCTTTTTTTTAAAAAAGTAAGAGTTTTTTAATTCTAGCTTAAAGAATCCGTTTATTCCGCCTGCCTTCTTCACCAACCATTTTTCTCTTTTTTTTTTTTTTTTTTTCCCCCAACCTCTTTTCACTCTTGCATTACTGCTAAGCTTTCAGGCTTTCGCACTTCCAGTGTCCAAACCCGGAATGTGGGATGTCGGAGCTCAGAATTCCATAATTTTTGACGTCGGTTCTTCTTCGTTTGTCCATGAAGACTTTTGTCTTGTGTTTACTGTGTCCAAGCAGCAAAAGATGGAAACACGATGTCTTTTATGACCTCTTGTAACAAACTCGGGGTTGAGGACACCTTCCTTCCTGATGTTTTCTTGCTTTTTCGTCCCATTACTTATGGTGATGTTGAATGGATTTGATGGAATTCCACTGCGGAAAGCAGGACTGAATTTTCCCCACTGGCTGCAAAAAATGATTTCTTGTTAAGGGAAAATATTTTTAATATGGGTGGATTTATCTGTTTCTTTATTAGATTATTAGAACTCAAATATAAGTTTATTTAGTTTAATTTCCGATGCTTTTACTCATTTCAAGCTTGAAATTGTCTTATTGGCAGATAATTTTGCTTCTTTCTAGAATTGTTTAAAATTAGCAAAATGATCTGCCAATAGAATAAGAATTTCAAGCTTGAAATGAAGAAAAGCGCCTCAAAGGAAGATAAATAATCTTATCTTTGAGTCCAGCTAATCTTCTAATAAGAAATATTAGATAAATTCACCCAGATTAAAGATATTTCTTCTTAAGATACTTTTTGCAGTGAAACTGAAGGAGTCTCCAGTGTCGACGCTTTGGAAAGTTAAAGCTGTAACTTTAAGTTTTTCGACATCTTCAGGAAATGCTGGGGTTCTTTTTCGTTTCTTGATAATGTGACGAGCTGTGTTTTTGTGGCTATTGCCTCATGGAGGCGGAGCTACTATGTCATCGTGTTGTAAGAATGTAAGAAGGAGTGGAACAATAGCGCACTACGCATACGCATTACAATCACCAGGACGGCGAATCGTGATCTCGCGATACGAACAGTTGATCTCGCGTTATCAAAGGTGCACAAGAACTAGTGGCGAAGCTATTATGTCATCGTGTTGTAAGAATGAGGAAAACAATAGTGAAACTTTGTAACCAATCAGCACTTACCCTGATCAAGTTCAATTACCCTTTCTTCTACTTAATAAACTTCGGAACCACTCAGAAACGAAATAAGAGAAACCTCGTTATAACTTTGTGGTATCAGAAGATAATCGGCGGATAAAAAGATAAACGAAATTCGCCTCGTGGTTCGCCAAGGTTATTGAGTCGATATCAAGTAAGTGGTGTTTATTTGAAGAAAATTGACCTTTCGATTATCACAGCTTTTGTTTGGTCCTTCTGAAAGGCCAAATGAAAGGGTTTGTAAGTTCTTTTGAGCTTTTTGGCAGATAGATTGAGAAGCTGATATCAAACTTCTGCTATTCGCTTTAATTTTTATTTTAGAGTCTTTACACTACACTTGTGAAAGAAAAATGCTCCCATTAGTACTAAATAACGCTTCTAAAACAATTCATGAACAAGTGCTTTCTTTCTTACTATTTTGAAAATATAGTTCACAGCACTGTATTTTTGAACAAAACACGGTAAACAAAATTGATAACCAAAATACTCCAAGCCCTGATGCTGCTCACAGCTTGGTGATGCTTGCGAGAGATGAGGCGAGTATCATTGATAACATATATACAATTGAGGCCAGAAGTTTACATACAGTGATATGAATGTCATGGCAATATTTGGGCTTTCAGTAATTTCTTTGAACTGTTCTTTTCCTGTGGCAGAATGACTGTACAGTGTACAACTTTTATTTAAAAAAAAAAACACTTGGTTTACAAGTTTGAATTTTCTTTAGGTTTTCTGAAATCAACACAGGGTAAAAATTACACATACAGGGTCAAAAATTTACAAACGCTCTCTTAGATTATTAATTCAGAAGTGCTGAAACTTCCAAAATGTCTCTTATCTTGGCAAGTCCGAGGTCTCTTAACTTCCTGTTAGTGATCATGATTGACTACAGCTGGTCGCTTCTCTGCACCTTCATAAAAAGGGTTTGTTTACAGCACTCGTTGGATTGACCAACACACAATACAATGGGAAAGTCCAAGGAGCTCGGTGCAGATCTGAGAAAGAGGATCACAGATGTACACAACTCCGGAATGTCTCTTGGAGCCATTTCTAAACAACTGCAGATCCCAAGATCAGTTCAAACAATTGTATCCAAGTTATTGTCAGGTGTAGTCACTTTGCCAAGCCACTTTGCTTCAAGAAAACCCAAACTGTCACCCTCAGCTGAAAGGAAATTGGTTTGGATGGTCAGGAGCAACCTGGGAACCACCATGGCACAGCCCTGCCATGAACTGGAAGCTGATGGATCACTGTCTACAGTTCAGATCACCATGGACTAAGAGGCTGCTGTCTAAGAAATAACCCCCCACTCCAAAATTGACACTTTCAAGCTTAACTAAAGTTTGAAGCTGACCACACGGACAAAGAAAAAGCCTTCTGAGGAAAGCTGTATGGTCAGATGAGACAAAGATTGAGTTGTTTGGCCACAATGACCACCATGTACAGAGGGGCACTGTAGCAGCTGGTGGTGGTGGTAGGATCATCATGCTCTGGGGCTGTTTTGCTGCCAGTGGAACTGGTTCATTGCACAAAGTGGATGGAATAATGAAGAAGGAGGACTACCTCAGAATTCCTCAGCATAAGCCATCAGAAACTTGAACACGACTTGGGAGTTACAACAGGACAATGAACCCAAACACGCATCAGAGCTGGTTGTGGAGGATAAAGCAGGCGAACATTAAGCTTAAAACAAGTCCTGACTTCAACCCTGTTGAAAATATATGGATCGGGCTTATAAGTCGAGTCCATGCCAAGAAAAATAAATAAATTTAATTGAACTCTACCAATTCTACCATGAAGAGTCGTGAAATATCCAACCAGAATTCTGCCAGAAGCTTCTTCATGGTAAACAAAAAAATGTTTGGTCAAGGTGAATCTTGCAAAGAGACATTTTACCCAAATATTAGGTGTGCTGTATGTATAATTTTGACCCTGTGATGATTTCAGAAAACCCAAAGAAAATAAAACTTGTGCACCAAATTCGTGTTTTTTTTTTTTTTATTAAAGCTGTACGCTGTACAATCATTCTGCCACAGAAAAAGAACAGTTCAAAGAAATTACTGAAAGCCCAAATACTGCCATGACATCCATGTCACTGTATGTAAACTTCTGACCACAACTGTATATATGCTATATTTACTCTATGGACGTGGGATCAGAAAACAATTTTATTTATAAGCAGTAGCTACATGTACTCATAGGGTACCTATCCCCCCCCCCCCCCCCCATCCTTCTTTGAGTCACTTATCAAGAGCTGCTGGTGAGGGAGCGGCTGTTTGTCACTGCTGTAACGTTACATAAAGGAGAAGCTCCACAACATTAAATGTGACTGTAAACAGATCTCGTCTCGTCTTCTTCCGCTTTATCCGGGACCGGGTCGCAGAGGCAGCAGTCTAAGCATGGAAGCCCAAACTTCCCTCTCCCCAGACACCTCGGTCAGCTCCTCGGGAAGAACACTGAGGCGTTCCCAGGCCAGCCGAGAGACATAGTCCCTCCAGCATGTCCTGGGTCTTCCCCGGGGCCTCCTCCCAGGGGGACATGCCTGGAACACCTCCCCAGGGAGGCGTCCAGGAGGCATCCGAAAAAGATGCCCGAGCCACCTCAGCTGGTTCCTCTCAATGTGGAGGAGCAGCGGCTCTACTCCGAGCTCCTCCCGAGTGACTGTGCTTCTCACCCTATCTCTGAGGGAGCGCCCAGCCACCCTGCGAAGGAAACTCATTTCGGCCGCTTGTATCCGCAATCTTGTTCTTTCGGTCATTACCCAAAGCTCATGACTATAGGTGAGAGTCGGAACATAGATCGACCGGTAAATTCAGAGCTTCGCCTTTTGGCTCAGCTCCTTCTTCACCACGATGGACCGGTAAAGTGACCGCATCACTGCGGAGGCTGCACCGATCCGCCTGTCGATCTCACGCTCCATCCTTCCCTCACTCGTGAACAAGATCCCGAGATACTTAAACTCTTCCACTTGAGGCAGGACTTCTCCACCAACCTGGAGAGGGCAAGCCACCCTTTTCCGGTCGAGAACCATGGCCTCGGACTTGGAGGTGCTGATTCTCATCCCAGCCACTTCACACTCGACTGCAAACCGCCCCAGTGCATGCTGGAGGTCCTGGTTTGAAGAAGCCAACAGGACAACATCATCCGCAAAAAGCAGAGATGAAATCCTGTGGTTCCCAAACAGGATTCTTTCCGGCCCCTGGCTGCGCCTAGAAATTCTGTCCATAAAAATTATGAACAGAACCGGTGACAAAGGGCAGCCCTGCCGGAGTCCAACATGCACTGGGAACAGGTCTGACTTACTGCTGGCAATGGGAACCAGACTCCTGCTCCGTTCGTACAGGGACCGGACAGCCCTTAGCAAAGAGCCCCGAACCCCATACTCCCGAAGCACCCCCCACAGAATACCACGGGGGACACGGTCGAATGCCTTCTCCAGATCCACAAAGCACATGTGGACTGGTTGGGCAAACTCCCATGAACCCTCGAGCACCCTATGAAGGGTATAGAGCTGGTCCAGTATTCCGCGACCAGGACGAAAACCGCATTGTTCCTCCTGGATCCGAGGTTCGACTATTGGTCGAATTCTCCTCTCCAGTACCCTAGAGTAAACTTTCCCCGGGAGGCTGAGAAGTGTGATTCCCCTATAATTGGAGCACACTCTCCGGTCCCCTTTCTTAAAAAGAGGGACCACCACCCCAGTCTGCCACTCCAGAGGCACTGTCCCCAACCGCCACGCGATGTTGCAGAGGCGTGTCAACCAAGACAGCCCCACAACATCCAGAGACTTGAGATACTCAGGGCGGATCTCATCCACCCCCGGTGCCTTGCCACCGAGGAGCTTGCAAACCACCTCAGTGACTTTGGCTTGGGTAATGGACGAGTCCACCTCTGAGTCATCAGCCTCAGTCTCCTCTGTAAACAGATAAAAGTACAATATGTTGCTGTTTAATTTTTAAAAAAAAGCGTTGGCAGATCTGTGGTATAAGAGGACTAAAAGACTTCAGGATGCTCTGTTATGAGGGAGGGGTGATAATGGTAACGCCATGTCATGATTGATTGATTGATTGATTGATTATTTAAATGATATTGTTTGGTGTTGAGTGGTCTATCAGATATATTCCATTCAGCTAGCATGATACTGAGCGAGTCGAAGATGAGTAGCTGAATGGAATATATCTGATAGACCATGAAAAAAAGCTGCTATTATTATTATTATTATTATTATTAAACATGCTCACTTTCTTCATATCAGCATTCTCAAAGGCCAGTGCGAGCTTACCCGTGAGTTAGCGCTGTCAGCACAGCAGTGAAGTCACATTCCAGCCGGTGTAGCGTTCATCAGTAGTGTTAGTGAATGCTAATAAAGCGGTGCTATCAAGAGCAAGTAGCACAGGCTAACGACCGAGAAACTAAGATTTCTGTCTTCTTCCACGCTGCACGCTCACTACAGTATTTTTCACTCAGACTTGAAGCTAGACTGCCTTTCAGATTTTTCAAGTGTAGGTCACAAAAGAATTTTCCCCGACACCCAATTATTTTTCTTTAGTGGACTAAAAGCTACTGAATTCGAATCACAGACTTCCAATATTCTTCTTCTTCTTTTTTTTTTAAAATAAAACAATTAATAGCCCTGTGATGACCTGGCGACTTGTCCAGGGTGTACCCCGCCTTTCGCCTGTAGTCAGCTGGGATAGGCTCCAGCTTGCCTGCGACCCTGTAGAAGGATAAAGCGGCTAGAGATGATGAGATGAGATGAAACAATTAATGAATTTATCTCCACATGACTCTAAATTCTCCGCTATTTTTTCCTGCTTCACCATGACCCAATACAAGATACTACATCATGCATCACATCACATGGTGGGCTTTCCCCGTTCGCGCAAGGCATTGTGGGATACAAATTTGAAACAGGAGAGAAAAATGGAGGACGTGAGTGTGCGAATGAAACGTGAAAGACCGACTACAGTCACGGAAAGAAAGCGAGAAGAAAAGACGTTATGTTATATACGAAGGAAAGGAAACGCAGGACCAAACTAATAAATATCGGCGCTCAGCGAGCACCTCGGTGTGATCAGCTGTTCATTTAGCGACAGAATGATGTAAACCTGCGCATGCGCGCGCACACACACACGGACTTCCTCTGTCTGCTTGACTGCGCAAAGCGAACAATTTCATGCACATTATTTGCTTTAATCCCCTCAAATTAAATAACTTCCCAGCCACAGAACAGAACGGCCTGATTTTTCTTTTTATTTTTTTTTAAATAAACATGTATCAAAATGACCAAATTTCAGAGGGAACTAAATTTCACCAATTTTATGAAATCGAAAGGCCATCTACTTTTTAAATATTCACTTCCCTGTGTAATTTACTGAGTTACTTTTAAAATCAACATCGACAGCTACATACAACGGAGCGACCTGGCAGCCAAAACTCTCTCAAAATCTTCCGTATTTAGCAAAGCGAAGCAAACCTGGCAGCCATGTTTGTTTACAAATTGTCCCAGTCGCTCGCTAGCGCGGAAGTTTTACATATCCAGCGTGTGACGTCATGTTGTCTTGACAACCATGCAATATGGTAAACCGTATTCAACGCTCGTTCTGCATTAGGTAGAGTGACGTACCGTAATACACTTAGGATAAGCGATATGCTAACAATATTGCCGTCATGCTATCAAACCAAATGAATGGAACCTGCTAGAAGGAAATAGAACACGTTTTTATTCCATGGAAAAAGTGTCCTGTATGGATAATAATTTTCTATGACAGCACTACACTGTTGGTTTAGACGACTGACGAAGCTGAACATTTCCCAGCTCTTGCTTTTGCTCGGTGTTTGTTTTTTAGTTCTTTCACACGGTAACCCAGCGAAGGAAAGCTTTCAGCTTTACAGCTGCATGCTACTCAAAGCCGAAAACAAAAATAGACCTGAAACGAAACGAGTGTCGAACCTTGTGTGTTTGTGTAGCTAATGTGTCATGGCTTGTTTCAGCTGGGGTTTTTTTTTCTTCTTTTTTTCAAGGTTGCAGAATCTCTGTGGAAAAGTGCCTGTTTTTTTTTTTTAAACAGAGAATCTTCATACACGGTGGCTGAAAATACACTGACGGTCCATTGACACCGGCTCTAAAAATAGCGTCCTGGTCGTATTGCTGCAGGTAACAGGGACAGCTTGGAGGCGAATAATGAGCTCTCGGCTCGACCTCCTGCTTTTCAGCAGCTTCGCTCTTCTCCTTCCTGATTACTAAACATAAACCTGAAAGTATAGTCAGGCTTGTTGTAGCCGTGAAGACGGTAAACACATGCAGAGAGCTGAAAGAGCAATGCCTCGCGCTCTTCTAATAATGCACGAGAGTCTTTAGGATTGTTCTAGTTTCACTAAATTTGACATGAATTAATTTTAGTTTTCAAAAAAATCTATTCATAGCCCACGAATGGTGCAATGACTCACCCGAAACAGTGCAACAAGACGTTCGTTAATGCCACAGCGGTGACGAGGCCAACCTCCAGACTGACATCCTGAATATTCAAAAGAAGAGATAAGTGAGTGCGGAGAAGAAAGGATGAGACTGTCTGTCTGGAGGAGAACAAAGGACGCAAACTGGATTTGTGACGATTTATAAAAGCTTGAAGTGACAACAAGAGCAGACCGGAGTTAAAATTTCAGTATAATAAAATATTCACAGAAAAAAGTACCGCGTTTATACAGCCGAGTGCGAGACTTTGAGCAAAAACGATTATACTGTAATGACCTCAAGGTCCAACCTTCTTCCAAATCCTTTTGGTAGCTTTTGGGATTCATGCCACTGAGAATTAGCACATTAGCTTTGTTTACTTATCGTTAGCCGACTTCAAGATGGATACAAACGCAATTTACTGACCGTAATAGCCACGTGACCGAGACGTACAGTAGAGGTCAGAAGTTTACATACAGTGACATGGATGTCATGGCAGTATTTGGGCTTTCAGTAATTTCTTTGAACTGTTCTTTTTCTGTGGCGGAATGATTGTACAACATCTTTAATTAAAAAAAAAAAACACTAGAATTTTAATGCACAATTTTTTATTTTCTTTGGGTTTTCTGAAATCAACACCGGATCAAAATTATACATACAGCACACCTAATATTTGGGTAAAATGTCTCTTCACAAGATTCACCTTGACCAAACATTTTTTTGTTTACCATGAAGAAGCTTCTGGCAGAATTCTGGTTGGATATTTCACGACTCTTCATGGTAGAATCAGTAGAGTTCAATTAAATTTATTTATTTATTTATTTTTCTTGGCATGGACTCGACTTGTAAGCCCAGTCCATATATTTTCAACAGGGTTGAAGTCAGGACTTGTTTTAAGCTTAATGTTCGCCTGCTTTATCCTCCACAACCAGCTCTGATGCGTGTTTGGGTTCATTGTCCTGTTGTAACTCCCAAGTCGTGTTCAAGTTTCTGATGGTTTATGCTGAGGAATTCTGAGGTCGTCCTCCTTCTTCATTATTCCATCCACTTTGTGCAATGAACCAGTTCCACTGGCAGCAAAACAGCCCCAGAGCATGATGATCCTACCACCACCACCAGCTGCTACAGTGTCCCTCTGTACATGGTGGTCATTGTGGCCAAACAGCTCAATCTTTCTCATCTGACCATACAGCTTTCCTCAGAAGGCTTTTTCTTTGTTCGTGTGGTCAGCTTCAAACTTTAGTTAAGCTTGAAGGTGTCAATTTTGGAGCGGGAGGTTATTTCTTAGACATCAGCCTCTTAGTCCACGGTGATCTGAACTGTAGACAGTGATCCATCAGCTTCCAGTTCATGGCAGGGCTGTGCCATGGTGGTTCCCAGGTTGTTCCTGACCATCCAAACCAATTTCCTTTCAGCTGAGGGTGACAGTTTGGGTTTTCTTGAAGCAAAGTGGCTTGGCAAAGTGACTACACCTGACAATAACTTGGATACAATTGTTTGAACTGATCTTGGGATCTGCAGTTGTTTAGAAATGGCTCCAAGAGACATTCCGGAGTTGTGTACATCTGTGATCCTCTTTCTCAGATCTGCACCGAGCTCCTTGGACTTTCCCATTTTACTGTGTGTTGGTCAATCCAACGAGTGCTGTAAACAAACCCTTTTTATGAAGGCACAGAGAAGCTACCAGCTGTAGTCAATCATGATCACTAACAGGAAGTTAAGAGACATCGGCCTTGGCGAGATAAGAGACGTTTTGGAAGTTTCAGCACCTCTGAATTAATAATCTAAGAGCATATTTTGACCCTGTATGTGTAATTTTGACCCTGTGTTGATTTCAGAAAGCCCAAAAAAAACTTGTGCACCAAATTCTAGTGTTTTTTTTTATGAAAGCTGTACGCTGTACAATCATTCTGCCACAGAAAAAGAACAGTTCAAAGAAATTACTGAAAGCCCAAATACTGCCATGACATTCATGTCACTGTATGTAAACTTCTGACCACAACTGTATGTTCATTTTAAAGCATTACAATAAGGCATTACATACACACTTTTTAAAAAAGAAAACCTAATGAAGTTTGTATCTGAGCAGTATATTCCATATTATTCTATCAGTAGCAATGACGGGCCATTTTTCAAAGTAGTTGTCATAGTGTTGTGTTCTGTATCAAATTAAACAGCATGAAGATCTGAATTCAAAACTTGTTTAATTCTGTAAATATGTCTTTAAAAAAAATCAACGTTATGAACATTTGAAAACACACAGTGGGGTTTTTTTTTGTTGTTTTTTTTAATAAAATTTCCATTTCTGTCCGTTACCCCGGTCACAAACCAGCAATCATTTTCCATTGGTTTAATTTTCCATTCATGAGAAAAAACCTCAGTCAGAAATGAACAGACCAAAAAGCCAGTAAAAGAGATTTAGAGTTTTGAGTGTCAGGGTAAAAATTACAGATAAAGGCTGCTTCTTGTAGATCACAATTATGCACCTAGAGGTTTAAAAGTAAGTAATACATCACTGAAATTGATCCAGCCTTTGTGTTTAAACATAAAAACCAGAATTTAGTGGTATGTTCACTTTAAATTGTGGACACCAAGCATGACTGATGACGGTGGCACTCGAATGCGCTGTGTATAAATAAGAGGATCAAACCTCTGTTAATTCTCTTCAAAACAGTATCACTGATAGTTACACCACCTCTTTTTTTTTTTTCTCCATGGAAAAAAAAAATTAGGAAAATCATTAATTTATATCTGAGTGGCCCAGTGCAGTGGGCCACTCTGACCATGTTGTGGTCCACCTAATCCCTTCATACAGACAGAAGCTAAAACTTAGCAAGCCTGTTGTGAGGACATCAAGGAAGTGGAGCAAGGAGGCTGTGGAGGACCTTCAGGCATGTCTGGACTCAACAGACTGGGACATTTTCAGGACCGCCACAAACAGTTTACATGAGTACACCGAGGCGGTAACTTCATACATCAGCTTCTGTGAGGACAACTGTATACCAACTCGCACCAGGGTGAGTTATAACAGTGACGAGCCCTAGTTCACAGCTAGACTCGGACAGATGAGACGACAGAAGGAGCAGGCGTTCAAGAGTGGGGACAGGGACAGGTTTAAAGAGTCCAAATACAGGTTCAGCAAGGCGGCGAGAGATGCTAAATGGCTGTCTGCTAAGAAACTACAACACCAGTTCTCGACTAACGACTCTGTTACCCCTTTTCCACCAAATCAGTTCCAGGGCTGGTTCACAAGTCGTTCAACTTGCGAGCCAGCTGAGAACCAGTTTGCTTTTCCATAGCTCGCGGTGCTAAGGGAAGCCACGTCATTACGTCATTGTATACGTCAGTTACATTGCTACGTTTGCATAAACCTTGGCACGAATATCAAAGCAAAAACAACACAGAAGAAGCAGCAGCAGCAGCAACAACAGCAATAATAATAATGGATGACTTCGCGTTTGTACAGCTGCTGCTTCTCGTCGCTTAAAAATGGCGATCTTTCGCGGTCTTGTTATTGTTGTTGGTCTTAACAACTCCGCCCCCCGCTGACATAAGTGGTTCTTTCCTCTGGCCCAGCAGAGAGTTGGTGTTAGCCTGGAACCGGTTTTTCTGGCCCCAGAGCCAGTTCTTTGTCAGTGGAAACAGAAAACCCGGTTCCAAACTAAGCACTGGCCCCGAACCAGCCCTGGAACTGCTTTGGTGGAAAAGGGGCATGTATCTGTCTGGAGAGGGCTAAGGCAAACCATGAACTACAAACCCAAACCCCCTCACTCTGTCAACAACCTTCACCGTGCAAACAACCATAACACCTTCTACTGCTGTTTTGAAAAACAGTGGGACAGTCCTGATACCTTCCCCCCTCTCTTCAGGAGCCTGCTCCTCCTCATCTCTGTCCATATCAAAGGCCTCCTCCCCCACTGCGCCTCTCACCATTCAGGAGAGGGATGTCAGTGGACTGTTCAAGAGACAGAACCCTTGTAAATTAGCTGGATCTGATTCTGTCTGTCAATGAGAAACTGCGCCGACCAGTTGTCTCCAGTGTTCAGATATTTTCAACACCTCACTGGAGACATGCCACATGCCAGCCTGTTTCAAGTCCTCCACCATCATACCCATCCCCCAAAAAGCAAGAACCACAGGACTAAATGACTACAGACCCATCGCCCTCACCTCCATGGTGATGAAGTCCTTTGAGTGCCTTGTTCTCTCCCACCTCAAAGCCATCACAGACCCCCTTCTGGACCCCCTGCAATTTGCCTACAGAGCCAACAGGTCTGTGGACGACGCAGTCAACATGGCCCTCCACTTTATCCTCCAGCATCTGGATTCCCCAGGAACCTACACCAGGATCCTGTGTGTGGACTTCAGCTCTGCGTTCAATACCATCATTCCAGCTCTACTACAGGACAAACTGTCCCAGCTAAATGTGCCTGACCCCACCTGCAGGTGGCTCACTGACTTCCTGACAGACATGAAGCAGCAAGTGAGGTCGGGGAAGCACGTCTTCAACACTCAGACAATCGGCACCAGATCCCCCCCCAAGGCTGCGTTCTTTCTCCTCTGCTCTTCTCCCTGTATACAAACAGCTGCACTTCCACCCACCAGTCCGTCAAACTTCTGAAGTTTGCGGATGACACCACCCTCATTGGACTCGTCTCTGGTGGGGACAAGTCCACCTACAGGTGCGGGATCGACCATCTGGTGACCTGGTGCAGACAAAACAACCTGGAGCTAAATGCTGCAAAACCAGTGGAAATGATTGTGGACTTCAGGAACAACCCAACCCCTCCTCTCCCCATCCCCCTGCGTGGCTCACCAGTAGACCCTGTGGAGTCCTTTTGCTTCCTGGACATCATAATCACCCAGGGCCTGAAGTGGGAACTGAACATCAGCTCCCTCCAAAGAAGTTCAACCTGCCAAAGACGATGGTGCACTTCTACACAGCCATCACGGAGTCCATCTTCACCTCCTCCATCACCATCTGGTATGCTGCCGCCACTGCCAGGGACCAGGGTAGACTGCAGGTGATCGACTGCAGCCTGCCTTCACCTTAAGGACCTGTTCGCCTCCAGGACACTGAGGCGGGCAGGAAAGATTGTGGCTGATCCCTCCCACCCCGGACATAAACTCTTTAAGACACTCCCTTCCGGCAGGAGGCTGCGGTCCGTCAAGACCAAAACCTCACGCCACAGAAACGGTTTCTTTCCTAGCACTGCTGGCCTCATAAACATGACCAGTGACCCCCACTTACTCTGCCCCTCCGCCTAGTATCATACCTCATACTCCTGACCCACTCTGCCCCCCCACCTCAATAAACAAGACCAATGACCCCATTTCCTCTGCCCCCTCAGTTGTTTACAGTACCTGACTTGCACATTTGTTTATTTTATCTTATTGTTTACCTAATTTGTACATTTGTTTATCTGCACAGTTATTTATTTTATCTTATTTTTATCTTGTTTTAGTTCTTATTTCTTAACATATTAGACTAGACTGTCTTTATTTAGCATTTACAGTGGGGCAAAAAAGTATTTAGTCAGCCACCAATTGTGCAAGTTCTCCCACTTAAAAAGATGAGAGAGGCCTGTAATTTTCATCATAGGTATACCTCAACTATGAAAGACAGAATGGGGGGAAAGAATCCAGGAAATCACATTGTAGGATTTTTAATGAATTAATTGGTAAATTCCTCGGTAAAATAAGTATTTGGTCACCAACAAACAAGCAAGATTTCTGGCTCTCACAGACCTGTAACTACTTCTTTAAGAGGCTCCTCTGTCCTCCACTCGTTACCTGTATTAATGGCACCTGTTTGAACTCATCAGTATAAAAGACACCTGTCCACAACCTCAGTCACACTCCAAACTCCACTATGGCCAAGACCAAAGAGCTGTCAAAGGACACCAGAAACAAAACTGTAGACCTGCACCAGGCTGGGAAGACTGAATCTGCAATAGGTAAGCAGCTTGGTGTGAAGAAATCAACTGTGGGAGCAATTATTAGAAAATGGAAGACATGCAAGACCACTGATAATCTCCCTCGATCTGGGGCTCCATGCAAGATCTCACCCCGTGGGGTCAAAATGATCACAAGAACAGTGAGCAAAAATCCCAGAACCACACGGGGGGACCTAGTGAATGACCTGCAGAGAGCTGGGACCAAAGTAACAAAGGCTACCATCAGTAACACACTACGCCGCCAGGGACTCAAATCCTGCAGTGCCAGACGTGTCCCCCGCTTAAGCCAGTACATGTCCAGGCCCGTCTGAAGTTTGCTAGAGAGCATTTGGATGATCCAGAAGAGGATTGGGAGAATGTCATATGGTCAGATGAAACTAAAATAGAACTTTTTGGTAAAAACTCAACTTGTCGTGTTTGGAGGAGAAAGAATGCTGAGTTGCATCCAAAGAACACCATACCTACTGTGAAGCATGGGGGTGGAAACATCATGCTTTGGGGCTGTTTTTCTGCAAAGGGACCAGGACGACTGATCCGTGTAAAGGAAAGAATGAATGGGGCCATGTATCGTGAGATTTTGAGTGAAAACCTCCTTCCATCAGCAAGGGCATTGAAGATGAAACGTGGCTGGGTCTTTCAGCATGACAATGATCCCAAACACACTGCCTGGGCAACGAAGGAGTGGCTTCGTAAGAAGCATTTCAAGGTCCTGGAGTGGCCTAGCCAGTCTCCAGATCTCAACCCCATAGAAAATCTTTGGAGGGAGTTGAAAGTCCGTGTTGCCCAGCGACAGCCCCAAAACTCTAGAGGAGATCTGCATGGAGGAATGGGCCAAAATACCAGCAACAGTGTGTGAAAACCTTGTGAAGACTTACAGAAAACGTTTGACCTCTGTCATTGCCAACAAAGGGTATATAACAAAGTATTGAGATGAACTTTTGTTATTGACCAAATACTTATTTTCCACCATAATTTGCAAATAAATTCTTTAAAAATTAGACAATGTGATTTTCTGGATTTTTTTTTTCTTCTCATTTTGTCTCTCATAGTTGAAGTGTACCTATGATGAAAATTGCAGGCCTCTCTCATCTTTTTAAGTGGGAGAACTTGCACAATTGGTGACTGACTAAATACTTTTTTGCCCCACTGTATTTATTGAGCACCTTAATGCCGAGCCAAATTCCTTGTAGTTGCAACAATTACTTGGCAATAAAGCTGATTCTGATTCTAATTCTTAGGAAAGATACAAAATGTTCCTCAGCGATCCGATCTTTCGTGGGCGTTAGACAGCAAAGTGTTCAGCTGATTTTATTGGAAAATCAGATCAACATGAGAGACTCGACCTCTAGGTGGGAATCATAAGTTTCAAGCTGATTGAACCAACAGTGGAAGCTGGAAGTAACAACGAAACACACGGACCGGTGACGAATATCACTAAAAAAAACCAAGATGGCGGCCTCCGTGAGTTTGGTGTGTTGCATTACACAACATTAAAAAAAACAAAACAAAGTAAAAGCTCAACACAACGCCGCACAAAATTAACAGTATATTCCTTAAATATGTTATTTAATCTTCAATCAATGCTAGTTTTATGTGAACACTTTTTTTTTTTAAATGTCTTTAAAGGCCAAACGAAAACATGCCGTTCTCTCACACAGACGTATGGGAAGTTCATCAGAGCAGCGGCACACTGTCGAGCGTACGACCAGTGCTGGGAATGTCGCTATCAGGAACACAATTCCATACTTATGGAATTCCATCTCGAACACTTCGAAACATCGTCATTTTATCTACCCTGTCAGCAACACTGACACTCGATCTTGTCTCATACACCTACACTAAAGACACGTCATCTTGTCCAGGATACCGTCTTGGTTAAACTGGACCGCCATGGACGAAGGTGAAAATATATATTTTTAAAAAGGCTTTCGTTAGTTATTCTATCCACATTCACTGGGTATGAGCAATCGTGCACTCTGATTGGCTACTCTCCTACTAGGCTATCAGCTCATATACGGCAAGTAGAGAAAAACAAAATGGCGGCGCGTGTTGCTGAAGCAACCGAGGACGAAATGAAAACTCAACTCGAAAACAACCTCAAAAAATACGACAAAAAGGCAACAAAATATGGAATGAAAGTATTTGATGGTAAGAACTTTTTTTTTTTCAAGAATTATCGCATTTTTCACAAATTGCTCCTGTCATTTCACCCGTCTGTTTACATTCTAAGCGGAAATGATTTTGTCTGACGTTTTGTATTAAGTTTTTATTTATCAAGTTTGCAGTAAAAAATAGAAATACTCTGTTTCTCAAAATCCAGTGAATGTGGATAGAATAAAGGAGTTATTCCACTCAATCTCATCGTACATGGATTATAGCCGCTATCAGCTCATGTACGACTCGATTTCGTGGAATAACTGTTAGAGAGAGTGCTTTTCAGATTAAAAAAGAAAACATCATGAAGGCTGCTGGGTTTTGGTGCAAAATGAAGAAGCGAGTGTGACAAAGTGTCCAGAAGAACTGTGGGTGGTTCTGTAAGATGCTCAGTAAAACCTACAGCTCATTTCCGCATAAAACTGCACTCACTGGACCCGAGACTACTGTTATTTTTTATTTTTATTTTTTATTCTTTTTAGCAGGAAAATGGGTCTGCCTGGGGTTCATATAGCTTCTACCCAAATTTGCATCATTGCAATTAATAATGAAGATATGGACTAATTAAAGCGAGACGGCCTTTCGATTTCATAAAATCAGTGAAATTTAGTTTCTTCTGAAATTGTCATTGTAATTATGTTTATTTATTTCTGTAATATCTCACAAAATATCATCCCATTCTGTTCTATGGCTGGGAAATTATTTAATTTGAGGGGATTAAAGCAAATAATGTGCATGAAATCGCTCGCGTCGCGCAGTCAAGCAGACAGAGGAAGTCCGTGTGTGTGTGCGCATGAGCAGGTTTACATCATTCTGTCGCTAAACGAACAGCTGATCACACCGAGGTGTTCGCTGAGCGCCGATATTTATTAGTTTGGTCCTGCGTTTCCTTTCCTTTGTATATAACATAACGTCTTTTCTTCTCGCTTTCTTTCCGTTACTGTAGTCGGTCTTTCACATTTCATTTGCACACTCATGTTCTCCATTTTTCTCTCCTGTTTCAAATTTGTATCCCACAATGCTTTGCACGAACGGGGAAAGCCCACCACGTGATGTGATGCATGATGGAGTATCTTGTATTGGGTCATGGTGAAGCAGGAAAAAATAGTGGAGGATTTAGGGCCACATGGCCTTAAATTCATTAATTGTTCTATTTGAAAAAAAAAAACCTAATAAAATTGGAAGTCTGTGATTGGAATTCAGTAGCTTTCGGTCCACTACAGGGAGTGCAGAATTATTAGGCAAGTTGTATTTTTGAGGATTAGTTTTATTATTGAAAAACAACTATGTTCTTGATGAACCCAAAAGACTCATAAATATCAAAGCTGAGTATTTTTGGAAGTTGGAGTAGGGCTTTCTTAGTTTTAGCTATCTTAGGAGGATATCTGTGTGTGCAGGTGACTATAACTGTGCATAATTATTAGGCAACTTAACAAAAAACAAACATATACCCATTTCACTCATTTATTTTCACCAGGGAAACCAATATAACAACTCAACATTCACTAATATACATTGCTGGCATTCAAAAACAAACAAAAAAACAAATCAGTGACTAATATAGCCGCCTTTCTTTACAAGGACACTCAAAAGCCTGCCATCCATGGATTCGGTCAGTGTTTTGATCTGTTTGCGATCAACATTGCGTGCAGCAGCAACCACAGCCTCCCAGACACTGTTCAGAGATGTGTACTGTTTCCCCTCCTTGTAGATCTCACATTTGATGAGGGACCACAGGTTTTCTATGGGGTTCAGATCAGGTGAACAAGGAGGCCACGTCATTAATCTTTCTTCCTTTAGACCCTTTCTGGCCAGCCATGCTGTGGAGTACTTGGATGCGTGTGATGGAGCATTGTCCTGCATGAAAATCATGTTTTTCTTGAAGGATGCTGACTTCTTCCTGTACCACTGCTTGAAGAAGGTGTCTTCCAAAAACTGACAATAGGACTGGGAGTTGAGCTTGACACCATCCTCAACCCGAAAAGGTCCCACAAGCTCATCTTTGATGATACCAGCCCATACCAGTACCCCACCTCCACTTTGCTGGCGTCTGAGTCGGACTGGAGCTCTCTGCCCTTTGCTGATCCGGCCACGAGCCCATCCATCTGGCCCATCAAGACTCACTCTCATTTCATCTGTCCATAAGACCTTAGAAAAATCAGTCTTGTGATACTTCTTGGCCCAGTCTTGACGTTTCATCTTGTGTGTCTTGTTCAGTGGTGGTCGTTTTTCAGCCTTTGTTACCTTGGCCGTGTCCCTGAGTATTGCACACCTTGTGCTTTTTGACACGCCAGTGATGTTGCAGCTCTGAAATATGGCAAAACTGGTGGCGAGTGACATCTTGGCAGCTTCACGCTTGACTTTCCTCAGTTCACGGGCAGTTAGTTTGCGCCTTTTTTTTTCAACGTGCTTCTTGCGACCCTGTTGACTATTTTGAATGAAGCGCTTGATTGTTCGATGGTCACGCTTCAAAAGCTGGGCAATTTTAAGAGTGCTCCATCCCTTTGCAATATATGTCACTATTTTTGACTTTTCTGAGTCCGTCAAATCCCTCTTCTGACCCGTTTTGCCAAAGGAAAGGAAGTTGCCTAATAATTTTGCACACCTGATATAGGGTGTTGATGTCATTAGACCACACCCCTTTTCATTACAGAGATGCACATCACCTGGTATGCTTAATTGGTAGGAGGCTTTCAAGCCTATGCAGCTTGGAGTAGGCCAACATGCATAGAGAGGGTAATGTGGTCAACATACTCATTTGCCTAATAATTCTGCACTCCCTGTAAAGAAAAATAATTGGGTATTGGGAAAATTCTTCTTTTTATGACCTACACTTGAAAAATTTGGAAGGCAGTCTAGCTTTAATCCCTAACGAGCAGTTTCCACACAAATCGCTTCTTCTCCCTCAATTCTTCACCGATTTTGATTCTTTCTGGCATGAAGGTAGGGGTACCTACAACCCTGATTCCAAAAAAATTGGGACAAAGTACAAATTGTAAATAAAAACGGAATGCAATGATGTGGAAGTTTCAAAATTCCATATTTTATTCAGAATAGAACATAGATGACATATCAAATGTTTAAACTGAGAAAATGTATCATTTAAAGAGAAAAATTAGGTGATTTTAAATTTCATGACAACAACACATATCTCAAAAAAGTTGGGACAAGGCCATGTTTCCCACTGTGAGACATCCCCTTTTCTCTTTACAACAGTCTGTAAACGTCTGGGGACTGAGGAGACAAGTTGCTCAAGTTTAGGGATAGGAATGTTAACCCATTCTTGTCTAATGTAGGATTCTAGTTGCTCAACTGTCTTAGGTCTTTTTTGTCGTATCTTCCGTTTTATGATGCGCCAAATGTTTTCTATGGGTGAAAGATCTGGACTGCAGGCTGGCCAGTTCAGTACCCGGACCCTTCTTCTACGCAGCCATGATGCTGTAATTGATGCAGTATGTGGTTTGGCATTGTCATGTTGGAAAACGCAAGGTCTTCCCTGAAAGAGACGTCGTCTGGATGGGAGCATATGTTGCTCTAGAACCTGGATATACCTTTCAGCATTGATGGTGTCTTTCCAGATGTGTAAGCTGCCCATGCCACATGCACTAATGCAACCCCATACCATCAGAGATGCAGGCTTCTGAACTGAGCGCTGATAACAACTTGGGTCGTCCTTCTCCTCTTTAGTCCGAATGACACGGCGTCCCTGATTTCCATAAAGAACTTCAAATTTTGATTCGTCTGACCACAGAACAGTTTTCCACTTTGCCACAGTCCATTTTAAATGAGCCTTGGCCCAGAGAAGACGTCTGCGCTTCTGGATCATGTTTAGATACGGCTTCTTCTTTGAACTATAGAGTTTTAGCTGGCGACGGCGGATGGCACGGTGAATTGTGTTCACAGATAATGTTCTCTGGAAATATTCCTGAGCCCATTTTGTGATTTCCAATACAGAAGCATGCCTGTATGTGATGCAGTGCCGTCTAAGGGCCCGAAGATCACGGGCACCCAGTATGGTTTTCCGGCCTTGACCCTTACGCACAGAGATTCTTCCAGATTCTCTGAATCTTTTGATGATATTATGCACTGTAGATGATGATATGTTCAAACTCTTTGCAATTTTACACTGTCGAACTCCTTTCTGATATTGCTCCACTATTTGTCGGTGCAGAATTAGGGGGATTGGTGATCCTCTTCCCATCTTTACTTCTGAGAGCCGCTGCCACTCCAAGATGCTCTTTTTATACCCAGTCATGTTAATGACCTATTGCCAATTGACCTAATGAGTTGCAATTTGGTCCTCCAGCTGTTCCTTTTTTGTACCTTTAACTTTTCCAGCCTCTTATTGCCCCTGTCCCAACTTTTTTGAGATGTGTTGCTGTCATGAAATTTCAAATGAGCCAATATTTGGCATGAAATTTCAAAATGTCTCACTTTCGACATTTGATATGTTGTCTATGTTCTATTGTGAATACAATATCAGTTTTTGAGATTTGTAAATTAATGCATTCCGTTTTTATTTACAATTTGTACTTTGTCCCAACTTTTTTGGAATCGGGGTTGTAGGGTGCATAGAACTTCTACCCAGATTTTACAATAATAATTACAATTATTAATGAAGTTATGGACTAATTAAGCCTTAATGAGCAGTTCAACAAAAAGGTCGATTCCTCACAGTTTTGGATTCTTTCTGGCAAATAGGTTGGTATTCCTAGGGTGTACATATATAGCTTCTATATAGCTTGCAACATTTATTGCGTAAGGAAGGTGGCTCACTTTAGATCATTCCTTCTGGACTAGACGGGGCCGGAGTGAGCTACGCCGTCATTGACGGTTTCGTTTGGTTTATTACATTAACTCAGGATTCAGGATAGTTTTAGGATATTTCAGATTTTTAGGATTATTATTATTATTTGGATTTCGAACTATTTGAATTCGGATTAGTGTACGAGTATCAGGAGTCTCAAGATTATTATCGGAATAGGTTTCTATTAAACAGCTCAGAAAGAAGGCAAGACTTCGCGCAGTGAAACTGGAGGCTGGTGTTTATCAAGTGTCTCTAGAAGAGGTTTGTGAAAGTGTTGCCATGATGAGAACTAATTCATTTCACTGACTTTCCACACTATAAATAAAATATAAAGTTAAAAGCATGACATGGCATTCTTTAATAAATAAAATAAATTTGTAGCATTGTTTGTAGTGGTGTAAGAGGAAATAAACACATCATTATTAGGAAGTAATCAAGTTCATGGTAGTAACAGTGGCTGCGCTTCATTACACCGCCCTGATGCTGATTATTTTCCTATAACGGCGTGCTCTTGAGTGTTTTGTTCTTTACAAATCCCATCCGCTGCATGATCTTCCCATTGTGACAGATTGTACTTCCCTCAAATCAGGTCTGGAGACTCAGAAGGTTGTGATCATGTGATTTTTACTTTTTTTTTTTTGGCATTCGAATGCTGTGGGGATGCAAACTTTTGCACTGATGTCTATCTAACAGGCTATAATGTTTTATATCCAGTATTAACACAGCTGCAGTCGGGCATAATGAACATAATTAAAGCTTAAAGTGGCTCCTGCATTCAGGGGTGTGTGTGTGTGTGTGTGTGTGTTTGCCAACAGTGAAGAGGCTTGGCGTGTGTGTACATGCTCTCTGATACAGGTAATGCGTCTGTTCGGAATGCCAGGGCCTGTGTGAATAACGCAGGGTCGTCCCTCCACGACCTCGCCGCTCAGACAGAACAGACCGCTTTATGATTTAGTATCTGCTTTTCTTTTCCCCTCTTTAATCCTCTCACCTGTGGCATCTAATTTTAGCTCGGCGTGAACACGCATCAGGAGACGGCGCTTGAGTTTTTCCCCAAACAGCTCTCAAAATGTTCACTTTTTTTTTTTAAACTCTGACACATTTTTGTCTGCTTTTTTTTCTTTCTTCCACCTCTTTTGGAAGATGAAGGTTTTGAGGAATGCACTTGGTATGTCGGCCTCGATTTAGTCTAAAAGTGAGAGAAAGGAATGCAAAGTGTTTGTGCCCTCCGGTGAGGTAAGTACGGAGGATTTACAAGGAAAAGGGTCGTAAAACAAATCTGTTTCCTGTAAGGGGGGGTCACGGGCTCCGGAGGTGGCTCAGAAACCCAATACCGGCTCGGGTCGGGAGGTGAGCTGCATCCTGGGCCCACCTGTTAGGAAGTCACTCATTTCTATTCCTATCTCAACCTCTTACACACACACACACACACACACACCATGACCAACACCCATCTTTAGCAGGCAAATTCCATGAGATTCACATTTCTGTTTTTCCAAACAAATCACTTTTCCATTCTGGTCTCTGTTACTTCGGCTCATATGAACCACCGGGCATCTGGAAATTCCGGCTCCTTCCTGTTCTTCATATGCACATCATCTATCCGTCCGTCCATCCATCCATCCGTCCGTCCATCTATTCTTTATAATGTAACGATCTGTCTGTCTATCCTTTCTATTCCATCTATCTATCTATCTATCTATCTATCTATCTATCTATCTATCTATCTATCTATCTATCTATCTATCTATCTATCTATCTATCTATCTATCCTTTGCTTTCTTTCTTTCTTTCTTTCTTTCTTTCTTTGACATGACCTTCTAACTCCCCGTAGCGTGTCCTGTTCTCCGGTTCTGGTCGGTTCTCAGCTGGTCGTGTAGGTTCCTGGTGCAGAATGTCAGGAATGTCCATGACCCTTTGAACCTCCAGAGCTCGCACATCCCCCTCCCCCAAACGCCCCACCCCAATCCCATTCCTCTGCTTCCCGTCAACCGCGACATCCACGCGGCGCCTCCGTGCCGACGCGTCCAGGCCCTGCAGGCTTAACCCTGGCATTCCTCCCCACCTCTGGGACGTGTATTAACCTCACCTTGCCCCGCTCGGAGATGAGGTTAAGACTTTAAGTTGAAGGTCATGTGGAGGAGGAGTTCTCCAAGGGGAACCGGAGCTCGGTTAAGGAGCATTTAACTGTCGCTCTCCACATTCCTCACGGGCCTGTCTGCCTCGCCTCGCCTCTTTTGTGCGGCCATCCATTTCTGCACACGTCCATCCGGACCCTCTTGGGCGGGTAAAAAAAAAAAAACAAACATGCACCACCAGTGGAAGCCCTTGAGTGATCAAAAAGGTCTTGGCGTTGCATTGAGTTGATGTTTAACTCCACAGTCCTGGTTGTATTTTCTTTTCTATTTTGATGCCCAAATCCCTTTTCAGTGAATGAAGAGCTTGATGAACGGACGGTTCACGATTGCGTATGCGGCTTTCAAGTCGTCGCTATTGTGATCCGGTTGTATGGGTGCAAGTCGTCGCGGGTTCCAGTGGGTGGGAAGCCTGTTGCGGTTTCCTGGGAATGCAGGTCTCGAGTGGGGTTAGGTATTAGCATTAGCATTCCTATTGTCTGACTGTTGAGCAATTAGTGGTTAGCTCGTCGCTCACTCCAGCTTCCGTTCCCACAGCTACTTCACATTATCTCAAGTTCAAAAGCAGATTATCTTGTATTTGTGCAGTGACAGAGTTTAGCTGAAGTTAAATCCTATACAGTGACCCTGTTGTTTCCTTCGCTTTGTGAACTCACCATTGTTCAGTGCTTTCACGAGCTTCTCGAGCTCGTTTCATTTCACTGTTGTCTGTTCAAAGGTAAGCTCGAGTTTCTAAAGAGTGTGGATATCTGAGATTAAGCAAGCGTACGTCTGTATTGTTGAAATCAAATCCGAGTTTTCTTGTCCGGTGAAACCGTTTCACAGCGTGGATCTTCTCGCTCATCGTCGGCTGGAAGCTGACGTGTAAAATAAAATGATGCAATGCTGCGTAGCCATCAGTGTACACAAGCCTGTTTTGTTTTATTAGGAATGAAGTACTCACTCCTTCTTGTGCTGTGATGGGAAATTAATCAACGATTGACTGATGTGATGTGATGTGATGTGATGATGAGATACGGTACCATTGCCATCCAGAAGATGAAGATTTTCCCATAAAGATGCATCCGGAAGTGTTTTATTCCTCTCATACCACAGCAGTTTGCTAACAGTTGCAATTTTATTTTAATAAAGGTGACACTTTTTTTTTTTTTTAAATCATTTTGTTATATTGTGAAGTTACTTCCTGTTTTTATCCCCCACTGGCCAAAAGGCCCGAGGGGGATTATGTCATGGTGATGTCTGTCTATCCATCCATTTGTCTGTCCCAGGAAAGGGTACTCATCTTCTGAAATCAACTCCTCTCGCAATTTTTGGATGAATTTCACAAAACTTGACAAAAGGCTCGGTTGTATATCGGTCGTACATATATTGTTATTCCATTCAATTCGGTCGCATTTTCCCAGAGTTCCAGGCCTTGATTAACAACCTTGTACTTTCACAATTTCATGAAGGTGTGCTCGCCGTCTGACATCAACTCCTCTCACAATTTTTGGACGAATTTCTCGAAGCTTGGTAAAAGGTCTTGTTATATGACGGTAATACGCAGATTGCAATTTAATTTCATTTGTGAAAATTTTCCCAGAGTTTTGACCCTTGATTTAAAGGGCATATTCTGGACTAATTTTGGGGGGGGGGTATGTCTCTTTACACACTCATCCAGAAGGGTAATTTGGCACAAGGCCATCTGTCTACAGCAGAAAAAAATAAAATAAAACACGTCTGGAAAAATCCCAAGGGAGTCTGGAGCCAGATTCGTGACGTCGCCTGTGGAAGCGCCAGCAGGCTGCGCGCAGTTTCAGTGCACAGCCTGTGTAGACCAAGCGCTCCCGTTTCTCTCTCATTGTCCGGTCTTTTGGAAAACGATGAGTACTAATCCCATCATGATTGGTGTTGCTACACCCTCCTACAATACATCTGTTAACCATTTTAATAATTACGCGATAACATTGAAGACATTTGCAGAAAACCACCAGGTCGTTTTCTTATAAACAAACCAGCGCTGATGTAGGATTCAGAAGGAGGCGTCCCGCACGCGACGTCACGAAAATCAATGTTTGCTGGGAAATCCAAATGCCAAGTTTTTTCAGAGGCGGACCAATTCGCCTCAAAGAGCTTGATTTCAACTGAATTTTTCTGGTATTGCGCAGAGAAAAAAATCGCAGAGAATGCAGAATGTTACAGATATTTGACCAAAGTTTAATATATAAAATAGGAGAATTACATTGATCTTGCTCCTGAATTTACCCGTGATATGTACTGTACTTTAAAAAATTATACTTTGACAGTTTAATGAGAATGCGTTTTCCTTCTGACATCAACTCCTCTCACAATTTGTGGATGAATTTCGCGAAACTTGGCAGAAGGCCTTGTTGATAATTCGCATATTGTTATTTCGTTCAATTCGGTCGCATTTTACCAGAGTTCCAGCCCTTGATTAGCAACCTTGTGCTTTCACAATTTCATGAAGGTGTGTTTTCCTTCTGACATCAGCTTCTCTCACAATTTTTGCATGAATTTCTCAAAGCTTGGTAAAAGGCCTTGTTATATGACGGTAATACGCAGATTGCGATTTTATTTAGTTTGTGAAAATTTTCCCGGAGTTTTGACCCTTGATTAAATAACTTGTACTTTGACAGTTTCATGAGCGTGTACGTTCTTCTGAAATCACCTCCTCTCACAATTTGTGGAGGAATTTCACCAAGCTTGGCAAAAGGCTTTGTTATATGACAGTTATACCGTACGCAGATTGAAATTTTGTTTTAATTTGGGCAAATTTGACCAGAGTTATGCCCTCGATTATTAACAAACTTGTACTTTGGCAATTTCATCAAGGTGTGCTCGCTTTCTGAAATCAACTTCCCTCATAATTTTTATCTCCCGCTGGCTGAAAGGCCCGAAGGGGGATTACGTCATGGCGATGTCCATCCGTCCGTCCCAGGAAGCGTACTCACTTCCTGAAATCAACTCCTCTCGCAATTTTTGGAGGAATTTCACAAAACTTGGCAGGATTCTTTGTTATACGTATGTTGCATTTTACCAGAGTTATGGCTGAGTTGCCAGCGGGGTATATTGTCCTCTCAGAGCACTCTTGTTAATTATTTTGGGAATTCTGAAGAACCGTTTCTCTTTGTCACAAGTAGCATTATTACCGCAGTTATATCCTGCACACAAAGTAGGCGTTGCCTTTCTTCAAAGGCAACGAAATCATGTGAAGTGCCACTATCTTGGTTGTCGTCATCGTTGTCATCATCCAACATGGGGAACTTCCGGGTTGGAAAATAAGCATGACGTCACGTTCATATGAAGAATAGCATCTATAAACAGCCGTTCCCTCACCAGCCTCACTTTTTCTTTTCTTCTCTGTCTGTTCTTGATAAGTTTCATGTTACAGAGAAACCACAAAGCGTAGTAAACTCCTCGGTCCTGAAAACATCGTTACGGCTTTACACTTGATGCCGGAGGCTCCTTAAAATTAAAAAAGTGTAATAAATGTCTAATGTCTTACCTTATCAATGATTACACACGCTGCTGCTGCTGTTGTTTGTGTTTGTGATGCATCTGCTGTATTTTTATTTACTTTTCTTTTTAAATATAAGACCCAGCGGACTTGGCGACTTGTCCAGGGTGTACCCCGCCTCTCGCCCATAGTCAGCTGGGATAGGCTCCAGCTTGCCTGCGACCCTGTAGAACAGGATAAGCGGCTACAGATAATGGGTGGATGGATGGATAAGACCCAGCACAGCTAGATCAGTGGCTACAATTATCGACACCTTAACGATCTTCTGGCCGTTGCAAAAGTATAAAAGACTTTCAGTACATAAATTGTGCATGAATAATTACTCAAACTTCCGCTGGAAAAAACTTAGTTGATTCCTGATTACTTGGCGTATCGGGTCACGTGACACCGTTCCAAAATTATCGACACCTTTCCATGATTATCGACACCCAGATGCTTATTTATTAAAAAAAAAAAAATCAGTATGTGGATTTAAGTTAACAAAACATAGTTCTTATTTAAAATTTGTTTTACACAGACTTGTATTTAGTACAAAATATCTTTTATATAAATATACGGATGTCGGTGTTTATGTAAATGAGGAAGTAATTCTAATGTTTGTAAACAAACGAACTGATAACGTTTAACCTGCGTCAGAAAATCTTTTTCTTCCACTTTCTACCCGCTTTCTAAGGATTTTCATAAATGACATTTTGTTCATCATTTGTTGTTGTTTGTATTAATTTCTAGTTTTGTCGTTTACCAATAAATATCAACAGGGAATTGAGATTGTAACCACATGAACATCCAGGTCAAAGGTCGCATCTCATTCCTCGAACCGAAATATAAAATGTCTACTGATATTGTAATATGCGGTCGATATTTACAACAAACTGCACAAAAAATATATATTTATTTTCTGAATGGAATAGAAAAATCTGAAAATTTCAAGCATGTAATTTTTTATATGCTCGGAATTTAATTCTGCTCTAATTCTATTTACTGCAATAGGATTCCAAATACTCTATAAACATTCCACTCTGTTATGAATCAGAAAAAAATATTATAAATCACAGCAGTTTTATTTTTATTTTTTAAAGTACTTCAACAATGTTACACAAAGATCGATCCATAACAGTTGTAAATAATGGTGGACACCGGTGAAAGTGATCACTATTATCGACACCTCACGTGATTCTCAAACGCGCGTTTAGATACAAAATGGCGACTGTCAAACGAAAGAGTCAGAAACAAAGTTGGTTTCGACGAGGAGCTCATGAAATATCGGTGAATTTGATCAGTAAAAACACGTCCGTGATCTTTCCACCATGCTCACCTGCGATGATAACGTCCGGGTTTTCCGAAAAATTGCTGATCACGCTAAAAAAAAAATGACAAGCTGCGTCATCAGACGACAAGATCAAAGGGCGAGGGGTGTGTGTGTGTGTGTGTGGTGTCTTCCGTTTGATTAATTAAGCAGTAATGATTGTTGTAACTGAAACTCACCTTTTGTAAATTGTTTATTGGTAAATCTGAAAAGGTGTTGATAATTGTAGCCGCCGCTCTAGTGTTTGCAACAAAAGTGCGGATGTGTCAGTATTCGTGGCGTGTATCCAGTTCGTGCTAACCATCCTCTAGCGAGCGAGAGATTTGAACCCTCTCTCCTGAAGGGAAGGAAACCCGTCCTTCATTAGCACAGAGCTGAGAGAAACCTCTGGAGCCTGAGAACTGAACCTGGGTCAGTCGTGCTTGCTCTGTGCTCACGCTGTCTCCTGGCCAGGAAGCACAAAGTGTCTCATTAACGCACTCGTGCGACCGCTAAAGCATTGAACTAAACTGCCGGCGGATGGGTTTCAGACCTGTTTTCTTTCACAGCGGTGAAGTTTTTTTTTTTTCTCCATTGTGAAGACTCGTGCGCGTGTGTGAGAGAGTTCACAGGAACACGGTCAGAATCACACCTCAGGACGATTCCCTCCAGAACACGGCTGCACAGTGAGCTGTATTTTAAACCACCTTCACAGATCCAAGACGTCTCCTGGAGTTCATTAAAACACAGCTGAGATTGAGATATTAGGAAGCTTGGCTAATTGGTTAGCATTTAAGCCTAGGTCACAACCGGACGTGCTATTTTTGGCGTTTCCCAAATCGCTGCGTATTTTATTTTTTTTTTTTGTTCGTGGAGAAAGACGCACGTTGGCCGTAAGTTTGTCTTGCAACCTGAAAAAAACATAAGCGTCCGTAGAGTTTGTTTGACATGACAAAGAACCTCTGCGGCCGGTCTACGGCTCGAAAATCAGCACGTCACACTCGCGCCCTCCGTGCGTTTTTTGCACGTAGACCGGCCGTAGGAGCACGTACGGCCGGTTGCGACCGAGGCTTTACATGTTAGCATGTTCAATTTTAACCTCAACATCTTGCCGCCGTTATGCCCAACACCATCCCCACACCGTTCCAGTGGCATCCAAGATTCATTTTATTTTAGAATAAAATTCTGAGTTGACTTTTTTTTTTGGGGGGGGGTTGACTTTTATCAACATCTTTGTCAACTTTGTTAAACGGTTTCCTACATTAGAGTGGCACACAGCTACTAGCTATTTAAGTTATTCCACGAAATCGAGTCGTAAACAAGCTGATAGCCGACGAGGTGCGTAGCACCGAGTTGTCTACAATCCATGTACGACCAGATTGAGTGGAATAACTGTTTTTTATTCTATCCACATTCACTGGATTTTGAGAAACAGAACATTATTTTTTGCAAATTCAATAAATAAATAATTTTGCAGTATACAAAGCGTCTGACAAAATAATTTCTGCTTAGAATGTAAACAAACCTGCGAAATGACAGGAGCACTTTGTGAAAAATGTGATAATTCTTGAAAAATTCAAAAAAAGATACGTTCTTACCATCAAATACTTTCATTCCATATTTTGTTGCAATTTTTTTTTGGTATTTTTTGGGGTTTTGTTTTCGAGTAGAGTTTTTTTTTTTTTTTTCGTCCTCTGTTGGTTCAGCAATACGCGCCGCCATTTTGTTTTGCTTTACTCACGGTATATGAGCTGATATATCCTGGTAGCCAATCAGAGCGTGCGATTGCTCATATCCAGTGAATGTGGATAGAATAAATTTGTAATATGCTGCTCAGATACAAACTTTTTTTTTTCTGTAACATTTTTAATTTGTGGCTGGAAAAAACACGAACGTTTGGAACTCAATAATGTAGCAGTCATAAAATAGAAATCTATAAGTTTGTATGAGCTGATAGCCGACAAGGCGCGTAGCACCGAGGTCTCTATAATCCATGTACGACGAGATTGAGTGGAATAACTGTTTTATTCTATCTACATTCACTGGATTTTGAGAAATGGAGCATTTTTATTAATTTTATTAAATTTTTTTGGGGGGGGGTTGTTTTCAAGTAGAGTTTTTATTTCTTCCTCAATTGGTTCAATAACGCGCTCTGTCATTTTGTTTTGCTCTACTCATGGTATATGAGCTGATAGCCTAGTAGTAGAGTAGCCAATCGGAGCACACGATTGCTCATATCCAGTGAATGTGGATAGAATAAATAATATATATAAGGGGCGGCACGGTGGTGTAGTGGTTAGTGCTGTCGCCTCACAGCAAGAAGGTCCCGGTTCGAGCCCCGTGGCCGGCGAGGGCCTTTCTGTGCGGAGTTTGCATGTTCTCCCCGTGTCCGCGTGGGTTTCCTCCGGGTGCTCCGGTTTCCCCCACAGTCCAAAGACATGCAGGTTAGGTTAACTGGTGACTCTAAATTGACTGTAGGTGTGAATGTGAGTGTGAATGGTTGTCTGTGTCTATGTGTCAGCCCTGTGATGACCTGGCGACTTGTCCAGGGTGTACCCCGCCTTTCGCCCGTAGTCAGCTGGGATAGGCTCCAGCTTGCCTGCGACCCTGTAGAACAGGATAAAGCGACTAGAGATAATGAGATGAGATGAAAAAATACAAATTTATTTTCCTATCATCAACTTTTTAATATTAATTTTTATTAAATAAAAAAAATCTCTTTACCCATCTTTTGTAAAGGTTGGAGTAAAATATAATAGTCTATTAACTAAAATATTCATTTTATTAAAGAAAAAAATCATAAATATTCCTTTTCTCAATAAACCTTTCTGAGCATTTGTTCTTCCTCAATTTGCTTCTCTTTTCTTTATCTTTCAACAGTCTGTAAAAAAAGAGAGTTCTGATTTCTGATTAAATCTATTTGTACACACGTGCACAACAGCTCTTTCACATTTTAGATCTTTTTTTTGTTGTTTTTGTAACATTAGAGCTGTGTTACTTCCACCCACAGTGAAGTCACACTCATTGCTGCGATTGTACGTTATTGCACCGTGTGCTATCTCAACAAAACGGTTACAATAAGCAAGAAACTAAGTGATTACACAGATTTATCTTCGTGCAATGCATCATTACTGTTAACTCCTGAGAAGAGGAATGAAAATAACGCACTGTCCAAAAAAACACAAGACAAATATTTCAGTACGAACTGACGGAAAGTGTTTGAGGCTGGAGTTGTCCTTTAACCGGCGTGAACAGTTTCTCTCCTCAGTCACGCCGTTGCCTGTCACGCTTCCTGCTTTTTCATTCCCTTCTTTATAGCCCTTTCAGTCTTCTCATGCTGTGGGTTTTTATTTTTTTCTGACTCCTGCCTTTTGTTCCATGTTCAAGGTTATGGAGTTGTTGAGTGAGTGACTCGAGGTAAGAAGGCAGCTGAAGCGTGATGTTCCTGAGCGGTGGGAGGAAATCGCCTGACTGAACGTAGCATGAATAACACATTCCTCACAACACGGGTGAACGTCCACGGCTTCAAAGCGGACAATTGCACAATGCCGTCAACGAGCCCAGCAACTTCTTATTATTTGTATTATTTTTGGTAGCAAACGTTTAAAGTGCTCGAGAAATTAAAATTGGATGTTTTTAGAGCTTTTCGTTCCTGTTTCTTAGGCTACATCCACACGACAAAGGCAACGAGATTTTTTTTTTTTTAAATATCGCGTCCACATGGGCAACGGATCAGTAAAATAACAGGTTCATATGGCAACGCAACGCTTGCTGAAAACGATGCAATACACATGCCACACCTCTACGTGCGCTGTAAGACGGTCCCATCGGAGAGACCAGAACAATAGAAGAAGTAGACACATGCGCATAAACCCCTTCTTCTGTAGCATTAGCCACACAAAGTTTTGATTATTAATCAGTAGCGTAAAATAGTATCTATTGTCTAAGACACTTATTTATATTTCATATTAAAACGTCTATGTAAATTAATACATAGAAAGCCTGGCCAGGCGCTGAACGTTCTTCTGCCTTCACTTTAAGAGAAATTCAGGGCGAGCATGAGCCTAGGTTCTTCCCTGTCACTGTCACACGCGCACACCTTCTCACTCCCTGTCCTATGGCTATAGTCCCTTTAAATCACGTGCTCGTTTTTTGAATGGCGACGCGGAAAGAGGAATGAACGGGGGTAGATGGAGAGAGAGAGGAATGAACGGGGGTAGATGGAAGCCAGTACGCCAACATTCTGAGATCCTCCAGAATTCTTTAATGGTCCGGAATAAATTGAATGCTACACGTTGATGGATTACTTTGTTCTTCTACGCCCTTTTTGAGGAATGTATTGTCGGACTTAAACCAACATCTGAAGAGGTGAGATCGCTCCTTTTTTTTTTTTTTCCCTATTTTTGCTGGCGGGATTGTCATGTGGTTGTGACATCATCGTAAACAAATCCGTTCTACTCATCCAGACAACTTCGCAACGGCGCCGTTGCCAGATTTTTCCACTCTGGAACCCGTTCTCAAAAGATTTCGTTTTGGGGCACCCAAAACGCCGGTGCCGTGTGGACGCCAGGCCGAAACGATAAACAATTTTATCAGATTCACCTGAATCCGTTGCCGTGTGGACAGGGCCTTAGTGTTTGGTCTCGAATAATCCTGCACTAGTTTTGCTTTCATCCAGTTAGATGCTCTTTAGAGGGTGTATGTCCCGCTCCTAGGGGTGTGTCTTGCTCAAATATGGTTCATTGATGCATTATTGTCCTCGTTTATTCCCTTTTCCAGTTATCACTAGGACGTATCGGTGAGAAAATGTTTGGAGCTTCAGTTCGAACATGGGGGACTTTTGGTGTCTTCTTCTCAGAGGGACTGTTTTACAAACTTGGGGCTGTTCAGTGCTGGGAACGTCGCAATCAGGAGCACAGTTCCGTAGTTATGGAATTCTGTCTCGATCAGTAAGAAACATTTTATCGACCTCTCGGCAACACTGACGTGCGACCTCGTCTCAAACACCTACAACAAAAAGACACTTCATCTTGTTGTCCAGGATAAACAGGTTAAAGGAGAACTGAAGGCAAATTTTTTATGATCAAAATTCTATTTATGTCATTTGATTAAACATCGGAATGCATTTTTGATCGCTATTTTGTCGCTGCTATAGCAAGTTCTGAGTGTTTGAAATATGCTCTGTAACATATCAGTCCATATGTCAAAGCAACAGCCGTAAACGAGATTCGTTGAGACCTGTGCGAGACATCGTAGGACGGAAGTAAAACGTACAGCGGAAATCAAAGCGACCGACATCTGCCAACATCGTTAAAAGACACGCGCGCCCTCTTTCGAACGCTGACGTAATCAAGCCGGAAGTTTTGTTTGTTTATGAATACAAATATTAATTTACAAATATAAATGGCCACGTCGGCAGATGTTGGTCACTTTGATTTCCGCTGTACATTTTACTTCCGTCCTACGATGTCTCGCACAGGTCTCAACGAATCTCGTTTACGGCCGTTGCTTTGACATATGGACTGATATATTACAGAGCATATTTCAAACATTCATAACTTGCTATAGCAGCGACAAAATAGCGATCAAACATGCATTCCGATGTTTAATAAAATGAGAAATAGAATTTTGATGATAAAAAATTTGCCTCCAGTTCTCCTTTAACTTTGACGAAATATTTTTTCAGTACTTGTATTTGTAAAACATTTTCAAATTTTATTTAATGGATTTGTAAATCTTAAAATCCCACAGTTCCCAAATCATAAAACACGCCATGTATCATAGCATCATCTTCAGAGCATTCTCCGTCCATATCTGCATTTCCTTTCAGCAGAAACGTCTCTGAAGCTCTCTGCTTTCCTGTGTTGATGAGAGGAACATTAGAAGCCAGTGGGAGTCGAAAAGAGAAACTTTAATGATTATCACCTAAAGGATTGAGACAATGGGCCTTCTGAAGGAAGACAGAAGACGAGAACAATGTGAACAATGGAGAACTTCCCCTGTCTGGAACGAGCGGCCTTGTTTAAAAAAAAAAAAAATTCAAAGCATCATTCTTTTCTTCTCTGAACATCTGACTCACAGGTGGCTGTGAGGGCGGGGGACCTCCGAAACAACCCAGGAGGTGATGACCCTGTCGTAACCCCTCACTCTGGTTAAACCGCACCATCCTTCCTCTACAACACCTGTTCAGTCATGAAGAGGATTTGCTCAGGGTCAATAAGAGGTCACACTGCACATTTTCATTTTGTACACTGAGGATCTCGCTGTGTGGATCAGACACGAGTCTGGATGCAGCGATTCAGTGGACGCATCCGAGCACTTAGTGTTGAAAAATAATAACGCAGATCAGTGGGGCTCATTTATCGAGCCGAAAGTGAACGGATTTATTCGTAAATTTTATATTCGTAAATTATTATTCATATTCACAAATTCGTATAAGTAAATTATACAGATTTGTAAATTCGTATTCGAAAATTTGTATTCGTATTTGTAAATTTTTTTAATTTTCATTCATATTCACAAATTCTTTTAAGTAAATTAGTATACATATTTGCAAATTCATATTCACAAATTCGTATTTGTAAGTTAGTATACGTATTTGTAAATTCGTGTTCATAAATTTGTATTCTTAAATTCGTATTTGTAAATTTTAAAATTATTCATATTCACAAATCCGTATAAGTAAATTAGTATATGTATTCGCAAATTCATATTCACAAATTTGTATTTGTAAATTAGTGTACGTGTTTGTAAATTCGTGTTCGTGAGTTCGTATTCGTAAATTTTTTTTACATTATTCATATTCACAGATTCGTATGAGTGAATTAGTATACGTATTCGCAAATTCATATTCACAAATTCGTATTTGTAAATGTGTATTTGTAAATTCATATTCGTAAATTTTTTAATTAGTATTCATGTTCGCAAATTCGTGTAAGTAAATTAGTATTCATAAATTAGTATACGTATTTGTAAATTCATATTCGTAAATTAATATTTGTATTCATAAATTTGTATTTGTGAATTTAATTAGTATTCATATCGGCAAATCCGTATTCTTAAATTAGTATTAATATTCGTAAATTCATATAAATTCATGAATTAGTATATGTATTCGTGAATTTGTTTGTAAATTAGTATTCGTGTTTGTAAATTCATGTTTGTAACTTCAAAATTAGTATACGTATTCGTTAATTTGCATTCATAAATTTGTATTCGTAAATGTTTATATTAGTATTCATCTTCACAAATTCGTATTTGTAAATGCATAAATGAGTAGACATTTTTGTTAATTTCTCATTCGTAAATTATTATACGTATTTGTAAATTCGTATTCATAAACTCATTCGGTGGTCCGTGTTCTGGACTGTACCAGCGAAGCATTTTAGTTTGAGTTGACCAGCATTGAGTCGATGTGGATCTGGATGTCTGGGTGAAGAAACGCGGTGGTGGTACAGTGTTCTCTCTCTCTCTCTCTCTCTCGGGACACTTCTCCCTGATCCACTTCCTAAAGGCACCATCAGTACGAGCAGTGTGGCAAAGTGCAGCCCTCCATTACCCACTCCAAACACAAGCAGAGTTTAAAGCAACTTCACCCTGCACTTAAAACGTCACACAGTCAGACAAACTGCTGCCGTGTGACCCCACATTACCACTCGCACGAGGAACTCACACTTCCGCTTCATTAACGTCTTAGCTCACTACTACGCCTTTATGCGCCTGCAATTTAGGATTAAATCCTCCACCTTAAATGAGAGAGAGGGAAAGAAAGAGAGATCGAGAGAGAGAGAAAGAAAGATAAGGAAAGAGAAAGAGAGAGAGCTTGAGGGAGGGACAGAGAGAGAAGGAAAGAGAGATTGAGAAAGAAATGGAGAGATTGAGAGAGAAAAAGAGGGAGAGAGCAAGAGAGGGAGAAAGAGAAGGATAGATAGATTGAGAGAGGGAGAAAAAGATAGAGAGAGAGAGAGATTGAAAGAGAAAGAAAGAGATAAGGAAAGAGAGCTTGAGGGAGGGAGAGAGAACAAGAGAAAGAGAGGGAGAAAAAGAGAGGAGAGCGATTGAGAGAGAGAAAAAAAAGATTGAGAGAGAGCGGGAGAAAAAGAGCGAAGAGAGAGAAGGAGAGAGGGAGAAAGAGCTTGAGGGAGGGAGCGAGAGAAAGAGAGAGAAGGAAAGAGAGATTGAGAAAGAAATGGAGAGATTGAGAGAGAAAAAGAGGGAGAGAGGGAGAAAAAGAGAAGGATAGATAGAGAGAGGGAGAAAAAGATAGGAGAGAGATTGAAAGAGAAAGAAAGAGATAAGGAAAGAGAGCTTGAGGGAGGGAGAGAGAACAAGAGAAAGAAGGAGAGGGAGAAAAAGAGAGGAGAGCGATTGAGAGAGAGATTGAGAGAGCGGGAGAAAAAGAGCGAAGAGAGAAGGAGAGAGGGAGAAAGAGCTTGAGGGAGGGAGCGAGAGAAAGAGAGAGAAGGAAAGAGATTGAGAAAGAAATGGAGAGATTGAGAGAGAAAAAGAGGGAGAGAGGGAGAAAAAGAAGGATGGATAGATTGAGAGAGGGAGAAAAAGATAGGAGAGAGAGATTGAAAGAGAAAGAAAGAAAGAGATAAGGAAAGAGCTTGAGGGAGGGAGAGAGAACAAGAGAAAGAGAGGGAGAAAAAGAGAGGAGAGCGATTGAGAGAGATAGATTGAGAGAGGGAGAAAAAGATAGGAGAGAGAGATTGAAAGAGAGAAAGAAAGATAAGGAAAGAGAGCTTGAGGGAGGGAGAGAGAACAAGAGAAAGAAAGAGGGAGAAAAAGAGAGGAGAGAGATTGAGAGAGAAAAAAGAAAGATTGAGAGAGAGCGGGAGAAAGAGCGGAGAGAGAGAAGGAGAGAGGGAGAAAGAGAGCTTGAGGGAGGGAGCGAGAGAAAGAGAGGGAGAAACATTGAGAGAGAGAAGGAGAGAGAGATTGAGAAAGGAAAAAGAGAAAGAGGGGGAAGAGAGATTGAGGGAGAAAGAGAGAGAGAGAACTGAAAGATTTCTAGTGGAGAGTCAGGAAGTACAGATTGTGGGTAATGTGTACATAATGAGGGGCATTACTGAAGAGCTTGGGAAGTATGTTTCCTGACTGATCATCCTCACATGAGATGGTCTATAAATAACACACAGAGAGAGAGAGAGAGAGAGAGAGAGAGAGTGCAGATGGAGGAGTATGGCTGAAGAGCAAGTCAATGTTTCCTTTCAGTGACGGGGCTTTGAAGTACAAAACCTATTAAGATGAAAGAAGAGGCTTCCAAAAACAGGAGCGAGATCAATAATGGGGTTTTTGAGGTTCTTTTGCACTACAGTATCTCGCGCAGTACGTCAGGCCTGGAAGGTCGCGCGTGTTCGTGTATCATCCTGGTGCCACAAATCTCAATTACACATCAAAACGAAACGATTTCTCCACGAAACATCTCGAGTGTCGTATGATTCTGCATTTCCTTTCCAAACAGGAAGTCCGAGTGACTCCATGTTGAAGTGCCTGACAGCCAGTGGTGTTTGAGACACATCATGCCACACCTCCGGTGCCGAATCTAAATAAACCTGACAGCAAATTAATGAGCTAGCTAAATATTTAGAGCAGCAATTAAACATTTAACAGTTACTTCACGAAATCGACTCGTGCGTGAGCTGATAGCCGACGAGGCACGTAGCACCGAGTTCTCTATAGACCCTTTTCAGTCACGTGACCTTCGTAAACGCGACCACCATTTTGGACATGTAGTGGACTTCGGCTCGAATCGGTTTGAATGCGAGGAAGGCGACAAACATGAAAGAAAAAGGAGCGAGATGCAGAAAACTGTATTTACTAGTTTACTGTAATTATGATCTGGCAGCTATTTACACCGGATCCAGTGTAAATAGCTGCCGGAGCCAACGTCCGAGCGTTCCGGAGCGCGCACGCTCCGGCCGGCCACGAGCTAGCGCGCTCCGGAACCTCGGACGTTGGCTCCGGCAGCTATTTACACTGGATCCGGTGTAAATAGCTGCCAGATCATAATTACAGTAAACTAGAATGGAATGTTAACAGCAATGTAATGCCTTTTCTGGCTAATTTTATTCGTCTTACCTCCAACAAAGTGGTCACTACACAAGCGTTGGTATGCCGCTGTTCATCTTCTCCGTCGGTCAGCATCTACCGGGATCCGATAAAATGATAACCCTTGGCTTGTTTGTTGATGGTTACTACATCCAGGTGCACAACAATATAGTGGCATGATGGAAGTCTTGCTGAAAATAAACACTTTCTTTGCTGCCGTTCCTCAATGCTGGCTGTGGTAAACTACTGGTAGTACATGTCCAAAATGGCGGCCGCGTTTGTCGTGACGTCACGTGGAAAGGGTCCATAATCCATGTACGGTGAGATTGACAAACCGTACACTTAACAAACCGGCGAAATGATGGGAGCAATTTGTGAAAAATACATTAATAATTCTTGAAAAATTAAAACCAAAAAAAGATACGTTCTTGCCATCAAATACTTTCATTCCATTTTTTTTTCCTTCTTTTTTTGTATTTTTGGGGGTTTTGTTTTCGAGTAGTTTTTATTTCGTCCTCGGTTGGTTCAGCGGCACGCTCTGCCATTTTGTTTTTCTCTACGCACGGTGTATGAGCTGATATTCTAGTAGTAGAGTAGCCAATCAGAGCGTGCGATTGCTCATATCCAGTCAATGTGAATTGAATAAATCACAAATATACCTATCGCAATATCAGCATCACAATCATCAGCTGTGTTTGAAGATTTAAGGCAAATCATCTTGATACTTTTTTTTGAGTCGATTTTGAGATCTTTGTCATCTAGCGTGGTCCAGTTACGTTATTGTGAACACAGAAGATCTCCTTTTACTAAGATTAAGAAAAAAAAAACAGCACAGTAAATGTTTAGCGTTTTACTTTATTAATGAGAGGAGACGTGATTGACGTTAACCCCAACCCACATGGTCAATGATGATGAACAATAACCCACTTCTCGTTGTTTTTTTCCGTCTCCCACAAGTGCTTTTTTTTTCCTTTTCTTAAACCTCCCCCATCCTTCTTGTGAAGTACACACAGGAAAAACATCCGCCACTCTCGTCTGAAGGCTTGACTCACTGATCTCCTCACCCACTCTTTGTGCTGACCTCCATTGACCTTTCCTTCTGAGCCATAGTGGAAGAGTGCATCAGGTTCAGAGCTCGAGTTCCAGCACGTTCATTGGATGCCACACCGTTCTCTCTTCCTGTCATGCCTCGGCTCCCCTGCGAGCTGGCGTATCTGCTTATTTATGAGCCCGTTAGTGGAAGGAGATCCCAGCACCTTTCTCGCAGAGCTAAAATTAGGAGCTCGTTTCACGCCGTGTTTATATGATACGCCGGAGGTGCTGTGAAACTCAGTGCTGGGTTTGTTCCTGTCTGGCACAGGAAGCCGTGTCTGACCAACCCAGCTGTGGGAAAGTCAAGATGGTGCTGGCTGGGGCTTTTGGTTTCCTACTTAGCACATGATCAAGACTTTTCTCTGGCACTGATAAAATGGGATTCTCCCTTTCTTGGGTGACATCCTTACTCACTCATCCTGTTCAGAGGGTTGGGATGTGTAACGTGTAATCGACTTGGTTTTAATTCTGTACGGATTTGTGGAGGAAAAGATGCTACTGAAGACCAAAATTTTAAACGTAAATGATATCCTGCCCAGAAAAATGGTGTCTCATTCTCGATAATGTCTTAACTACATTCTTTAACCCTACATCAACACAACCAAGGCGACAAGTCACTCGAGACACTTGTAGTCTGTAGCTGGTGGGCGTGTCCAGCATTATTTAAAAAAAAAAAAAAGCTCTGACATGAAATTGTTGTAGCTATGTATAGCTTTTAAATGCAACCAGTTCAACACAAATTAAACCAGAATGTCAAGGATGTAGGAGCTCATCTGGCCTGCCATCAAAACAGCCATGACGACCAAACAAAACTGAAATGTGACAATGTGAGAGAGGACCAACCTCCACGACTAATTGTTTACAACAGGAAAATCAACAAAGGACTAGATTTCGTTCCCTGAGTGTAGATCGACCCGAAACGTCGATCAGAACTGAATTCGCATGATAACTGAGAGAGGAGATACAAATCTAGTCAGAAGAAAATGCATGAAGTTGACCTGATTTTACACATTTGTTCGCAAAAAATTGACAATACAACGACCAAGTTTTGTGCAGAAGGTCGATTTCTTTCAAATAAAACAATCAGAACTGAAATCCATTGAGAACTGAAGGAGGGAGGAGACAAGATTTAGCTGAAAATAAACAAATTGTTTACAACAGGAAAATCAACAAACAAATGACCAAGTTTTGTTCCTCAAGGGAAGATCGAGCCAAAATATCGATCAGACCTGGAATCGGATGAGAACTCTGAGAGGAGATACAATTCTAGTGAGAGGCCTGGAAAATTCATTAATTTGGCCTAATTAGTAACTCGTTAGCAAAAAATTGACAAAACAGCAACCAAGTTTTGTGTGGAGTGATGAGTTCTTTCAAACAAAACAATCGGAGCGGAAATCCGTGGAGAACTGACGGAGGAGATACGATTTAACTGAATTGTGGATGACGGACGCCACGGCAATGGCCTTATGGTCAAATGGGCTAATAAAGCACCAATCAGTGTGAAAATCAGTTTTTATTTCCTGGTTACATTCTGGGCTTCGCAAAGCAAGCGATCTGTACTCCTTACATTCACTCACTAGAGGCACCAGCGCTCTCTACTTCCTTCCAAGCTTTATTTTTCTTCATAACATCTCTATACATGTTTAACAAGAGCTTGTATATAACAGGATAAAATGAAACCATGGTTATAAGCACCGACTAGTGGCCTAGTCCGCCTCTTGATCGGGAGATCGTGAGTTCTATTCACGGTCGGGTCATACCAAAGACCATCATAAAAATGGTACCTACTACCATCTGGCAAGGCATGCTGCAATACAGATGTGCATGGGGAGTTAAACACTCGTGGTTACCAGAGGACTAGCCCCCCACTGTAACCCTAGCTATGTAATAGGCGAGAGGCCGAGGGCTACGGAAACGGAGATCGGCGCCGCCCGATGCGCCACCATCAGAGTTGAGCCTGGTTAGTACTTGAGTGGGAGACTGCCCAGGAATACCAGGTACTGTAAGGCGTGGGAAGGACTTTGACTTTTTTGATGGTTATAAGCGTTTCGTCCTTTATTTTGTGCATCACGCAGTAAATGCAGGTAGGAACTAAAATCGTGGGCAGGGAACTTGGGGTTCTCCAGAAAATCTGAAGTCGCCGGCTAAAAAAAAAAAAAAGGAGTAGGCGGCTTTGGAATTTGTGGCGGAGCCAAAGGTGCGTTAATGCTAGGGGGGGTCTGGGGATATACCACCCTGGAAAATTTCGAAATTTACATGCCTTCTGGTGCACTCTTGGCTAATCAATTACTCACCATTTCCCTGTAAAATACTTGCAAAATATGTCTGAGATTTCCCTCCAGGTGTGTGTCCCCGGCTTTCTCAGTTCCCCTCTGTAGTACGCTGCCTGGCTCTGTAACATAACTACATACACTACGGTGTGGTCAAGTGGTCTGGCTCAGCCAATCAGAGCTTGCTAGACCCAAATCGAAGATAATTGCGTGGTGGAATAATTGGATTCGCAGCAAATTATGGGCAGCGGAGACGATATAAATCGCTTGAACATTGAAAGGCAAGCTTTTGTTTTTTTCTTGGATCGAGTAGCTGCCGCAGACTGTCTATCTAGGCGGAGAAAACCGCTGGTTACCAGCGCTTGTGGACATCTCTGGAACTCACGAAACATCAGCTCACATGTGTCCGAGGACTCATTCAAGACCGTGTTTAGCTTTTTCACATCATACATAATTTGCACAAACTTGAGAATCTTGGTTCAAAGTTTGTTGTGGCTGAAATCGCTGTTCCGTGAAGTCCGCGTACATAGAAAACGAACAGCCGCTTTTCATTTTGACGTTTGCTAGCAGTGAGACTTGCAGTTTCAGCTTTCTAAAAGGGTTCGACCTGGAACCTTTTCTGAAAGGGAAACCCTTTTCTGAAAAGGAAACCATCTGGTGTGATCTTATTGAGTGGTAGACAGAAAAGCTGCTAAGGTTGAACCATTTTAGGATTTTTGTAAATTCTCAGTTGGGATTGCTCGGATATCACAGAGTGACCTAAAGGCATCATCAAAGCAAGACTAATGGAATGCAAAGGTTCTTGAGGGCTTGAAGGGGTTCCTCAGGAGCCTTAGATCTGTCCCTTGAGTTTTACATTGAACTTGGTTGGTGGGAAAAAGCGCCCAGAGAAAGGCATAAGTCCAAGCCTCTTTTCTTGCATTTAGCCTAATCAGCTTGACCAGACTGGGAAACTGAAGCCATCGATTGTTACACCGCTTCAGAAATGTCATGAGCCAGATGATGGAGTATGTAGAAACCCGGTTCCTGTGGGAACAGTATGATTAAAGGGGATGTAAACCTGCTTACATGCTAAAAGGTTTCTGAAAACACTGATTCACATCCATTCACGCACGCCCCAGTCTGAAAAGCACACTCCCTAGTGGCTTCAATATCGTGGTGAAAATCTGAAACATCCCAAATTGTGCTTTTCAGCCTGATTTGAGGAACTCTCAGTAGCATCACGTCCCTCCCGTGGCACTAATCCAGGTCATAGGAAGTACTGTGCCAGCGAGTCATGATCGTCTGCTTCCTGAGCTTGGCTTGAAGACGTCTGTGTCTGTTCACACGCATTCTGTTCTCGGATTATCTGCTGCTCGTCACTGGCAGGAGTCTCGACAGCCAAGCCAACGAGGATTTATCACTGGCTTACCTCAGAGGTAGCCTCATGTTTCTACACCACCATCAGATATGTAATGTCTTTGACTTGTTGGAGTGTGTGGAGGTCCAAACCACAAGCTTACTCTGCAGAGTTTTCGGTGTGTGAGAACAGGAAGTGAATGACTTGTGCTGTGGTGAGAAGAGCAAAAGAAGAGGAAGAACCACACCACACCACACATCACTGATTCACACAAGAACATGCGAGAAGTTCAGGTTCTTTTTGAATCATTCTGGTTTAGAGCTACACAGTAAATCAACCACACTGCTGAAATGGAATCAGTTGCAATATTGAAGTTTGGAAGAAGTGAACTGATTGGCTTGTCTTGGAGTTCTAGTTGTTTTTGTGCATTAAATCACGAGCACCTCGTTCACCGTTCAGCTTCGTTTGATTAAACACTGTGCTGGAAATTCTTGCGCTACTGGTGATTTTCTTCTCCAAGACACCTGAGCAACACCGACTACACCCTTCACGACTGATCTAACGAGTAGATAAAATGTTCAAGACAAAAAAAAAATGACAAAGTCCAGACAGTGGCCTCAAAACGTACAAGAAACCTCGACTTGTTACATTTCATGGCAGCCTGTATTGTATCAAGAAGGTCCTGCGTGTGGCTCCAGGGCTAATGGCAGGCTTGAAAGAGCCCCCGCTGCCTCCGAGACTCTCTCGCTGTGCACAACCGTCTCCGGCTGAGCTTTCTGAAGGGCACGGGCTCAGCTGGGCCCCGAGCCACCCATGACTATGGCTGTCAGTCAAAAGCACGAACCTTCACCTACTCTGCTGTAGCGCTGCAAGCTTATTAGCACGCTAAACATCCATGCAGCCAGTCAGCCTGCGTGTGTTAGACGTACTCATTACTCATGCAAAAAAATAAATAATGGAAACCTATGTAAATCCATGTGCGTTCAGAATCATTTGTGAATTTGGTTTTGGTTACACGCTGACGCACTTTTCAACATTTGCATGGAAGGTCTCAGTTCAACACTCAGCTCAGGGTTTAACTGTGAACGACGTTCGTGTGATTTAAGGAAGTAACAGCTCTTGGTGCATTAACCTTCTGCTCTGTGCGTCATGTGGAGTAGACAGAGGAATCAATGTGGGGGGAAAACATTTAAAGTGGGTCAGTTACATAAAAATTAACACGATTGAGTGAGTGAGTGTGTCTGGAAAGAACAAGCAACGTCAAAAAGTTAATTAATTACATTTTTCTTCCTCCTCGATAGTCCTCAGGATGTTTTTCTTTTCTGGAAAAGCAAATCTTTAATTTGACCATGACATACATTCGTCACTTCAACTTCAAGTCTTGGACAGCAAGAGACGGACGGCAAGTGGGGGAGGGGAGGGGAGAACAGAAGTGGCTGAAGCGAGGAGAGGAAGAAGGTGAGAGATGGGTGGAGAGTGGAAATACAAGTGCTGACTGCAAACTCGCAAGAAGTGGAAGAGCCACGGTGGAAAATGAGGAACAGAAAGTTAAAAAAAAAATGACTCGGACACGAGACGCACCGAAATATTAAGGCTAAGTGGAGCACAAGAACAGGATGTGTTGCACAAAACAAAAATAGGCAGGAAACTGAAAGGACAGCAAATTATCGTGAGAAAGACGAGAGTGAGTAGGTATAGGACATGGCAGGGGGTAAAAAAAAAAACAAGATGGAAAAGTGTCAGTGAGGTTGTGATGAGTTGAAGAAACGGACCGAGCGAAAGCAGTACGAACCCATACCTGAAAATTTTGCGCTCGAATGATGCCTTTACAATGTGATACAAGACGATGCCCGAAATCGACACCAACATGGTTGTAAATCCAGACAGTCATCACTGTGCACGTTAAAAATAGTCTCACTATTGCACAGTGTTGCTGTTGCACCATATTTGCTCGTCCATACAACTATAGCGTCACTCGTCGAAAAAGAATCTCAAGCACGTTGAAAAACCTCTGGATACTGATCAGTCAAAGTTCTGATTCGTTTTCTATTAAAGTGACACAGGTCAATATGCTGGTTCAGGAATCATTTAAGCCACTCCCCTTTCTGAATTGTTTGAGCTGATACCCATCCCCATAGCTGGTATGCAATATCTTGTTTCGGTACATTTTATTTCCTAACGCAAGGCGTCCTAACCACGTGTTCGTCTGTTTACAAACCGCTCGCTCAGCAGCAGTGTTGTAGTCGAGTCACTAAACCCCGAGTCCAGTCTCGAGTCCCCCATGTTCAAGTCCAAGTCATTTAAAGAAAATTTCGAGTCAAGTCCGAGAACAAGACTCCAACCGCACCATGTGACGGTGTCTGTTTCAGCGCCATTAACATGAGTTTGTTCCTGAACTTGGCGTATGAACAGGTGACTGTGCTTCTCTTTATCAGGGAGTGTGAAGTATTCTGTCAGAGATGGTTGGGAGACGGATGGAAGTGCAGAAGGTGTGTTTATTAATACAAGTGAAGACGGTAAACAATCCAGAGCGGCAGGCACAACAGGGTATCGTAGACTCGGCAGAATCAAAGACGAAAAAAAGGAACTCGGACAAAGAAATAAGGCTCGGTAACATGTCAGGAACGCAACTCAATAGTTTGCAAAGTAAGTGTTTTTTCACAGTTTTTATATCGGCACGCTGATTGCACCTTAATCCTGTGCAGGTGCGAGTTGTTTATGGCGCGCGCCCGAGAGTCTATCTGATGCACGCGCCAAGGCACGCAGGTGTGACACTCTTGCACAAAATTAGTGTTTTAAAACTTGATCTCAGAAATCATCCCATCGAGTACTTTCCACTAAAATGATTTCCACTGCAGACACTTGTCTGCTTTTAATGCAGTGTCTCCTGAAGGCCACACGCATCCAATGTCAGTTTTCAGCCTTGTCTCTTGCATACAGAGATTTCTCCAGATTCTCTGAATCTTTTTGTAATGAAGCAAGAGAACAGTCACCTTATCCTGCCTTGAGCCCAGGTCTACAGGATGCCAAACCTTTACCCTGACCACAACACCAAAGAGCTAGGCTCGTTGGCATGGCCGTCAGAGCACATACTCAAGTGTAGTGACTGGCACTCCATCACACTTTTAATGATATTATGGACCATAGATCAGGGGTTCTTAACCATACCAGGGTGCCCCACCCACTCCTGCTGCTTCACCCATCTCTGGGGTCCCTCACACGGGGGCCACCTATCCTGGGGGTCCCTCGTATGGCTCATATACAGGGCACACCTCTGATGGCCTCCTAGCAAGTTATCCCACTTCTGACACCATCTGTTGTGAAGCAAGAGAACAGTCACCTTATTCTGTCTTGAGCCCAGGTCTACAGGATGCCAAACCTGCACCCTGACCACAACACCAAAGAGCTAGGCTCGTTGGTATGGCCGTCAAAGCACATACTCAACTGTAGTGATGGGCACTCCATCACAATTTTAATGATATTATGGACCATAGATCAGGGGTTCTCAACCTTTTCTACTTTAAAGCCCATCTATTCATACTTGTAACGAGTCGAGGCCAATTAAAAAGGATCTCCAATTATTTTGGCTCATCTGTTCTATTAGAATCTAATAATCTACTGTAAAGTGTATTAAATGGGATGCAACATCACTCCCTGTTACAGATCTGAGCTCAGGAATTAAATAAATGCAATTAAAAAATTTTAATTGTAGGTCTTGTATGGATGTAAAACTGTATGGATGGTACCAGAAGCCAACATCAATCCATGCGCACAGGTCATTCTCAGTCAAAAGGGATTAATGATCCAAAAGTGGAGTCTGGTCCATTAACACAAGAACTTATTGCCATGTTTTTGTACAGAAAACAAGCAAGTTATTAAAACCAAGAATTACATGCTAAAGAAGTGGATATAGAAACCACTCAATGGGTTTAGATCCTTACACGCTAACAAAGAAGGAATTTTCCTAGGAGTTGGAAGATTATCCATCCGTTGACTTCCCCAACATCTCAAACTACCTGGTGCTCCAGCCATCCTTCTACATGGACACATAGATGAAAACCTGGAAGAGCATGGAGGCTACAACTTTTTATATGTGGCTGGGTTAAAGATCTGGGGATCAGGACACTACAAGATAGACGGCGGTAGACGGATCTAAGTGCATGAAGAGTGTCTATCAGCAGATGTGATTATTTACACAAACAAAACACAAACGAAAGCAGAATCATAAAGCAGATTATTTAAACAGCGTTGTAAATGTGGCTAAAAACAAACATGATAATACTTTGCAAAGCCTCTGTGAAAACAGCTTCCATATCTGCGTGTGCTGATTACGCTCAAATCAGTATCAGGTGTTTCCCATAATGACTGGGTCCCAAGCGCGTGCACCGCGCGCTCTGTGAACAAGCACAGCCACTTGAGCTGCGCCAGACTCGAGCGCGTGAAGGTATGACAGTCAAATGTTCGCACGCTGTGTGACCACAGCTTTTAGCTCACGTGTATATAACCACCAAAATGCCTCATTTTCATCGATAAACCATCGCAAAGCCTCACGAGCTGTAGTGTGACTGTAGCTTAATGAGGCGGATGTGACGTCAGATGCAACCCAGCACTATGAATAAAAGTTCGCTTCATCTGCCATAGATGATGTGATCCCCAAATCCTTTGCAGGTTTACATTTGAGAAAGGTTATTCTTAAATTGTTGCACTGTTTGCCCACACAGACTGGTGAACCCCTCCCCATCTTTACTTCTGAGAGACTCCGCCTCTCTGGAATGCTCTTTTTATACCCAGTCATGTTACTGACCTGTAGCCAATTACATTACATTAACAGCAGATGGTCTTATCTAGAGCGACGTACAACATAACATACCCAGAGTAGCCTTGGGAGCAGTTGGGGGTTTGGTACCTTGCTCAAGGGCACTTCAGCCATTCCTGATGGTTTAGGGAATTGAACCGGCAACCTTTTGGTCCCAACGCTAACCACCAGGCCATGGCTTCCCCTCCAATTAACCAAATTAGTTGAGTTGTTTTGTTTTTTCCAGTGTTTTGTTCCAACTTTTTTGAAACCTGTTGCTGTCATTAAATTCAAAATGAGAATATATTTTTCAAAGAGGGCGGCACGGTGGTGTAGTGGTTAACGCTGTTGCCTCACAGCAAGAAGGTCCTGGGTTCGAGCCCCGGGGCCGGCAAGGGCCTTTCTGTGTGGAGTTTGCATGTTCTCCCCGTGTCCGCGTGGGTTTCCTCCAGGTGCTCCGGTTTCCCCCACAGTCCAAAGACATGCAGGTTAGGTTAACTGGTGACTCTAAATTGAGCGTAGGTGTGAATGTGAGTGTGAATGGTTGTCTGTGTCTATGTGTCAGCCCTGTGATGACCTGGCGACTTGTCCAGGGTGTACCCCGCCTTTCGCCCGTAGTCAGCTGGGATAGGCTCCAGCTTGCCTGCGATCCTGTAGAAGGATAAAGCGGCCACAGATAATGAGATGAGATGAGATTTTTCAAAGAAACAATAATTTTTCAGTTTCAACATTTGTTGTCTTTGTACTGTTTTCAGTGAAATGTAGGGTTTCCATGAGTTGCCAATCATCACATTCTGTTTTTATTGATGTTTTACACTGCATTCCAAAATTTTTTTAATTAATTAATTTATTTATTTTGGCAAACGTGGTTGTATTACCACCACTACTACTACTAGTGTTCATAATATTATTAACAATTCATGCAATTATACGATAATTATGAAATGTTTTAACACCCCTCCGTATTAATAAACATAGTTTTTTTTTCTTTTTCTTTTTCTTTTAACATTTCAACCTGTAGTTTTATTCGGTAATGATTTTCCCCTCATACACAATATGCTCATGTTTAACTTCACTACCAGTCATTGCGTTATCTCTCTCCCAGATTTGCTCCTCTAAAAGCATAAGGGAAGTGGATATGACTGCACGCAGTGTGAATAGCACACCGGATGTGCGGGAGTGTTCAAACACAGCTGAATGAGGTGTCCGTGGGCTGTGTTCTATCTGCAGCAGATAACGGCGCTGCCTGAGTCACAGCGTGTTGTTGACCCTGGTGTTAATGATTGGACCACTGGGTTAAACAGTAAACCAACATTATCTTCCTGCCAGCGCCTGGGGGTTTTCAACTGAATCGGTCCACGTTTCATGGTGTGGATATAGTTTGCTAAAACTAGAACTCCTTTCAGTGTTTAAAGTAAATGCTTAAAAAAAACTAGAAATATCAGATCTAAAAAAACAACAACAAGGAGAATTAAAAAAAAAAAACAACTGGATCCCGAGTTCTTGAGTAGGAATTCCAAGGTGGTGTTTTCTTTTTAGTCGGAAGTTACGAGTTACAACCTGTAGTTGAATACAGCTATAGAACGGGTAGTTTGCGTTTACTTTTAGCCAGATACAGCACTGACTCTGAGTGTTTCACCTCCACTTTTTTTTCTTTTAACCCTTTCAACAAGAGTTTGAAACCAGACCTCCAGCTGGAATATAGTGTGTGCTCTTTACACTTGAATACATGAGCAGTCCTCTCTCCTGTCTTTCTCTCTCACGCGTGCAGTCTCTCGGTCTCTGACCCCCCACTCAGTCCACCTCTCAGCCTCGTAACGGAAGGCAGTAATGATCCATTACCCACAGGCAGAACGGTGACATCAGTTTCTCGAAGACGGGCGGATTTAATTTCCTGGCCCGAGTCCGCTGGGTAATGCCGTGCTAATGGCTTCCTGTTCTGAAGCGCCACAGCGAGCTCTAATTTGTATCTGCCATGTGAGCTCACCTGGTCTGCCTGTCCAGGCTGTAAACCACATCAACACGGCGTAGTCTACACATAATCATCATTACGTTTCCTTCTTTCATATCATGAAAAAGGTTTTCGAAATAATGTGCGCAAATCAACGTCCCATGTAGACGTTGTTGTTTTTTGAGTAGTGCACTGTTTTATGTTACAGCTTCAGTCTGTGTGGAGCCTTCTCACTTCTAGCAGTGAGTCTTTCCACATTTCTTCTCCTTACACGAAAATTTATGAATGTCGGCGGCAGTGACTCGATGCCTGTCCTGGCTACCATGTTATCCCTGTTTATACAGCACAGTCAAGAGGCTTAGCCTCCACCGTGATATGATTCATCTGTGCTAACGTCTTTTATATAAGGAGCTAAATTTCCTTTGGATGCAAGCCGGTTTGTTGAGCTTCGCCTGCGTTTCTGCCAAACTGGGTTTCCTGACAGGACTCGAACAATAACCAGCTCTGAACAGCAGACACTAGGCATTTTAGGCTGCAGGTTATTTAGCACTGCATCTTCTCATCACGACTTAACCGAGTCGATATGAATCATTCAGCGAGGGTTTTATGTGCACAGTTTTTAAGTCCATCTGGTTGCGAGACTGTGTTTCTATGGTACAATGCGATACGTTAAAGGGTGAAATAAAAACATCAGGATAATGACAGCACTTGTTCATGAGGAGAACATTAGCGATGATTTGAATCTCTGCAGTACTTTATCGCCTCGTGATTGGGATAATCACAGGCAGCCCAAACAGCTTACTGAATATCTGGAGCTGTGTGTACACACACACACACACTCTCTCTCTCTCTGGCTTGCTTGTTCTTGTCCGATGACTCATCTTCTCAGTGGGATCTCGGTGACAGACTGCACTTCACACAGGAATTTTGTCAAGATGAAGCCTTCGCCTGTTTTTTTTTTTTTTGTCGTTTTTATTTTTTCCTCCCCCACTTCACCCATTTCCATAGGAATCTCCCCCGTTTCTTCAGAAAGCCATTCAGCGCCAATCACCAGGCTAATATTGGTGCATTATCTGCCCTGCGCTGCTCTTTCTCTTTCCTGTCTGTTATCATGCGTTTCCTGACAGATCTGTTGCTGCCGTCTCTCGGATAAGCGGTTTGCTCGATTGCACAAGAGCGCTATATCCTGTGACCTGGTCTTTCACGAGGTGCAGGAAACTGATAATAATGCAGCCTTGACAAACCGGCCTGAGAGAACAAGACAGAGCACGAGCATTAAGTACAGACACTACTATCATCATTGTCCAGGATTCATGTTTCTAACTGCACGATTAACGTTTTCACACGCTACAGTAATCCCAGTCGAAGTATGATGTCGTCGTCATCGTCATCTGTAAGGCAAAAAGCTGTTTATAAAACAGTGCAGATTTCATGGCAGCTGTGGACGGTCTCTGTGCAAAAAGAGATGGTGTTTATTAGCATACTTGACGTAGCATACGTATTAGAACGAGGCCGTTAATGCGAAGCTGGGATTTGGAGCTGCACTAATGTCAGAGCTGCTGTTGTAGAGAATTAACAATAATAAAACTAAAGTCCTCTGGCCAATCAGGATTGAGAATTTCATGTACTTTCAAACAACATTTTTGTTCTAAAAGCAAGGAGATATTTTGGAACTTTTTCAAATTCCATGGTCTTGCAGTAATTCCAGGGCCCTGTCGAGTCACGGCCCTCTTTTCTCAGTCTCAGGAAGCAGCTTCAGATGGCTATGGCTCACTTCCCTTGGCAGGAAATGGCCTACATTCAACATGACAAGTGTTGGTTTCACGTTTCCGCTGTACCCGCCAGCATCGGTGGTCATCTCCGCTTGCTTCACTCAGCAAAAGGCAAAGGAAGCTCACCAAAATATCTGCAAAGGCAGCCGTGATGTGGATTTCTGACTTGCTGTAGGTTAAATGAGGTCTTGATTAGCTCACACCATATTGCTGGACATGATCTTGCTTTACACTGATATTATCTTTTATTTATATTCCTTTTGGGTTTAAAGTGAATAAAGAATATACACGAGTATGCATACAGGATTTGAGGGCCGCTTCGGGTGCCTCCCGATCCATTTTGAGAAGCACAGGAAGAAGTATATGGTGCGCGCACACACCAAGATGAAGCATGTGAGTGGAGCCAGAGTGGAGCTTTATCTCCATTAGGCTTCCTTGAGCAGGTACTCCACACAGCGGAAACCAGACTTTGATCTGCACCGAAGCTGATAAAGAGGCAGCGAGCGAGTCATTGAAGACTGAAATGAACTGGATGAAGGAGTGGGCGACGGGTCAAAAGCTAATGCTGCCTTTGATTTCACTAAGGCTTCCTTGTACTAGGGAGTGCTCACTTTAATGCCATTACAGGGCATCCTGTGACAAGGGAAATGTTCTCATCTCCATCACGAGACGGGAGGCGTTACGCTCCTAATCACTTAATGTGTTTTAGTGAATGGAATTGAAGGGAAAAGCGGTTCCTGTGTTCCTCTGTTCCTGTGTACTCCCTCCATAACTGGTTCATAGGAACCTATTTGTTATGACCGAAAATAAACATTTTTCTCATTTTCATAGCAGCACAATGCTTGTATCCTGTGCAAGTATTTTAGCATAAAGCTAATGTCGCACGTAGCTGTTTGATCCACGAGAACCATAGCTGGAGCTACCATGGCCATTCTGGCAGATTTCGGAGGTCACATTAAATTTGGGTGGAGTAAATATGCAAACGAAACCGAGGTAGCCACCACGGTAGCAACAGAAGAGGCCAGTAAACCAATGGCAGCAGCAATGTATGGTCTTGCAGCAATGACTGCAGTGTGTACTGTTTTCATGACGGCAGTACAACATAGCCACGGCAAGGCAAAATAAACCACGCCTTCTAGGCAAACTTTTTTCACTTTCTGCAGAATGTTGTTCCGTGAACATTCTGAGTTCGATGGTTGTGATGAAGTGCTCTGGTAACCCACGTAAGCCTCAAGGATGCTCGCAGATGCCTTCATGCTTGCAACGGGTGAATTCATCCAGTGCTTGACCCATGGCAATTTTCAACATGACAAAACCTTTCTGGGTTGGAAGCCATGCCTTCCCAGGTGTTAAGGTAGCTCCCAATGGAATGGCCTGGAAGATGTGCCGGCTGGCCCCTGGAAGGCTCAAAATCATCTACCAGTGTCTACCATGAAGTGATTCCGGCTACGTGAGACCTTAGCTGAAGTGGTGTTTTAACATTCAAGCTCTTGAAACACTTGAAAAAATTTTTTGGGTAGATACAGTTATGAGTTAGCTCACCTATTGGTTCAGGAACTGGACAAAATGTTTCAAAAGATAGTCAATTAACCACCAAATTAATTCAGACAGGATGGTGGATTGTCAGCCGGTTTGATTTCCAATGGGCAAGTCTTGTTTTTTGTTTGGGGGGAGGGGACTTCTGAATATGATTTTACTCCAGGACTTGTGGTTGTCTAATCACTGGTTTACCTTCATCTACACAATCCCATATTATATATACAGCAAATCACCCTAGGGTTAGCGCTGTCACCACACGGAGTCTGGCTTTCTACATTCCCACACAGCATTACAGATTTTCTTAGCGATTAGCCACTTCTCACAGGGTTTAACTAGCCATCTGATTGGCTGTGGTCCATTCAGTGGCTTAGAGTTGTTTTTGGTAGCCGTGATCTCGGCCTGGTTAATGAAAGCCTACATTCTCTTTCCCTTTCTCTTGAAGTTAATAGTACAAAGAAATGCAGCTTGTCATGCCGCCAAGGAATGGAAAGCATAAACGGCTTTTGTCTTGAAGACTTCCCCATGTTGGAAAGCTTTAAAAAGGTTACACTTTAACCTCTGACTGATACTGGAGACTCCTTCCAGAACCTTCACTATATCAACACACATTTTATTAATTTGCGTTAACAGTGCTGGCGCAAATGCTTACTCTCACTTAGGATCTTTCTTCTTATTATTATTATTATTATTATTAGTACTAGTAGTATCCTAGCGTTTTTTAGGATGCTATTTCTCCCTCAGTTTTCAACCAGTCATCACCAAATTTCACATGAACAATCTCTCTGGGCTGAATTACGTTGCTATGACTTTTGGTGCTGATCTTGATCACTGATCTGGAATGATCCTTGAAAAACAGGATTTTTTTCAGTCGCTTATAACTGTCAATTTTCATGATATTTTTTTTTTCAATCGGCTTTCTTTTTTTTTTCTTCTTCTTCAGGGCGGCAGGCCGCAACTTTTCCTCACTAAGTGTCATTCTCTGTCTCTTACCGTTCCGGATCTATAGTGTACGGTGACCAGACGTCCCGGTTTGTACAAGTTAGCGCATATTACTGTCTGGTTTTAAATATTTTTGTTGAGTGTCTGCCGGAAACTCCTTGTAAGCGAGCTGTTATTATATTCGAATGCGTACGTTATTATAGAACACTATCTCCACCTGTGGCAAAACGTGCACTCGCATGACTTGGTTCTCTCCAAAGTTCCCGATTCTGAGTGGCTTGGTTTAGAGTGTCACGGTTGAGCTCTGACCAATTATAGATGTTCTCATGCCATCTTTTTCATTCGCGCTTCTTTTACCAGTTATCATTCCTTCGAAACACATTTTTTACAGTCCTTTTGTACTACATTTGACGTGACCGTAAAGTTTGAGTGTTTTGCTTTTGATGAGCGGGACAATTGGGGTTAAACCAGTTGTTTCAAGAAGAATTTGGATCCTTATGTGATCAGAGAGACATTCTTTTGTCATAAATCTCATGATGTGGTTTTGGAAGCTTTCAACTCTAATAACGCGAGGGTATAAATTCCAGGTTGGTATCTGGCACGGGATAACCCACTTCATGGAGGAGGAAAGACCTTCTTTAAACTTGACTGTATAAATTATTTTCAACTCTTCCAAGTTGCCTTGAGGCAGCACGGAAGATTAGGCTCATAAAACCACATGACTATGCCAAATGCAAATTCACGAGTGCATTAATATAACCCTGAAAAAATGAATCAACAGCACAAGGGTATAACATACGATGTCCATACTATGACATATTCTAATTAGCTCATCCAGCTGTAGGCCAGGCCAGATGATCTTATGCGATCACGCGTCGTTCATCTGTTCGTGATCCGTCCACAATTTACAAAAATCGCTACTTCTCCTACAGGATTCATCAGATTTTGATCAAATTCACATACAATGTTCCCCAGGTGGGCGTGCATAAAAATTGTCAAGATGGTGGCGTCATCCGTCATATTTACGATTTTATGGGTGTCTGAAATTTTTGGGTGAGTTGTCACATTAAACGCTGCTCTTCGTAAAATGCTGGGATGTTTTCACTGAAACTCACCCAAAAGACTCTAAAGACATTTTCCAAGAAGAATTGTTCACCAGGTGGCGTCACCTTCCATGGATGAGGCTACACAAGGGTCATATACAATTTCACAAAAGTCGCTACTCCTCCCACAGGATTGATCGTCTTTCAAACTCGCACACAACAACAGTGGCCGGTATGAGCTACAGCCTCATTGAGGCTTTTTTTTTTTCATTTTCTTAACCAGATAAAAAGGAAAGAATATCTACACCTAAATTGCATACTGTGTCACTGAAAAATCTTGACCTCTGTTGGAACTGTGAAATATACAACGTCTGTTAGTGCAAAAGTGTGAACATGAGGTTTTGGTTTTACTCGCAGGCTTTAAATCAGCTGCACTGAAACAGTAATGTCAGGATTATACTGCAGTGAAAAGCCACGTGACTGAGTTTTCGTTTTATTAATGGAGTTAGGAGAGGACACGATTTTCCACGATCACTCTGATCTCTCGTAGCGTTCCATGCCTGGGCCGCAGCACGAGGAGCTGTGTGATATTTCAAAGGCTTGTCTGGGCTTTTCTGTGAAGCTCAAGGAGCTCATAAATATTCCCATTGGCTCGGTGCAGGCCAAGTACCTGTTTAGCAGCCAGCGAGCCTGTTGACATAAATTATAACTCGGCCAACATAATGGCAGTGGGTCTGTCCTCAGAGCTGAATGATTATATTCAAGCTCTAATGACCCACCTGTGCCCACTTCAGTCCCTCTGAACACGCTGTCGGGATCGCACCATCACTTGGCTATATATGGTGCTCAGGTTTTTGTTATATAACTCTACTCTCCTGGTCATCAAGCTGCTTGAATGACTGTGTGGAGATGAATGGCTGGAATTGTGCCATTTGAACAAATTGGGTCAAATGACTGACTGACTGTCTGCAAGATATGGTTTAACCATAATGGTGATAACCAACAGGATGCTTTCAAATGGCCATTCCTAGAAGCAATGTCATGTGAGAAGGGTGGAAAAAAGTTAACAGTTAACAAGTGGCAAAATAGGAAAGAATTCACCTTATCCGGACTGCGCAAGTTTGAATATCAATGCCACAGCTGCCCATGGGCAAGAGTCCAGGACAGCAAACCTGGCTTTCTAGGAGAGAAAAGTTGATTCTTTCCACCATATGATCTGAGTGATATTACTGTTGTAGACAGTCTTGGCAGACTGTGAACTCGTGTATGCGGAAGATAGCAGTTAACATCGCATTCAAGCGTTTTCATCTGTGTACGCATGAGCAGTGGGTTGAAAAGATGTGATGGCAGATTTGCACACATTTCAGAGGAAGCATATTTTACCCTTGACCCTCCCCGGTGAAGGCACATCTTCCAGCGGGAAATGTTCTCTGATTCCATGCCTGGCCAGTGGACCCTCAGAGCCTTTGAGTTTGAATGAATGTTTTTCCACTTGTCACCCACTTTTCCAGGTTGATGCGACAGAAAGTGCCCATGTCCTAGTTTTCACTTTTCAACATGAGACCTAGTCAGAAGTTTCTGCTTGATGGATATTTGATTGGCAGCCAGGCAATCACCATTATCTTCTCCCCCAGTTTCTGCCTCATTGCACTTGAGCTTCCTGTGTGATGAGGTGGAGAGGAAGAACCAACAACAACAAAAAAAAAAAGAGGCAGCAAGGTCTGGAAAGCAAGGAGCTCACAAACGAGGAGAACAGATGTTTCCCAGATGTGGCCTGCGGCTGCAGGAGGGGACCCTCAAGCTGGCTGGGCTACACACTGGCTGCTTTGTTCACCTCCTCCTCCCCAATAGCCCTCTTCCTCTCCCAGGCCATGCTTCTGTCTCTCCACCGCTGGCCTTTGAAGTCAGGACGCGTCTCAGGAAGCAAGGAGCTGCAATCGATTTTCTTCCTGTATTAGAGCAGGAATGTGTGGACAACCCTCCCCCCTTGCTTTGCCTTCCCATCCCTTCCCTGTCCAAGTCCTCCATGTTGTTGATGAGCCGTGTCTTGGTGCCGCTTGGCCCACAAGGTCAGGGGCCCTACACCCTTACAGAACCAACAGCATTTCGGCAAAACCACCCACGGCAGCAGGTGTTTGGATACTAGAAGCTTGTGTCAGAGACTCTTTAGTGTCTTCATCTCATCTCATTATCTCTAGACGCTTTATCCTGTTCTACAGGGTCGCAGGCAAGCTGGAGCCTATCCCAGCTGACTACGGGCGAAAGGCAGGGTACACCCTGGACAAGTCGCCAGGTCATCACAGGGCTGACACATAGACACAGACAACCATTCACACTCACATTCACACCTACGGTTAATTTAGAGTCACCAGTTAACCTAACCTGCATGTCTTTGGACTGTGGGGGAAACCGGAGCACCCGGAGGAAACCCATGCGGACACGGGGAGAACATGCAAACTCCGCACAGAAAGGCCCTCGCCGGCCACGGGGCTCGAACCCAGACCTTCTTGCTGTGAGGCGACAGCGCTAACCACTACACCACCGTGCCGCCCTAGTGTCTTCATGTTTCAGGTTAATTGAGATGTCCACTGAACTTATGGACAATTTTTTTTCATAAAATATGACCAGTCAGGCTCACGACTAGCACAACAGAGAAGCGTTCGCCATACGGTTGCAAGGTTACAAGTGTGAATATCAAGATGATGCCACAGCCATATCAGGGTCCAAGAGAGCAAAATTCTCATGCTTTCAGGGTGGGAGGGATGACATGACGGTCAAAACATCGCTAACCAATCATGGGCATCTGTTTCATGATTTCGTGATTGTGGTAGAGGGCACTTGGCACGTTCACCAATTGCTCAGCTGCCCCATGATGTAGCATGAGAAAGGATGCAGTGGCTGGCTTCATGTTTCTCAGAGGAAGTGCATGTTAGCTTTTTGCTAGACAAGGCTGGGAATTAGCAAAGGTACAAACCGAGAAGAAATTGATGGTGCGGGGGATATGAGCAGTCAAACTGACCTCGTCAATTAAAATGATCAGATACTCTTCCATCCTTTCTAGCTTCCCTTAATGGTCTCGCATCTTCTCACTGTTCTTGTGTTTCTTCATTTTGCTGTCATTTAGGGTGCAGGTAGGCACGCAAGTGGGATCTCGGACTCTGGAGAGCGTCCCAGCACCAGAACAGGCTTGGCCTCCACCTTTACTCACACACAACACCAAGAGGAATCTGAAGAAGAGGAAACTCTGGAGCCAGGCATCACAGACTTGCAGAGGGAGCGCTCTGGATCTTCACCAGCATTGAGAAGCACACTGGAGCACATCGTTCAGCAACTGGACATTCTAACTCAGGTGAGCAGTTCAACTTTTCTTCTGTCCAGTGAACTTTATAAACCTGTCGGTGGTTTTAGAGATGTGCTTTCAACTCGGGGTCAAAGTACTTTTTCATAAAAATAAGCAAGAAAAAAAACAATTATAAAATTATATAAAAGGACTGTCAGAGACTAATGTAGTGACTTTAGGAGAAAGTTTCTTTCGCTTTTGAAATGTCTACTGAGTTTCAGGCTCTTCTCAAATTTCTCTTGCTAAGAACAATTGTAGTTCTTAGAACACCGTTTTGAGGGACTTTTTTAGTTCCTATCCCAGGGTAGATTCTCTCCCAGCACAAGAGGAACCATGAGTGATGCAAGTGTATGGTGATTGGCCTAGACTTAAAGTGCCATTCCACCATTGGATGTATTCTTTGGCATAAAATACAATATATTTTGACAACATATATAAATGGTATCACTAGACAGAGAAATCTTTTAGCTTCAAAATGATATATCAAACATAATTTTTTGACAACGACAAGTATATTAATTTTGCGACCAAAGTCACCTACCCTTTTAATTTCCGCGCGTGATGTCATCGGCAGGTTCCCCTTCTTGTGTACCACGTGATGTGTGACGTGGCACATATTATCAGCAATGGCGGATAGAACGCGATAAAAATAATACCAATAAATCTAGCTAATACCAATAAATCTAGCTAACTGAAAGATTTACTCAAAATTTTTCGCAATTTTTTTGGCCCCCATATACAGTACGAGGAGAAATGACTCTCTCACTTTGGGGGTTTCCTGGTCTAAAAATAGACTGACGTGGTACACAAGAAGGGGAACCTGCCGATGACATCACGTTTCACTACCGCGCGGAAATTAAAAGGGTAGGGGACTTTGGTCGCAAAATTAATATACTTGTCGTTGTCAAAAAATTATGTTTGATATATCATTTTGAAGCTAAAAGATTTCTCTGTCTAGTCATGTTGTCATAAAATATATTGTATTTTATGCCAAAGAATACATCCAATGGTGGAATGGCACTTTAAGTGTACATTGATTGGTCAAACAGAAGCCATTACAGCACCGACAATACGGTGCATCAGTTGCCCTCACTTTCATAAAACCTGATGCATTTGTGTTCGGGTGTTCCTTTTCACCAATAAATACATCCTGTAAAATTTTTTGACCATATTCAAAAGTCTAATGGTGGCACCATGAGGTTCATTTTTTGCCAAAAAAACGCTTATTTTATGTTTTCGCGTAAGGTTTGAATCACAACGTTGGACTCCATTTATTGATTTCTTGTGAGCCAGAGATCATGTTAAGAACCTTTGCAAGGGATTGAGAAGCATTAATGTGATCCATAATACATTTGTATTGTTTAAAAGTAGTTGAACAATGATTCAATGAACAGCTAAAACTCAAACTGTGCTTGATAATATATTTAGAATATGGACTAAAAATGTGGATCCAAGATATTTGGTATACTCTATAAGGTGCCATAATGTTTCATGAATAGTGATCGAAATTTTGTCATAAAATAGCAGCTTTTTCCATAACTTTGAGCTCCTGGTGCCACCATTACACTTTTGAATTGTGTCAAAATATTTCACCCAGTGTGTTTTCTTACCAAAAGGAACATAAAAACAAAAATGCATCATGATCGGAGGAACTTTTCATTTTTAGGGGGCAACTGATGCACCGTAACCGACAACCAGCGTTTTTAAAAATCTATGTAAACCGTTAGCCATGCAAACAACAGCCCTTAACGTTCGCATTAAAAAAATGAAAACCTGGAGAAATGGACCAACAGTGATGTCCAGGCTGAAATGCGACGGAGGAAATGCAGCACAATTTTGAGGCGTCAAAGCAAAATAAAAAAATCTTTCCTAGCATTTCCTGCTAACATCACACTCGCAAGCCAGCGTACGTCACTTCAGCGTTCCTGCTGGAGGTGCGAATTCAAACGGAAAAGAAAGCTCTTGAAGGTACAGTATGTAGTTCTCAGGGGAGATCCTCAGTGGGTAGTTCCTCTTGGTGAGTTTGGACTGTTTGGTCTGAATGCGCCTATTTATCAACCTTACGTACGCATAGTTCTAGATCAGTGGCGGCTGGTAGTCTTTCAAACAGGGGAGGCTGGTGGGTTATGATATTTCCAGATTTTAAAAGGAAAAAGAAAAAACATCAGTTTTGCCCATACTCTTGCCTCTGATCTGGCTGATTGTTGGCAGGGTCGCAAACTGTGAAATAACAGGTTCTTTTGGCTCATTAGCCTACTGTCCAATATACATGATGGTGGTGTTGGGGGGGGGGATATTTTAACATTTTATATTTTAAAATTGTGGCATGTTGTTTAAAAAGTGATCATTATTGAAAGCAGCTCTTTGTCAGGAACCTCAGCATTCAATGACACTTTCCCTATATTTTACTTATTTTGACTGAGAAATGTTTTATTGACAATTTTGATAACCCTTCACTTTTAATCCAGGTCTGTAGTGTGAAATGTTCTCGGCTGTGTTTTTGTTTAAAAATGTTTTCCAAATCGTAGCTGTGTTTAATTCATATCCAGAAAAATATATATTCCAATATAATATACTCAGCATAAACATTTTAAATAGATTCTATATTTTTGGTCCATCCATGACATACTACTAAAGTAGCCTATTTACTGTTGTTGATGTGGGTCACTTGCTGTTAGCCAATTCACTTTCTCGTACCAGGAGAGCTGAAAGGAACGAGTATTATTCCCTACCTTTTTCACCAAGTCAGTTTGAGGCGTTGGTCTACCCTGCTCTTTAATTTTAATTTTTTCCTCAAAAGGAAGACTGGCAAATGGCTTCGCCAAAATTAAATCAGCAATGCTCGGCATCCGTGTGCAGCTTTCTTGCTAGCTGACTAGCCCCCTCAAGTTCAAGTTCAGTCACTCAAATAAACGACATTTCTGGAACTAAGATAGCAAACTTATAACAACACTATATTTACACTTTATTTACAATGAAAATATATACAAACTAAAAAAGCTGGTAAAAACCGGATGTAATGAATGAAATCGAAATGTAAGCCGATCTCTTACAATACACCACAGCACTTGCGAATCCGCATGGGACTGAACTGAGATTCACCGCTGCCTGTCTATATTTGAAACGAGCTGTCAATCAAAGAAAATATCCGGCCGCTTTCACCAATCACCAGTCTCCTCCTCGCGGAAACTGCCATGTCCCTCCCATGTGAGGCTCGGAGTCCGTGGGCGGGCATTTTCGCAGTATTTGTCCAATAACCGTCTTGCATTTTGAGATTGAAAAGCTCATAGCTCCCAATGCCATTGAAGTCCACTGAGGCTGGGAGTCCGTGAGACTCCGTGGGCGGGCATTTTCGCAGTATTTGTCCAATAACCGTCTTGCCTTTTGAGATTGAAAGCGCAGAGCTCCCAATGCCGTTGAAGTGCACTGAGGCTGGGCTGCATCACGCTGTCACGAGGGGGAAAAACTCACGCACACATTAGGCGAACTGGGGAAAGTTATAACGGAATGATTTCGCACTGTAGTTGGGTTGAGCACATATATTTCTATGATTCGATGTTCGTCATTTTTAGAGGAGGCTGAGCCTCCCTCGTTGTCTTCGAGCAATCGGCCGTGTTCTAGATTCAAATGAGTATCTGTACCACAGTGCCTTGTAACATTATGCATCAGGGCAATAAATCCCAGGTTGTGGATGATTCTAGATTCAGATTAACAACTGTTCTGCACTGTCTGGTGAAAAAAAAGACAGTGGGCCATATAGGTTATGATGCACGTCTGTGTGCACAGTACAGTGCAAAAGTCTTGGCACCTTCCCCCCCATACAAACTTTGTTATAGAGTTCTATTTTATGACTTCTACATTATTGAGTCAAAACATTACAAAACGTTTCAGAGTTCCACCGTTTGTTTTCCAGCACAAAATTAAATGTTACAGAAAAGAAAGGTTTGTATCTGAGCAGCATATTCCATAAGAGAGCACGATCCAGATTAAAAAAGAAAACATAATGAAGGCTACTGGTGCAAAAGTTTTGGTGCAAAATGAAGAAGCGAGTGTGACCGTCAAAGTGTCCAGAAGAACTGCGGCTGGTTCTGGAAGATGCTCAGGAAAACCTACAGCTCATTTCCACATAAAACTGACCTCACTGGACCTCAGACTAGTTTTTTTTTTTTTTTTAAAGCAAAGAGTCGTCTCGCACCAAATATTGACTTTGTTTCATTTATTATGGCTCACTGATTACTGTTTATAGTATTTTTTTTTAATGTTGAAACATTTAATTTCATTATTTTTAAACCATTTCTGGTCTCTAGCATTTCTTTACGTAATATATATAAAATTTATCTATTTATTCTCTCCACATTCACTGGATATGAGCAACTGCACGCTCTGATTGGCTACTCTACTACTAGGCTATCAGCTCATATACCATGAGTAGAGGAAAAACAAAATGGCAGAGCGTGTTGCTGAACCAACTGAGAATGAAATAAAAACTCCACTTGAAAACAAAACCCCCAAAAATACAAAAAATTACTTGTGACTGGTAATTACTAACACTTTTTTTTTTTTTTTCGTTTCCGGTTGAGAGTACGTCGTGCGTGTCTGGCTGCCGCTTCTCACCGGAGCTTTTTTGTTTTATTTTATTTCTTTTTCTATTTTTTTTTTGTTTGTGTGATTTGATGTTTGAGTGTTTTGTCCGCCGGTTGTGGTGTAGCTCCGGACCCAGTTTTGGGCGTCGGTTCCCTCCAGGCCTTGGTTCGCCGTGGGCGATGCCTGCGCTCCCAGCTATGGACTGCAGTGAGCTTGTTGCTCATTTTACATCGTGGTTGTCCAGCGCTCTGCGCTTTAACGCTTGGCGTGATGTTCCGAGCGATGTTGCTCGGTGGTGTCGCGGCGGCTGTGCAGGCGGGTTGGGACACACCAGCGCTCTGCGTGGCGGAGCTTCTCTGCTCGCTTTGTGGATTCATGGCGTGGTGTTCGAGCGATGTTGCTGGCGGCGGTGCTGGAGATGTGGGACTTGTTTTCTTGCGCCTTTTGGTGGGACTGTGGCTGCTACACCACGGGAATTACATCCTGACCCCTACTTGGTGGACTTTTTATTTTTTATTTATTTATTTTTTTATAATATATATATATATATATATATATATATATATATATATATATATATATATATATATATATTTTTTTTTTTCTTTCTTTGTCTATTATTGTAGAGCGTCCTTGGGTTTCTTGAAAGGCGCTATATAAATTTAACTATTATTATTATAAAAAAAAAGCAACAAAATATGGAATGAAAGTATTTGATGGCAAGAATATACAGGTATCTTTTTTTCATTTTTTCTAGAATTATTATTATTATTATTATTATCTCATTTTTCACAAATTGCTCCTGTCATTTCGCCAGTTTGTTTACATTCTAAGTGGAAATGATTTTGTCGGACGTTTTGTATAAAGTTTTTATTTCTTGAAGTTACAAAAAATGCTCCGTTTCTCAAAATCCAGTGAATGTGGAGAGAATAAAACAGTTATTCCACTCAATCTCGTCGTACATGGATTATAGACAACTCGGTGCTACGCGCCTCATCTGCTATCAGCTCATGTACGACTCGATTTATTTAGTTAATTATGTATACGGTAGTATTTTACAGTAACGCCTGAAATTTGTAACCAGAATCTTGGCTGGTTGCCCAAAAAGCCCCATTTTCGAGTGTTTAAAATGATCATTCATCCAAAGTCCTGGAGCACATGCCCATATTCCGCAGCTGTATTAAATTAGCGAGGTTTGAATTGATGTCGCTGATGTATGACACTAATTAGCATGAACTGCTTGTGCTTCAGACCGTGTCTGTACTGGAGGAGCGTCTCACGCTGACAGAGGACAAGCTGAGAGAGTGTCTAGACAACCAGGCTGTTATTCTGGAGCAGATGCAGCAGCAGGACGAGTCACACAAAGAGACGACAGGCGCTGTGGGTCCAGCAGTTTGACACGCGTCCCATCGCCAGCTTTCAGGGGTCAGTGACGACGTTCTGGGGTAGAAGAGACTCTCTCCTCTCTCTAAACCCTGAGGAAACTTTCTTCAGCTTCAAAACTCAAGGAAAACAGAAAGGAAGAAATGGAAGGAAGAGCAGGATGGAGGTCGGAGGGCAGTGAGGGGTTAGACCGAGGGGTGAGGGGTGTTTTTAAAAGGATCGTGGAGCAGTCTCTCCCAGAAATTCATTAAGTCCCTGCGGATGAGACAGCTGCAGCTAGGAAAACATCCCGGCCTTGTTTTGACAGCAGTGAGAGGCGGCATTCTTCACGACAGCCGCTCAGACGACACGTCAGGAGAGAGACAGACAGCTCTGTATCTCTCTCTCTCTCTCTGTGTCTTTCTCTTTCTTTCTTTCACTTTGTCCTTGTTTGTCCTCGTGTCTGTATTTTCAGTGTACATTTGTATTTTATAGAAATAAACGAGTGTCGTGAATGAAAGCAGTGTGTTTGCTGTGAAAGACTGTACTTGTTGTGTGTATGTGTGTATTGTGAAGCCAAGATTCCTCACAAACACCCAAAACTCTTATATTCTTAATTCTTACCATTTTTATAAAATAGACCCCATATCTATGCAAAGCATCGAACAAACTTATTAGGACTAAGTTTCCGTTTAAACGGAGTTTAGAGTTACATTTTAATGTTGCGCAACATCCGCAGAACCACTTAGTTCCTGTTCTCACGTTTATGTCCTGTTACACCAGCTATATAAGTCGGAAATTTGTAAGAAAACACTGATATTCTCTGAGATTATGAAGTCACACATTTGCGAGGAAAAAAAATCCCTCAAATTCCAAGATTAAAACGGAACTTTTTTGTTTTTGTTAAGGAACCAGATTTCTTCACTTCTTTGCAAGGTCGGTTTAACGTCATTGCGCTACAGACGCCATGGCTGAGCTGAGAGATATAGATAATGCAGTCTTTCCTCCTCAAACACACGATATAAAAGATTCTACTGTACATCTAGGAGACTTTTTCCATGGAATAAAAATGTGTTCCATTCCCTTCTACTTTGTCTTTATGACAACTTTGTAAAAAAAAAAACATGCTAGTCATATTAAAATATTTACAATTAAACATTGAAAACGTAACCTGTTAAAAAAGCTGGACTCAAAACGTTCAGTATTAACATGTGGGAGTACAACCCCGACTCCAAAAAAGTTGGGACAAAGTACAAATTGTAAATAAAAACAGAATGCAATGATGTGGAAGTTTCAAAATTCCATATTTTATTCAGAATAGAACATAGATGACATATCAAATGTTTAAACTGAGAAAATGTATCATTTAAAGAGAAAAATTAGGTGATTTTAAATTTCATGACAACAACACATCTCAAAAAAGTTGGGACAAGGCCATGTTTACCACTGTGAGACATCCCCTTTTCTCTTTACAACAGTCTGTAAACGTCTGGGGACTGAGGAGACAAGTTGCTCAAGTTTAGGGATAGGAATGTTAACCCATTCTTGTCTAATGTAGGATTCTAGTTGCTCAACTGTCTTAGGGCTTTTCTGTCGTATCTTCCGTTTTATGATGCGCCAAATGTTTTCTATGGGTGAAAGATCTGGACTGCAGGCTGGCCAGTTCAGTACCCGGACCCTTCTTCTACGCAGCCATGATGCTGTAATTGATGCAGTATGTGGTTTGGCATTGTCATGTTGGAAAATGCAAGGTCTTCCCTGAAAGAGACGTCGTCTGGATGGGAGCATATGTTGCTCTAGAACCTGGATATACCTTTCAGCATTGATGGTGTCTTTCCAGATGTGTAAGCTGCCCATGCCACACACAACCCCATACCATCAGAGATGCAGGCTTCTGAACTGAGCGCTGATAACAACTTGGGTCGTCCTTCTCCTCTTTAGTCCGAATGACACGGCGTCCCTGATTTCCATAAAGAACTTCAAATTTTGATTTGTCTGACCACAGAACAGTTTTCCACTTTGCCACAGTCCATTTTAAATGAGCCTTGGGCCAGAGAAGACGTCTGCGCTTCTGGATCGTGTTTAGATACGGCTTCTTCTTTGAACTATAGAGTTTTAGCTGGCAACGGCGGATGGCACGGTGAATTGTGTTCACAGATAATGTTCTCTGGAAATATTCCTGAGCCCATTTTGTGATTTCCAATACAGAAGCATGCCTGTATGTGATGCAGTGCCGTCTAAGGGCCCGAAGATCACGGGCACCCAGTATGGTTTTCCGGCCTTGACCCTTACGCACAGAGATTCTTCCAGATTCTCTAAATCTTTTGATGATATTATGCACTGTAGATGATGATATGTTCAAACTCTTTGCAATTTTACACTGTCGAACTCCTTTCTGATATTGCTCCACTATTTGTCGGCGCAGAATTAGGGGGATTGGTGATCCTCTTCCCATCTTTACTTCTGAGAGCCGCTGCCACTCCAAGATGCTCTTTTTATACCCAGTCATGTTAATGACCTATTGCCAATTGACCTAATGAGTTGCAATTTGGTCCTCCAGCTGTTCCTTTTTTGTACCTTTAACTTTTCCAGCCTCTTATTGCCCCTGTCCCAACTTTTTTGAGATGTGTTGCTGTCATGAAATTTCAAAATGTCTCACTTTCGACATTTGATATGTTGTCTATGTTCTATTGTGAATACAATATCAGTTTTTGAGATTTGTAAATTATTGCATTCCGTTTTTATTTACAATTTGTACTTTGTCCCAACTTTTTTTGGAATCGGGGTTATAGACTTCCGGGATTTCTAAGGCGCAAGGAACTGTGTTTTAATACGAGGTAAAAGTTGAAAAAGAGGATGGCAATGTTTACTTGGAATTCTGTTGAAAAGAGAAAGGTGTGATTTTTCTACAAGGTCCGAGGCAGTAACTGGTTGGGAGATGTACTTGTGTTTGGAGCAGTGTGTAAGGAAATTCCGGATGGTAGTAAGTTCTGGAGGAGAAGCGGCACAGACGGATAAACGATACGTAACATGGCCGCCAGGTTTGCTTTGTTAAATACAGAAGATTTTGAGAGAATTTTGAAAGAGAAAGACACGTTGAGCACCCGAAAGGAATGAATAGTAATAATATTGGCTGGCTTTTTTTCATGGTACATCAGATATATTCTCGTCAGCTAGCATGACATTGAACGAGTTGAAGACGAAAGAAAGCCAGCCAATATTATTTCAATAAAGCACATATACATTTTCAACTACCTTTCCCAGAATGCACTGCAACCAGGAAGCAGCAAAGCATGGTAGGGTGGTGGTGTTTTTTGTTTAGTTTTTTTTTTCTCCCCATTAATTTTCAATTTCTTAATTTTAGAATTTCTGACTTTTTAATCTTGGAATTTCTGAGGAGGATTTTCCCCCTCAGGATTTATAACTACAATCTTTTTTGTCGTAAATGAGGTGGGTTTTTTGTTTGTTTGCTTGTTTATGAATACCTATACTGGACCTAAGGCTCTAATACACTGTTGTACTCTTGATGTTAATAAAACAAGCAAAAAAAAAATTCTACCAAGCACCCATGAAATGTAAATGATATAAAGTTATTATTTAGCTTCCATGGTCCAATTAGTGAACTTATTTCACTGTATGTTTAAAAAAAAACATAGGAAAGTGAATGTTTCAAGATGAATGAATAAAGAAGTATCTTTACCTAATGCTTCTCAAGTGTAAACCCTACCAACTGGAGATCCCGAGTTCGAATCCTGATGATGCTGTGAGTCCGTGTGAGGAAAATTGTCTGTGCTGTCTGAATGGGAGGGGCATTCTCTCTCTCTTTTCCATTCCAGTCCTGGGCATTTATGAGCTCATGTATGTGGAAGAGGGCAGATATTACTAGGTGAAACTAGGTTTCACATATCAGGTGAAAATTCAAATTCAATCCAAATTGCTTGAAACTCTCATTGAATTCCGAATTGAATGCAGAGCAACATACTTTTTACAGAATTAAAATGCATTTATCCGTTCTTCAGATATTACAAATCAAAGATTGAAGAAACGGCTTAATTTTTACAAAACGGCCGTAATATTCTGCATGAGGATCACATGGTCCAAAACGGGCCTCGTTAACCAATGAGATCAAATGTTTATTCTTCATAACTTTTCTATTTTTCAAGATATTTACATGGAAATATGTTGGCAGGCACATAGACGGTTGGATACGGAATACAAAGTTTGAAAAATTAGTAAAAACAAATTATGCAAATTTGTATTTAATTAGTATTATTTATGCTAATTTGGTATAACCGTTAAATCGGTACACTCAATAAAAAAGTAATAAAAGATTATTTCTAATCCACTCTTTGTGCACTATAGGCCTTTGTATTTCTCAAAAGTAGGGCCTACTAGCGTTTATATGAAAGAATATAAATGATTATTTTGATTAATATTCACAGCTTTGGTGGCACGGTGGTGTAGTGGTTAGCGCTGTCGCCTCACAGCAAGAAGGTCCGGGTTCGAGCCCCGGGGCCGGCGAGGGCCTTTCTGTGCGGAGTTTGCATGTTCTCCCTGTGTCCGCGTGGGTTTCCTCCGGGTGCTCCGGTTTCCCCCACAGTCCAAAGACATGCAGGTTAGGTTAACTGGTGACTCTAAATTGACCGTAGGTGTGAATGTGAGTGTGAATGGTTGTCTGTGTCTATGTGTCAGCCCTGTGATGACCTGGTGACTTGTCCAGGGTGTACCCCGCCTTTCGCCTGTAGTCAGCTGGGATAGGCTCCAGCTTGCCTGCGACCCTGTAGAACAGGATAAAGCGGCTAGAGATGATGAGATGAGATGAGATGAGATTCACAGCTTTCAAGGCGAAGCTCGAAAAAAACTCTGATCCACATCCAATAAACAATTCACATTAACTGAACTGAAATCAACACTCGTGTTTCTGACTTCTGTTTTTTTATTTAAAATCTCATTCCGACCACTAAGATCTCAATATTTTTCATCAAAACAGCTCCAGTTATATTCTGAAATAGTTATTTATTTACAGGAATCAGTTCATTTTGAAAAAATAAGTAGGTAAAGCTCTGAAAACTCACTTCAAAGTCTCCCGTGAATCAGAACATCAAAACTAGCGGACGGAAAATATTTGCTGAATCCTTCATCAGAAACAGTGAGAGCTGTTTTAGAGAGCATCCCTAGAAAAGTGATCTGATTGATATTGACGAGTAATCCAGTAGGAAACCGATCAGGAGAGAGAGAGAGACTGACCGCTTTCCCGTGACTCAAAAAGAAAAGAAACGCACCGGCAGTTTCCCGACGTCCCGCGAGCAGAGTTTTTACTCTGTTGTACCGACTTCAACCTGCCGTTACTCCCAAAGTACTGAACAGATCTAAACCAGATACATTTCTTTGGAAAGCCGAGATTATAAGATCTTTAATGATCATATTCACGATAGAAAATATTCAAGAGTGAAGCAATGACAGATTTGGAAACTTAGATGAGCGTCTGCATGGACAATTTTCACAGCACGGCCAGTGAGCGTCTGATACGCCCGATATTACGTTCCTGAGTGTGTTCCACAGCCCTGTGATGCAGCAGTTTGAATAAGACGTGTTCGGCAGGCTTCATGTGTCTCAGATGGTGGGTTGGAATCACACAAGAATAAATTGGAGAGCAATAATTAAATAAATAAATAAATAAGAGATGTATCTGATCGTTTCAGAGTACATGGAGATAGTTAAAAGTGGTGACCTGAAGTGCCACTGTGAAACAAAACAACCAGTTAAAATTCTTATTTATAGCCATAAACGAATAATTTTATGAAGTAGGAACTTCACAGATTTTACTCTGAGAAAGAAATTTTCCCCAAAACTAGTTGCAATGTGCACTTCCTCTCTTTGGTGTTTTGAAAATCTGTGTGCTTCTATAGGGTTTAATTTTGTTTGTTTGTTTGTTTGTTTGTATTTTTATTTCTGTAAAGTGCATAAAAATGATGGTGTAATGATGTAATGATTCCAAAATGAGGCGTGTGTTCAGGCCAAAAACAAAGAGCGAGAAAGATAAACAGACCGAGTTGTTGTTGTGTGCGGAGACTCTCTCGGCCGTGTTTACTCTCTCCTCCAGCTGTGTGGCTTTCCTCTGTTCTCGAGGTCAAGCGGAAGTGGGGAGAGCAGAAGCACAAAAGTTTTTGCACCTCGTGTTTCTTTTGGGTACCACATCCTTCCCTGTTCTTGCTCTTCACACGTCACTCTCTGAACCTCTCAGACCTGAAAACAAGCAAACAAACATCCGAGAAGTGTTTTATTTTTTTTATTTTAGAACAACTTTGCAACCGTCATTCAAATTCGTGAGCTAAATCAAGCTTGAATCAAAGTGTGCAGCAAAGAAAAAAAAACAAGAATTGTTTGTATTCTTCTTCGGAGATGTTCGCTAGAACATTTGGACGTTTCCCATTTGCGTTTTTGTTTTGTTTTGCGTGAACGAGCTTTTGCAGTTCTTAACATAAGAACAAACACTCAGCATGTGACTCCACACACACACACACACACACAGAGAGAGAGAGCACAGGTGTGCTCCATGACCTCCTTGCTCCTTGTGGTGCATGAATGGAGAAACCAAACGTTGCTTCCAAACATCTGGCAGATCCATGAGCACTGGGTTCGCAAACCAGCGGTGGATGATGAACGTGAAAATAACAGTTTGCATGCATGTAGCAATTATCACGGTCAGAACAACTCCGTAATACTTCTGCATCAATCAAGTTTCGTAAATGTAAAACACAAGAAAATACACGCCTTCACATCTTAAACGTGACCTTAGAAGCAAGTAGCTTGTCATTTTCTCGTTCATTTTATTTTACCGGTCATTATCTCAACGATATGTTGTTTGTGAAGCCGTTACGTTCATATGGTTTTATGTGAATTCCTAAGGAGTTAAATATTAGCAACAAGAAAACATTATTTTGTCAACAAATCCAAAACAAATCGAAACTTTAAGAGTCACGATAAATTACAATGAATTTTCTTTGCGTTGTCTGAAAGCGATAATTTTTAACTTAACTTTATATATATACAACCCCGATTCCAAAAAAGTTGGGACAAAGTACAAATTGTAAATAAAAACGGAATGCAATAATTTACAAATCTCAAAAACTGATATTGTATTCACAATAGAACATAGACAACATATCAAATGTCGAAAGTGAGACATTTTGAAATTTCATGCCAAATATTGGCTCATTTGAAATTTCATGACAGCAACACATCTCAAAAAAGTTGGGACAGGGGCAATAAGAGGCTGGAAAAGTTAAAGGTACAAAAAAGGAACAGCTGGAGGACCAAATTGCAACTCATTAGGTCAATTGGCAATAGGTCATTAACATGACTGGATATAAAAAGAGCATCTTGGAGTGGCAGCGGCTCTCAGAAGTAAAGATGGGAAGAGGATCACCAATCCCCCTAATTCTGCGCCGACAAATAGTGGAGCAATATCAGAAAGGAGTTCGACAGTGTAAAATTGCAAAGAGTTTGAACATATCATCATCTACAGTGCATAATATCATCAAAAGATTCAGAGAATCTGGAAGAATCTCTGTGCGTAAGGGTCAAGGCCGGAAAACCATACTGGTGCCCGTGATCTTCGGGCCCTTAGACGGCAGTGCGTCACATGCAGGCATGCTTCTGTATTGGAAATCACAAAATGGGCTCAGGAATATTTCCAGAGAACATTATCTGTGAACACAATTCACCGTGCCATCCGCCGTTGCCAGCTAAAACTCTATAGTTCAAAGAAGAAGCCGTATCTAAACATGATCCAGAAGCGCAGACGTCTTCTCTGGGCCAAGGCTCATTTAAAATGGACTGTGGCAAAGTGGAAAACTGTTCTGTGGTCAGACGAATCAAAATTTGAAGTTCTTTATGGAAATCAGGGACGCCGTGTCATTCGGACTAAAGAGGAGAAGGACGACCCAAGTTGTTATCAGCGCTCAGTTCAGAAGCCTGCATCTCTGATGGTATGGGGTTGCATTAGTGCGTGTGGCATGGGCAGCTTACACATCTGGAAAGACACCATCAATGCTGAAAGGTATATCCAGGTTCTAGAGCAACATATGCTCCCGTCCAGACGACGTCTCTTTCAGGGAAGACCTTGCATTTTCCAACATGACAATGCCAAACCACATACTGCATCAATTACAGCATCATGGCTGCGTAGAAGAAGGGTCCGGGTACTGAACTGGCCAGCCTGCAGTCCAGATCTTTCACCCATAGAAAACATTTGGCGCATCATAAAACGGAAGATATGACAAAAAAGACCTAAGACAGTTGAGCAACTAGAATCCTACATTAGACAAGAATGGGTTAACATTCCTATCCCTAAACTTGAGCAACTTGTCTCCTCAGTCCCCAGACGTTTACAGACTGTTGTAAAGAGAAAAGGGGATGTCTCACAGTGGGAAACATGGCCTTGTCCCAACTTTTTTGAGATGTGTTGTTGTCATGAAATTTAAAATCACCTAATTTTTCTCTTTAAATGATACATTTTCTCAGTTTAAACATTTGATATGTCATCTATGTTCTATTCTGAATAAAATATGGAATTTTGAAACTTCCACATCGTTGCATTCCGTTTTTATTGACAATTTGTACTTTGTCCCAACTTTTTTGGAATCGGGGTTGTGTATATATATACAGACCTCCGAGCCTTTACGAATTTTGCATCCACGTTTTTTGGAGTTTTGTTGCTATGAGATTTTGCGTATTTTTGAAAGTGAAAAGTCTCAGCAAATGAGTGAATTGGCGTCTAAATTTGGAACGTGTAACGGTGGTGGAAAAGTTCAGTTGCAAACTTGCGATGCTGGAGGTTCTTTACATAAAGGTTAAATAAATAAATAAATGTCTCGTTACGGAAAATGAGCACTGAAACATCGGTGACGTGAGGAAAGTGCGATAGGAGGAAGCGGTGTTCAATTTTTGCACTGTAACACCTGCACCCTGAAGACACGCTCAGGTGTTCCCCGGCTTCTCGAAGAAAGGGTGAGACAAAAATAGAACCGAGTGGAAAAGAGTTCAAAGCCGTGTATCCAGGTGTAAAGGGATGCGGGTTGTGTTCGTGTCGCCGTGAACGAACGTTGAGCACATACTGATGTTAAATTTACATTTCAGATGGAAAACACCACCGAACTTTTCTTTTTCTGTCGTACCCTCTGTAGCATGGATGGAGTCTCCATCCAACACCCAGCTCTGTGTGTGTGTGTGTGTGTGTGTGTGTGTGTGTGTGTGTGTGTGTGTGTGTGTGTGTGTGTGTGTAAAACACTACTTTTTCATTCCTCTTCCTCTCTTATCTCCAGCTCCGTTTTCCCTCGCTTTGAAGTTGAGTAAATTCTCTGACCCCAAGTATCCTTTGGGTTCCTTTGATTGTATGACACTAAGAACCTGTTTTGCTTCCTGAAAGGAGAGACGGCTCCGGTACAAAAGACGTTTAGCTAGGATAACAAAGGACGGGTTTTGTGTGTGTGCACTCCTACTTGCAACATATTGAGGACCATAACACATTTTGAACCAAAAGTTAGGACATTTTTAGCAAAGTCAAGTCATTTTTTCTGGTCCTCACTTCTTCAAAGGGCTGTTTGAGGGTTAAGACTTAAATCTGGGGTTCAGGTTAGAATGAGGTTTAGGTTTGGGTAAAAGTTGGGATTCGGCATTTAGTTGTGATGGTTAAAGGAGAACTGAAGGCAGTTTTTTTATTATCAAAATTCTATCTCATTTTATTAAATATCGGAATGCATGTTTGATCGCTATTTTGTCGCTGCTATAGCAAGTTCTGAGTGTTTGAAATATGCTCTGTAATATATCAGTCCATATGTCAAAGCAACGGCCGTAAACGAGATTCGTTGAGACCTGTGCGAGACGTCGTAGGACGGAAGTAAAACGTACAGCGGAAATCAAAGTGACCGACATCTGCCAACGTTCCCTGTGTCCGAAATCACTCACTCGTTCACTACTCCCTACTCCCTATATAGGGAATTACTGTATAGAGGACTATACAGTGAGCTCATTGGTAAAAAGAAAAAACACTTTCGGACACTAGTCCGTCACGCTGGTATTTACGTCATTACTGTCGCACAATTAAAACGTGCCAGATCAGTCGGCTGGTGGGTTTCAAAATAATAAATACATGCGTGTGTTTTTGTGATAAATCCATATTATACTGAGCGCATTTCTCACATTAATCAATACAGAGTACCTGCAGCTTTCAGTTCTTTTAAATCAAGGCTGAATACTTTCTTCTTTGCCGCTGACTTTATTTGAGACTTTTAATTTGATTTCTTTCAGCACGACCGCAGTGCATGATGGGATATATTGCTTTGGTTAGTGACCATCGTTGTACACTACTTTTTGTGACGCATTGTGGGATACTTTTCAGTGCACTATATAGGGTGTAAATAATCCTCACTAAGGTTTCGGACAGCACTACAAAATGGCGTCTTCACTATATAGTGAGTAGGGAGCGATTTTGGACACAGGGGTTGTCAAAAGACGCGCGTGCCCTCTTTCGAATGCTGATGTAATCAAGCCGGAAGTTTTGTTTGTTTTGATAGCGATCAGGAAAGTTTGAAAAAAGTCGGCAGTAATCGTCATTTAAACTCGTTTTTGTGCAATACTTCGTTTGGAAAACAGTTTTCAAAATGGCGGCACTGACACCTGGCTGACACTTCTTCACGTTTCGAAGTCTCGCACAAGTCTCGTGAAGATCGCGTGGATAAGCGACGCTTGCCGTGGACCAAACGAACTAAATTCAACACGGCTAAAAACCGAACAGGCCGATAAGTATAATATCTCATCTCATCGCATTATCTGTAGCCGCTTTATCCTGTTCTATAGGGTCACAGGCAAGCTGGATCCTATCCCAGCTGACTACGGGCGAAAGGCGGGGTACACCCTGGACAAGTCGCCAGGTCATCACAGGGCTGACACATAGACACAGACAACCATTCACACTCACATTCACACCTACGCTCAATTTAGAGTCACCAGTTAACCTAACCTGCATGTCTTTGGACTGTGGGGGAAACCGGAGCACCCGGAGGAAGCCCACGTGGACAACATGCAAACTCCGCACAGAAAGGCCCTCGCCAGCCACAGGGCTCGAACCCGGACCTTCTTGCTGTGAGGCGACAGCGCTAACCACTACACCACCGTGCCGCCCTAAGTATAATATTTAATTGCAATTAGTTGCCAGTACGAGTCACGATACAAAGTTACTAAAACCGAAAACGTCATTGAATAACACGTTAATTAAGAAATAAAGCAAGTTTAAAAATGACATCAGTTCTCCTTTAAGGTTAGGGTAAGGGACTAGGAAATGCATCATGTCAGTGAGTCCCCACAACGTAGTTTTACATGAATGTGTGTGTGTTGGCTGATGTTTGGGATGTGACCTTCCTTTACAAGCATGTGGTGAGAATTTTTTGATGTTCAAATGAACAAATCTGGGTGGTGTAAGAGGAATAAAACACTTAGGGATCATGCTATTCTTGGAAACTCATCAACAGCGTGGTGAGATGAAGCGGAGCTACTGTTCCTGCCCAGAAGTGTATAACACTGTTCCCTGAAGTGCTTTATTCCTTTTACACCACAGAAGTTTGATAACATTTCCCTTTGTTAGCTTTTACAGAACAACACAGCGTACGTTTTATCCATTTATAGTTCCTTTTAACGTTGCAGGACGTCCATGACACAAGTCTTCGCTTGTGTTATCGCGGCTATAAACTTTCGTCCCTTCACCAGCATCTGACTTATTTCTCTCTCTCTGAGAAACCTCAAAATCGTAAACTGTTCTGGTTCTAAATGTTGACCGTATTTTAAACATCAAACATAACCATAAAGCGACGCTAGCATTTGTATTTCCTTATGAATCACCTTTTTATCGCAAGGTCTCACGACTTTCCAGTATTTGCGGATACCTTCACTTTTTTCTGTTTCCCTCATGTCCATTCTGCTGAAAGGGGAAGCGTGAGAACAGACTGCTGATAAACCTCGTCTCCACACCTTTTCCATGTCGGATTCAGCTTTTAACAGGAAAGAGGAGTCACTGCCAGGCTCGAGCTTCCTTCCTGTCTCTCCACAACCTGTTTCCCAAACCTGACCCATGTATCCTTGGTGGAAATATCTCGGCCGTGACCCTGGTCGACAGACTGTGTGAAAGCTGTAGCTTTAAACCTCGGATGCAGTGGGGCTTTTCATCTGCAAAATTTCGCAATAATGTTAGCAGAATTCATCAAGATCAAAGCATTGACTCATAGCTACCTGCTCCAAAGGGATTTTCTCAATCGCATCTTTTTAACCTTGGCGACATTTGCATCATCAACCAATACCATGAATGCTGTAACTGCGTATCGCAGGACAGAATAATCAAACTGTAGGAAGTGCTCATTTTAGCAATGTGTCGGCATGTATGCTTCTTGACACGACTTTTTAAATTAGCTAACGATGTAGAGAGAAGTTTTTTACTGTTTATGTTTGGTAGCTATACCGGACAACACAGGCGTAGCCAAACAAACCGACTCCCAATACGCAAAACATCGTGTACGTTCTATGCATGCAGATCCCTTACAGCAGATGGAGTAGAATCGCATTTATGAATCGGCTGAATGAACAATTATTTCTTGAACAGTGGTACAGGGGGGCAAAACTGCACTGAAACTGAACTCTTGACGAAGACTTGCATCAGGAATCTCTAGAGGTTTCCTGAGGGGCCAGATGGCAGCTGGAGAGACACAGCTTCTGGAACGTGCCATCTGGATGATAGGTGTTGGTGTTGGCTGGCACACATCCCCTTCCTCCAGCAGAAACAAATGTAGGCCATGCTGGTGAACATGCTGCCAGCCAACGTTCCCATGCTGCTTCTGTGCTGCTGTCAGCTGCACTTCAGAGAAATGTCGTGATACGTGACGGGATAACGAGAGCTCGGTATAACCAGACGCCAAAGGCCTTGTCTCTCCATATGTTTCCTTAGTCAGGGGTCTGGGGACCTGTGTACCATCTCCAGCTTCTTAACTTTCTCCCTCAAGGTCATCATCTGTCCATTTTAAATCCTGAATTTCCTGAGAGTACTAAAGCTGGAGGATCCCAGATAACCCGTCCTCTTCCCCCGAACCCTGTCCTGGGCTACATGATGAGCTTCATGATGAGCAGCTCATCCATCCATTCACGTTATAAGCTAGGATCTCGGACGTAATCTCCCTTTCTAGCGCTTTCTAATTCTTTCTTCAGGACTCACTGGCTTGCACTTTGGCCTGTGCAAGTTTCTCATTTTGCATGACCATGTAATTAGAAATGTGTGATATCAAAGCCCTTCTCACGCCAGAATCTAGTCTTCCCAGGCAGTCTCCTGTCCCAGTACTAACCAACTCTTTAAGCCATGCGGCCCCAATCTCCGTTTCCATAGCCCTCGGCCTCTCGCCTATAGACCCCTTTCACTGACGTCACCCGAAACCGGAAGTAAACAGACCCTGTGCCATTTTGGAAGACCAACAAACTCGTGATTAGGGGGAAATAACGGCAGCGGTATGTGAACCCACGAGAATAAAGTGGAGTGGCAAACGACTTAAACAAACAAATCTGAGCTGTTTTATTTATGATTTATTGGCCCAACAGTAGACTTGAAAGAAACCTGTGTGAGACTTGGCAAAAAACTGTGGATATAATGGATAAGTCTGTGCATGATCTGCGGACACTTTGAGGTAAGCAAACGCAAGAAATTCAGATTTAAAACATGCTAAAGTGGCCCCAAGTTGATAACTGTATGAGGAGCAAGCCTCCCAGACTTCTACAATTTAATAATAATAATAATTTAGGATGGTTTGGGGCTTGCTTGCTGCTGCCAGGTTGGTTGTTGAGTAGCCTGACTGTTTTTTTTTTTTTTTCTTGCGTGTGGTATCATTGTTGACGCGAGGTTGTTTTTTGAACATGCCAATGCGGACACGATTTCCCCTGATGAGTTATGACTTCAGACGCGATGCGTGTGTGGAGTCCGCGTGATATGTGCGTAAGATAGGCTTCTCATGTGTTTGGAGATCCGCGCTCCGAGACAAGCGCAAGCGCCCCCCCCCCCCCCCCAAGGGAAAAAAAGGGACCCCCCCCGAAAATATCGGCATAGTTCGAACACTGAGTGTAGGCACTGGGTGTAAACAACAAATAGTTTACAATGTCTGGGTAGCAAACAGATGGCAGAATTGGTGTCCGGTCCTCCTTATGTTTCCATTCTCCCTTGCCGCGAGTCTTATCATATGGGTCAAACCCATCAATCACAGCCAGTTTCTCCACATACCGTGCCCTTTCTGCAGCTGGTAATGTACTCACATAACCAGAATTATCATCCATCGTGTCACTTTACTCTCACTCATACTTTGTTTTATATTGTGAGTGCATGTACTTGGTCTTCCAATATGGCGCCTAACAAAATCTCGCGGCGCGGTGACGTCATGTGAAAGGGGTCTATACAGCTAAGGTTACAGTGGGGGGCGGGTTCTCTGATAGCCATAAGAGTTTGACTTCCCTACTCACATCTCTAGTACAGCGTGCCTTGCCAGACAATAGTAGGTATCATTTTTATGATGATCTTTGGTATGACCTGACCGCGAGTAGAACTCACGAGCTCCCGGTCGAGAGGCGGACACACTAACCACTTGGCCAACTCGCAGTAAATGTGTGATATAGCGATATAATAATAATCATCATCATCAGTCTCAGTAAATTGTCACAATACTTTTCCCCCCCTTAAGTGCTGAAAAAAATTTGAAGTGCTGTCATTATTTCAACTTAACACGCATTTTCTTATCCAATCATTTTTCAACATTGTTTTGGTTTATTTTTTTCTATTTTAACAAGCCAGCTCATCACTTCTCTAATCGGAACCAAAAGGGGAAATGAAATAAAAAATAATCTATGAAAGTTTGAGTCATCTCTTCTTTTCATTGAGCCACGTACAGCTAAATAATTAGCATAAATCCACGTGATTGGTCGCAACACAGAATCTGCTCCAAATGTCACAGTGGTTCATGTTTTTTTTAAAAGAAAAACTACTCAAATTGCTGAACTAGAGCTATTTTTTTCATGTTAATCTGCTCTCCTGTGTTAGTTTCCGAGCACTTAGTGAACTATTTTGCACTTCCCCTGCTTTAGATAATTTCTTTGGCTCCGCTTACCATAATTCAAAAAGCAGGAAGATGTGTAGCTATATGGGGTGGCACGGTGGTGTAGTGGTTAGCGCTGTTGCCTCACAGCAAGAAGGTCCGGGTTCGAGCCCTGTGGCCGGCGAGGGCCCTTCTGTGCGGAGTTTGCATGTTCTCCCCGTGTCCGCGTGGGTTTCCTCCGGGTGCTCCGGTTTCCCCCACAGTCCAAAGACATGCAGGTTAGGTTAACTGGTGACTCTAAATTGAGCGTAGGTGTGAATGTGAGTGTGAATGGTTGTCTGTGTCTATGTGTCAGCCCTGTGATGACCTGGCGACTTGTCCAGGGTGTACCCCGCCTTTCACCCGTAGTCAGCTGGGATAGGCTCCAGCTTGCCTGCGACCCTGTAGGACAAGATAAGTGGCTACAGATGATGGATGGATATGCAGATATATAAAAATATAGTTTCATTTTAAATTTCATTTTTAGAAATTGATTACTGACATTAGAGACAGCACCGAGCCGATAGCAGCACAAAATGGTGGCTCGGATATCGGAGGGGATTCAATCCCAGCCTGTAGCAAATAGAAATATTGTAATTGGGTTTGGAAAAATATTAATTTGGAACTGGAAATGTTTATATTTAAAATGAGTAAATATTTTATTTATTTACTCACTTACATTTTTACACCCTGTCTTTATATTTTAAATGTTTTTTTTTTTTTGGGGGGGGGGAGTATTTTTAAAAATGATCTTTTCCTTTATTTGAATGTAATGTAATATAATACCGTTTGTAATTTGCACATTATTATTATTATTATTATTGTTGATGGTTTCTATTTTTATTTGTTTTAAATTAATGTTTTTTTGTTTCCATATTACTGGTGTTGTTGTTGTTGTTGTTGTTTTTATGTTTCTTGATGGTTTCTATTTTTATTTTAAATGAATGTTTTTGTTTCCATCTTAGTTATTATTATTATTATTATTATGTTTTGTTTCTTGATGGTTTCTATTTTTATTTGTTTTAAATTAATGTTTTTTATTTCCATCTTATTATTATTATCCTTTGATTAAATCAAAGGATAATAATATCCTTTTATCAAATTATTATATCTAATATTCATTTCATCTCATTATCTCTAGCCGCTTTATCCTGTTCTACAGGGTCGCAGGTGAGCTGGAGCCTATCCCAGCTGACTACGGGCGAAAGGCGGGGTACACCCTGGACAAGTCGCCAGGTCATCACAGGGCTGACACATAGACACAGACAACCATTCACACTCACATTCACACCTACGCTCAATTTAGAGTCACCAGTTAACCTAACCTGCATGTCTTTGGACTGTGGGGGAAACCGGAGCACCCGGAGGAAACCCACGCGGACACGGGGAGAACATGCAAACTCCACACAGAAAGGCCCTCGCCGGCCCCGGGGCTCGAACCCAGGACCTTCTTGCTGTGAGGTGACAGCGCTAACCACTACACCACCGTACCGCCCCATATCTAATATATAAATCAAATTGATTTATATATTTTTCTGGAATGCCTTTACTTATTATTTTTTTTTATCATGATGTAAAGCACTTTGTGCCACCTGTCTTGAAAAGCGCTATATAAATAAAGGTATTATTTTTGTTTTTGGTTGTAAGGATTTATATTTTGTTATATTTATACTTTATTTGCATCGTACAAGATGATTGTGTGACCATTTTATGCAAGTCACAATCTGTGTGTTTATCTGTGTATTTTTTTCCTGTCAAAATTTTTGAATCAGTCTAAAGTTTAGTAGTTTTTAAAGCAAAAATGTCAGATTCATAGGAGAGATCAGGGAGACTTGGGACAGGGGAGACATGGGAAGGTTTGTATTCCCAGGGTGCGATTTGTCAAAAAACCAGAAGGGCGGATGTTTTTTTTTTTAATCATGAAACGTCACAAAATTAAGGTAACAATAGGCTAACAGCTCAATAACATCCAATGATATCAAATGAATAACACTAAATGAAAACGAACACTAAACCAGAGATAGTAAATTCATCTTCCTATCTCTCTGACTAAATACACAACAAAGTTCGCATTGCTTGTCGCGTTGCTGTGATGTTTCTCTCCCTCCGGATTAAATGGACAGTGACTCGAAAATCACTGAAATACATGAATACTAAATGAACAGTTTGCTCTGATGGCGCAGTTCACATTGTGCGCAGCTTTCCGATTTAAACTGTTTTTTTCTCATCCTTATACTTCCTGTTTCATGGACTGTAACGGATTTGCTTATTTAGTAATTTTAATGCAGAATTTACTTTGAAATTATAATCAGACACTCCAACGCCCCCCCTAAAAAAAAAAAATCGGCCGTGAAAAAGGCGGCATCCGCCAAAAGGCGAGCTGTCACACACACTCACTTTCAAAATGACCCGAAGTGGCAGTTTTGATGTTCACGAATGTCCCCAGCAAATGGATACATTGTAGATAATAACAATATCTTTGCGTTCTGAGAACGCAAAGATATTGTTATTACAATGTATCTATTTGCTGGGGACGTTCGTGAACATCAAAGCTGCCACTTCGGGTCATTTTGAGTGCAATGTAGACCATAGAAAACTGTATCACAACATGCCTGTCATGTCAACTTTTTTTTTTGGTTTGTTTGTTTTATTGACGGGGTTGTCCCTGAGGATTTTTTTCAGCAGAGATAAAAACCAGAGGGGGGGATGATCCCCACCATCCGCCCCAGCAAATCGCACCCAGTGTATTCCCATAAATTAATTTTAGCCAATCCGGTTTTAGATCAGAAGTTAGATGTTCCCCTGAGAGTAACCGACTTCCTTTGGAGCCAAAGCTGGACGCTGCAGTAAGGTTTGTACAGATCAATATTTTATCGACCAAAACTTAACAGTATTTTCTCCTTCGGCTCCACCTCCATTCTATAGTGTAATGTACGCTGGTGAATCGGGGTTTTGTTAGGAATTAAAGCATTGAGCCTTGAGTGACCAGATATAGTATTATTTATTAAACTTCAATTCTGGGGGAAAAACATTTAAGGATTTTTTTTTTTTCAAAATCTCCAGATGGGAAGAGTTGGGACAGTTCATAATGATACAGGTTTTTTTCTTGTGGTTTACAAATATCTCATCTCATCTCATCTCATTATCTGTAGCCGCTTTATCCTGTTCTACAGGGTCGCAGGCGAGCTGGAGCCTATCCCAGCTGACTACAGGCGAAAGGCGGGGTACACCCTGGACAAGTCGCCAGGTCATCACAGGGCTGACACATAGACACAGACAACCATTCACACTCACATTCACACCTACGCTCAATTTAGAGTCACCAGTTAACCTAACCTGCATGTCTTTGGACTGTGGGGGAAACCGGAGCACCCGGAGGAAACCCATGCGGACACGGGGAGAACATGCAAACTCCACACAGAAAGGCCCTCGCCGGCCCCGGGGCTCGAACCCAGGACCTTCTTGCTGTGAGGCGACAGCGCTAACCACTACACCACCATGCCGCCCGGCTTAAAAATGTTTGTTAAAAATGTGGGTGTGTCCCTGCATGAGGATGATTTTTTGTTCCATGTCTCCTCACAATGTCCCAAGTCTCCCTGCAAAAAATAACGAGAGTAAAAGTGAAGCCTGAAGGCCAGTATATGTGCCAAGCTGAGAAACTAACGTCGTTGTAAGAGCAATGTGAATGTGACGCAACCTGCAAAGAATTTCATACAATCTACAAAAGATGAAAACATGTCCCATATCTCCCCTCTCATATGCGATATCATGTGATACTCATAGCGTCAGGATTAGTCCTTCTTAAAAATGAACTTGTATGAAGTGTGTGTGTGTGTGACTTGATGCTCAGAAGGTTGAGAGTTGAAATCCAAGCAGCGCTTGAGCTCGAACCTTAACCCTCATAACTGACTGAAAAGTGATCGTGTTTAGGATTGAGTGATTGACAGACAACTTCCTGGTTGCAGAGAGACTCGGTTCCTCCCCCTGCTGGGTAGATCTTGTGCAAATCCAAACTCACCAGTCATATGGACACCATCACACGGTGCTCACTAGAATAGAAGTGAACTATGATCCTGATGGGGACTCAAAGTATTTCACCGATATCTGACAAAAGAACTCGAGAACGTGGGCTCGAGGGTGTGAGATCTATCTGTGCTTCCTCAGCCTGATCTTCTTCATCTCATTGTGACCTCCGCCTGCTCTAGATCTTCTCATCCCTCTGTCCTCCATCTGTACAGCTGACAGATGGGAGTGGGGCTGAGCTAGCAAAGTGGCTAATCTGAAAGAACAGCGTTTTGGAGGGACAGCGTGAACTAACTCACCTCTAGTGGGCCGATTAAAGGGACGGAGAGTCTTGTTAGGAAGCACCTGGTAAGGATTAGAGACGAGGACACACACACACAAAGCTCTCAGCTCTCCAGGCCACTGCTTTGTTGGCACTTCTTGGGATTAGCAGTGCCGTCCCACAACACACCTGTGCACCACTGTGCGTGGGCTAGTGACTGCTCACTTACACACAGGAACAGGACGTGACAAAACGGCACCAAGTACCCATTATCCGCCTCAGAGTCAGCGCCAGAGCAAAGAAACAGCGAACTGAAATAAGGCCCGGTTGCGTAATACAACAAGCGGAGCAAGGGCTGTAATTCAGAAACAATATCATTACCACCATGACAAAACGTCTGAGGAAATTTAAAAATATCTACAGTACTGTCACTGCAAAAGTCTAAGGCACATGTAAAGAAAGAAATGCTGTAGACCAAAAAATGGCTTAAAAATAATGAAATTAAATGTTTTAACATTTAAAAAATACTATAAACAGTAATCAGTAAGCCATAATAAATGAAACAAAGTCAGTATTTGGTGTGAGACGACCCTTTGCTTTAAAAAAAAAAAAAAATAGTCGTCTCAGGTCCAATGAGTGCAGTTTTATAAGGAGCTGTAGGTTTTACTGAGCATCTTACAGAACCAGCACCAGTTCTTCTGGACGCTCTGTCACACTCGCTTCTTTATTTTGCACCAAAACTTTTGCACCAGTATCCTTCATTACGTTTTCTTTTTTAATCTGAAAAGTGCGCTCTTATGGATGGAATACGCTGCTCAGATTGCATGCAAACGTTTTTTTTTTTCTTGTAATGTTTAATTTTGTGCTGGGGAGGAAAAAAAAAACCCAAACGTTTGGAACTCTAAAATGTTTTTGTAATGTTTGGACTTGATAATGTAGAAGTCATAACATCTCATCTCATCTCATTATCTCTAGCCGCTTTATCCTGTTCTACAGGGTCGCAGGCGAGCTGGAGCCTATCCCAGCTGACTACGGGCGAAAGGCGGGGTACACCCTGGACAAGTCGCCAGGTCATCACAGGGCTGACACATAGACACAGACAACCATTCACACTCACATTCACACCTACGCTCAATTTAGAGTCACCAGTTAACCTAACCTGCATGTCTTTGGACTGTGGGGGAAACCGGAGCACCCGGAGGAAACCCACGCGGACACGGGGAGAACATGCAAACTCCGCACAGAAAGGCCCTCGCCGGCCACGGGGCTCGAACCCGGACCTTCTTGCTGTGAGGCGACAGCGCTAACCACTACGCCACCATGCCGCCTGTAGAAGTCATAACATAGAAATCTATAACAAACTTTGTATGGGGTGCCAAACCTTTTGCACAGTACTGTACAATGATGTCATTTTCAGAATAAGGGAGTACACTGGAATATTTTCTGCATTTCAACGTAGCGATCGTTAGAAAGCAGATTAAAGGTCCCATGGCATGGTGGTTTGTTGATGCTTTAAACGGGCTCGTGGAGGCTTCCGGATGTTATATCCGCAGCCTTTCTCGAAATGAACCCTCGGCACGTAGATATAGCCTCCTGGGAGAAAGCCCCATTTCAGCCCTTTTCCCAGTGCGTCGTTTTGCTAATGAGAAGGGTAGAGGGCGGGCCATGGGGGGAGGGGGAGGGGCTTGACCAAGCTGCGGGCATGCTACCTGTGTGTGAACAGTAGCAATGGCAGGTCAAGCAACAGTCCAAGCTTTCGCTTTTGACCCGGAGTCCAACCCCGAAACAGAAGCGCAAGCAGTTGAACAAACTGTAAATCACCGACTTCAGCAGGACGTATCAGAATGGTGAGTTTGAAATGTTATGTCTGGAAACGGGAATTATTGGGTTGGTTATGTTTCCCGTTATAAAGTTCGCGATCAAACCGAGTCTGTGTTTACACAAAGGTAGTGATTTAGGCTATATCCCGGTTTGCTTGACAAAATGTTCACATGCTGATATAAATAGCCACCATACTTCATCATATCCCTATCGTGCTGGATACAAAATGTATCTACACGAAGTCATTTGTAAAACTCAACTATTTTTGCACAGCGGTTAGCTGCACAGCTAATGTAACCATTGCAAGGCTAACGTGGCACCGATTTTAAAACACTGCAAAACGACTTAACAGTTATACACTTACTTGTTCGGTGTTTGTGGCTGATGCGGCAGGGATGCTTGGTACGGACCCAGGCTTCAGTGACAGTTGATGTGCAAAACCTGCCCTGTACTGTCCCAAGTTGTGGAAACATTCCTCAGGAAAATGCTTCCGACAAACATACACCGTCTTAGGTAGACTCGACGGCGTATTATTGGAGTAAATAAAATTAAGCCACTGCGTCTTCAGGGGCTCTCCCGTCGGCAGTAAAAACAGACTCCTTTCTGTGTTGTCACATCCATGTACAGCGCAATTTCCATGTTTCGCTCACTTAGGTGATGCCATGTTGTTGTGTCCTCTATGGTCTCCTCACTACAAAATTGAAGTGACGTATCTATGGTGGCAACTTTTGAGCTGGGCAGGCAATCCATACAGTGGGTGGGAATCCAGAGGGGGGGCGTGGGGATCATCTCCCTTGCTGACGTAGTAAAGGGAAGAGCTTATCAACGCGCCATTTTGACGCGCCATTCTCAAATGTTGACAAAGGGTGGGCATAGTTTGGTTTACACATTATGACATTTCTAGCCACTGGGGTGACTTAAGAAGGTCAGAGGAACTCATTTTAACGTTAAAAAACCTCAGAAAGTGAAAATTTCATGCCATGGGGACCTTTAACAGAAATCCGGACGTAGATTTATTCAGTTTAGCAAGAGACGAAGCTTCGGATGGCCGTTAATTTTCTACGCAAGTGTGTGACTCGTGAGATCGATGTACAGCGACAGGGCGACTTTTGATGAATTTGGTATGATGCTGTAAAGTGACAAATCCAAACAATTGTCTCAACTGATTCCTCAGACCAATCCGATGGCGCATGTGGTCCGATGTGTGTTACATAAATGGAAAACAGGTTTATAACCCTGGTTTCATCTTCTCCTGCTGTTAAAAAACTCAGGAGGTAGCACAGATCGTTGTTGTGTCTGCTGAACATACGTCGCGAGCACATAGCTAGCTTGCTTTGCTAATCTAATCTGAAAGCAAAGCTCAGTGATGTTTAGAAATAAACACAAAGTGACACCGATGTTTATCCCATTATGCGTCTGAATCTGTGTCCTCCTTCTTAATAGTCAAGATTTATGGAAATATTTGTATTACTACAACACGTTCATGTATCAGAGCAACTTAAAGTGATGCAGGTCTCATCTCATCTCATCACCTCTAGCCGCTTTATCCTTCTACAGGGTCGCAGGCAAGCTGGAGCCTATCCCAGCTGACTACGGGCGAAAGGCGGGGTTCACCCTGGACAAGTCGCCAGGTCATCACAGGGCTGACACATAGACACAGACAACCATTCACACTCACATTCACACCTACGCTCAATTTAGAGTCACCAGTTAACCTAACCTGCATGTCTTTGGACTGTGGGGGAAACCGGAGCACCCGGAGGAAACCCACGCGGACACGGGGAGAACATGCAAACTCCACACAGAAAGGCCCTCGCCGGCCCCGGGGCTCGAACCCAGGACCTTCTTGCTGTGAGGCGACAGCACTAACCACTACACCACCGTGCCGCCCCGTGATGCAGGTCGATGTATTAAAAAGATGAATAGTACCCCGTGGAGCTAGAATAACCTCCAGGTACTTGAATCACACACTATATTACCCGCCATCTCATACCTGTGAAGGAGAATGAACTGGAAAAACACCACACACTAATGTTTACGCTTGGGTACGCAAACAGCTGAAGTTTATCCTCATTATAATATTATAATGAGCGAGGTCGCAACAAACATGGCGGAAACGGCGGCCTCCGACACAGAAGCAAGCGATATTTACTCGGCTTGTTTGCCGTATTTTTTTCCCTCTCTTTTTGCCTCTGACGATGTCAGCTACTTTCTTAAAATTGTCGTTTTTTGTCTTGATTTAGGAGTCTTCATTCGATCTGAGTGATCCTCCATGTTTGCTGTGGCTCCACGGTCGCGACCTTTGACCCACGCATGACCTCACATGACTTTTCCGAACTGTCTGCTACCGAGCGAGTGGTTTGTAAACAGACTAGTGGTTAGGATGCCCTGCATTAGGAAATAAAATGTATTGGAACAAGATGATGCGTACCAGCTATGAGGGATGGGTATCAGCTCAAACAATTCAGAAAGGGGAGTGGCTTAAATGATTCCTGAACCAGTACATCGTCCTGTGTCACTTTAAGGAACCTATAGTTTTAATCCTACATTGTTAACATCAGTGTTTTGTTCTTGGTGGCGACATCAAACTAGTTTTGCTAATTGGGGGATTTTGACATACAAACCTGGCAACCCTTGTGTTATTACTACTAGTAGCTGTGGTGTTAAAGTGGCTGTCACTGATTTCTTTTTACTTTTTTTTTCCTCTATCACTTATACACTTTGTTTTGTCTGAAGCTCAGCGTTTCCTGTTGGCTGTTGGCCGTTTTTTTTTTTTTCGTCACAGGAAATGAAGCCACTGTTATTAGGCCTCATAATCTGACGCCAGGAAGTGGGTCTGTTCACAAAAACACAAAAGCTAATTTATGTTAGCCTTTCACATCGCCTCATCCTGTTATGGCTTCAGACAAAAACAAACTATTGCCAGGAATCAGTGCACACACACACACACACACACACACACGCGCTGCATGTGCGCTAAATGTATTTTAAGAAATAAGTTCCCTCATGATTGCTAATAGTTTTGTTTTTCTCTTTTTAAAAATCTTTTTTTAACATTTAATCGCCAATATTTTTACATATTTTATTTACTGCATTTTGCTCTCGAATGAATAACAGGGTTGAGTTTTTAGCGTGCGCTTAGCAAACATGTGAAATGTGGTTAACTAGCGTCCATGCTAATGCCAGGAGGATGTTATTGGCTTTCTAACGATGACGTTTTATTTTTATGAATAATTTACTTTCAGTCTCAAATTGCAGTTTCAAAGTGACCTTGTCAGTCAATATCACACAAATAAATAAGGGAAGGAGAAAGCAGGAAAAGTTTTCTTCTTCCCACTGAACTTGTCCAGCGTTCCAAACATTTCATGGCCGTATTACAAGTGTACTTCGTGGATTGAAATGCTATTTTTTTTAATTACTTTTAATTTATTTATCTGAATGATTCCGATAGTGGGCGGCACGGTGGTGTAGTGGTTAGCGCTGTTGCCTCACAGCAAGAAGGTCCTGGGTTCGAGCCCCGTGGCCGGCGAGGGCCTTTCTGTGTGGAGTTTGCATGTTCTCCCCGTGTCCGCGTGGGTTTCCTCCGGGTGCTCCGGTTTCCCCCACAGTCCAAAGACATGCAGGTTAGGTTAACTGGTGACTCTAAATTGACCGTAGGTGTGAATGTGAGTGTGAATGGTTGTCTGTGTCTATGTGTCAGCCCTGTGATGACCTGGCGACTTGTCCAGGGTGTACCCCGCCTTTCGCCCGTAGTCAGCTGGGATAGGCTCCAGCTCGCCTGCGACCCTGTAGAAGGATAAAGCGGCTAGAGATAATGAGATGAGATTCCGATAGTTAAGGTAGTTAAGAAGGAAAAACAATGTGTTTTCAAATTCTTGTCTTACTTTACACACACATTTGTAAATGCGAGATCAGAGCGACACAAATGACGGCCCGATCGTTGAATCGGATTTCAGGTCGCCGCTTTCGGTCAGGTGATACGGCGCTTTCCTGCTAAGCAGCATTAGGGAGGTTTTCTAATCTTTTAAGATGCCGGTGCACGTGCATGTCACTAAAAGCTGTGATCCTGTAATGATGTTTACCTCCAGCGCACCGTCCCTTCTGTTCCAGCCGTCTGTTCCGACGCAGGGAAGCGGGAGGCTGAAGCGAATGTGTTGATGGTAGTGTTGGTGTTGAATGGATTAACAGTTGTGTGTGTGCACATGATCGTAACACAGCATCTCGAAATGACCTAGTGAGTTGTGACGGTCACATACAGCTTTTTAATAGATAGATAGATAGATAGATAGATAGATAGATAGATAGATACGTCATCACTTTGGAAAAAAAATGAATAGCCACTTTTTTGGGGGGGAGGGGTCCCATCTGGTCTGTTCCTCTTGTTAAACCGCACCTCCACCTGACCTTGGCAGCTCCAAGATGCTCGCTCATACACTTGCCTGTGAATCTGTGGACGTTTCCCAGCTGGAGGTTCTGCAATTAATATTAACACTGTCCACCATCTCTCTCTCTCTCTCTCTCTCTCTCTCTCTCACACTTGACTAGTCCTAGTCAAAGTGTTACATTTACCCCAAACACAAACCATTTCAGCTCTGATCGTGACTTTTTATTTCCGATCCTGAGTACTGAGTACCTTTATTTTATGAAAAAAAAAAAAAATAGCACGTCTAGGGTTCTAACTCGGCCTTTTCAGTGTATCGGGCTGATACGCAATGTTTCCTTACCGCTACGCCCATGATATTACCGACACACCTGTAAAAGTTGCCGGTACACGAATAAAAAGACTTGTCGATCTTGAAAATGTGGTCTATTTTTAAATTTTCTCTTGTTATCCCGATGTGGCAGAGACAGTGCACCGCCATGCGAATGTTCTACACTCGGACATACTCCACTCCACCTCCACGTAAGCGCCCAGTGCTTAGCTGCCCGAGTCGTTCCGTGTAGAGATCGTCACTGATCATGCGAGTCCGGTTTACCTCCTTCCTTATGCTGTGTTCATGGTAAAGTGCCATCCGTAAAGTGTTAAAAGAGAACTGAAGTCATTTTTAAACTTGCTTTATTTCTTAATTAACGTCTTATTCAATTACGTTTTCGGTTTTAGTAACCTTATATCGTGACTCGTATTGGCAACTAATTGCAATTAAATATTATACTTATCGGCCTGTTCGGTTTTTAGCCGTGTTGAATTTAGTTCGTTTGGTCCACGGCAGGCGTCGCTTATCCGCACGATCTTCACGAGACTTGTGCGAGACTTCGAAACGTGAAGAAGTGTCAGCCAGGTGTCAGTGCCGCCATTTTGAAAACTGTTTTCCAAACTAAATATTGCACAAAAATGAGTCTAAATGACGATTACTGCCGACTTTTTTCAAACTTTCCTGATTGCTATCAAAACAAACAAAACTTCCGGCTTGATTACATCAGCATTCGAAAGAGGACGCGCACGCCTTTTGACCGTTGGCAGATGTCGGTCGCTTTGATTTCCGCTGTATGTTTTACTTCCGTCCTACGATGTCTCGCACAGGTCTCAACGAATCTCGTTTACGGCCGTTGCTTTGACATATGGACTGATATATTACAGAGCATATTTCAAACACTCATAACTTGCTATAGCAGCGACAGAATAGCGATCAAAAATGCATTCCTATATTTAATAAAATGAGCTAAATAGAATTTTGGTAATAAAAAAATTGGCCTTCAGTTCTCCTTTAAGAGGTGCTTACACGTAATATACACGTAATATGTTCCAGTCCCGGAGTTAAATCTGGATAGTCATGGATTGTAATTGAATGGCTGAAGCTGAAAATAAAGCTGACACTTAGTGAACATCACCTGTTTTTTGTTTTTTTTTAATTCTTATTCCATAAATGTCACCAGTATAGCTGAACATTAATTATAAGAAGTCTTTAATCAAAAACAATCACAGCAACTTTTGTTTAAAAAAAAAAATCCTCATTCATTTTACCAAAAAAGAGGGACTTTCAGGGAAGACTGCAAGAGCCAGGAAATGCACTAAAATGCATCTCTGAGCTGAGCATGTGGAACCAGTGAGCTTTCGGGGGACCAAGGCGGCCCCTGAACCCCCGGCCGTTATGACTGGTGCCACTAAGCTGATAGTTTGGTCTAGTTAGATCCCTGCATGTTGTATGTTATGCTAGCCTCACACTACGACGATCCACGCGGTACCGAACCGACCCATTTCAGAGCCGACTCCCGACAGGGCACGCACACATCCCCCGACTGTTGACGAGTGCAGTCGCGATTGAAGCGACACGTGACAACTTAATAGCTTTGTGATTGGCTATTGGATATAGTTACTGTTAAATCCAACACTTGAAGATGCTACAGGCTGAATTACAAATGACACAACACGGAATATGTAGCGCACTATCTAGGCTGCATGAGCTATTATTTCCAACCTTAAATAGTGCACTTATATAGGGGAGTTAAAGCGATTTGGAATTCAGCCACACAACTTGAGCAGAGTGGCTTTCCAGCCCACTGTGTCTATGGATAAAGCTTCAGTCTATGGAATTACAGTATATACCTGTATTAGGTGCTACCAACACGTATTTCTCGTGCTAGAAATTGTGTTTAATGATGTCACGTGTTATATGCGAAAGATATGATTGGCTATTGCTAGCGACTCTCGCCGATCAGTCTGGCTCCCGATTAGTTTTTCGAATCGGCTGTGAGATGAGTCGGTACCGTCGAAAACTAGTCTTTACGCCTGACTTGCGACTTCAGTTGGCTCGGTACGCTGAAAATCGGCGTAGTGTGCGGCTAGCTTTAGTATCTGTATGTCTGCATGTGCGTTTCCTGTGGACTCATTTGTCTTTATTGCCTCTGGCAACATTAGCACCCCTTTCTTGACTGACTGTTTGATCTTGCGAAGTCAAATATCTGATTATTTCTCTCTGGAGCCAAAAGAAACGTCCCTGTTCAAGTTACCAGTAATCCCCTGGGTGGTCCTCTGATCATATAAAGCCTGTGGGAATTTGCGTCTTTATCCTGTATCATTTCTCGTGAAGAAAAGGATGGCGGTAAACATCTATCCAGGACCTCAAACCTTGAATCAAAAGTTTGCGCTGGTTTGTTTGAGAAAGCGCTGGAACTCTTCAGTCAGTGACACGACATGCCAGGACACACTCGATCTACCTGGCTAAAAATGGGCATGCAGTGTGTGCACTGTTCTGGTGGGTGGTCCGGCACAATGAGATCGTATGTCTGTGTAGATCTGACTTCTCATCACAAAATCAGAAAATCCAAAGAAGGGTTATTTGTGATTCCTTGCCATGGCAATATGGGAGCAATGTGGATAAACTGCACAGTTGCTTGTTTTGGAAGAACAAGAGTAATTCCATGAAGAGGAAAAGACACAAGACGATATATCTGAAACCTGTAAATTAGAGTTTGGTATCTTTTTCTGAGAATGTATGTCACTGATGTGGATGGTGGATGTGATCACTAACATCAAGCTCATGTTGAATGAAATCATGATGTCGTAGGTATTTTGGACAAATTCCTTGAACAGAAAGTAAGTAGGAACCCAATACACTGATGTGACCATCACTGTTCATTTTGCACCAAGACATAAATTGTATACTCTGCTGCTAAAAGCTGCAGGATCCCTGATTCTATCCTGAGCTCAGGTTACTGTGTTTATGGAATTTCCCACGTTCTCCTCGTGTCCATATGGGTTTCCTTCAGGTTATCTGATTTCTTCTCGCCTCCCAAATAGCCCCTTTGTTCATGGTGTTCCTGGGATAGACTCTGGATCCAACACCTGGTTCAAAAGTGCATAGGATGGATGGATGAGGGTGGCACAGTGGTGTAGTGGTTAGCGCTGTCACCTCACAGCAAGAAGGCCCTGGGTTCAAGCCCAGTGGCCAACGGGGGCCTTTCTGTGTGGAGTTTGCATGTTCTCCCCGTGTCTGTATGGGTTTCTTCTGGGTGCTCCGGTTTCCCCCACAATCTAAAGACATGCAGGTTAGGTTAATTGGTGGCTCTAAATTGACTGTAGGTATGAATGTGAGTGTGAATGGTTGTTTGTCTCTGGTGAGGTTTACATTAGACCGTATCAGCGGATCATCAGATTAACGTTTTTAAAAACGATTAGCGTGCACACAGCAACGCCAATACACGATTCGCGTGCACACAGCAACACCAATACACGGATACGCTAATCACATGACTAATTCGGCACTTAAGTTGAAATGTGTCAGTGCGGCTCATCGCTTCCTCCTCAGCGGCTGCGCTCCAAATCACTCCGCCCTGAACAGCGAGTGCCCTCTGGAGGGTGCGCACTCCGGCCCTGCGCAGCTCATAGAGCGCACGAGTGAAGTGCACGAGCAGTGATTCGGGACTGAGCCGCTGTGCGCAAGTCACTTACCACTTGCAAGTGGAAGGATGGCAAGCCTAAAGACCATCATAACTACACAATGGGCAGTATTTGCATCAGTATTTGCAGTATTTTCATACTTTTATACTCTTTAATGAAAGGTGATACAAGGCGGAAGTCCGCGCCGTTTTTCAGCAGTCGCGTCACATGACCAACGCCAGCGAATCAGGAAGGTGGATGTCACAGTGACGTTGTCCAATGAGACGCCAGCTAGAGCTCAGCACAGTGTATCTGCGTATTCTCAATGTTTACACAGCACCGGACCAGACACGATCTGGATTGAATACGTGGACCCTGGCGGATTCCCGTTTCCCGGCGTTTCCAGGCGTTTTAATGTAAACAGACAGTGCATCCGCGAAGAAAACGAGACAGATACGGTCTAATGTAAACTTGGCCTCTATGTATCAGCCCTGTAATGGCCTGGCGACTTGTCCAGGGTGTACCCCGCCTCTCACCTATAGTCAGCTGGGATAGGCTCCAGGATAAGCGGTTATGGATAATGGATGAATGAGTGAATGAATAAAAACCTCAAACCCTATGGAAACAAGTCCTAATAACATCATGATTCTTGTTTTAGTCTGATTTGGATTGTTTTTTTTTTCCTCCACACTGAATGAGCTCAAGTTGTCTGGAGAGATGGGACCCGAGCCAGGGAGATGTGTAACACCACTACAGAACTGCACTCTGAGAACCTCCTCCTCCTCCTTCTTCTCCTCCTCCATCTTCAACGCCAAGCTCTGAGGCTTGTGAGATGCCATGGATCCACCGGATTCTCTGATTACATGGCATTGGTGCTGCAGTCCCACAGCCAACACATAATAACGTTCATCCTGTCCTCCTTTAATTACCCCCCACACACATTCCGAGAGAGAGAGAGAGAGAGAGAGAGAGAGAGCTATTACCCAGGATACCCCCGAGGGCCCTGGTCCCGGCCCCCTGTTTACAAATTCCTATCATACTTCAGGATCTGCGGGACTTCTGTTTAGCAGCAGAGGAAAACAGCTGTTCAAGGAGCGATGGCTTCCAGAAAAGGGCCTTTCTCAGCAGCGATTGCTCTCCAAATCACCCGTCAGGAATGTGTTGAAACTGTACTCCGAGCTGGAGAGGCACGAGGCCAGGAAACCACTGCACTGACTTGTGTTGTCTTGAGCTGTATGAATGAGGAGCTCGGCGAGTCAGGATGGGGGGGGGGGGGGGGGGGGACAGTGAATTCTGCTGGTTGTTATGGAAACAACGGAGGACGAGGTGTCCTGAAATGCCACCGCAGTGAGCTTTTGTGTGTTTCAAGCCTAGACAAACCCCATGAAGTGATTACACTGACCTACACTCGGAGAGAATCAGTACGGTTATGCAAACCGGCTGCTTGAATGCACCTTGTGTGTAAATGTTCTCGAATGCAAAACCAAACTGTCACATTTCCAAAACATTCTGTTATTTTCTTTGTGCTCATGTGTATATAATATATTGATGAATGCCAGCCAGCCCTAAATTACTAAGTGTGCTCATATTTATGGCATGTTCCCATACAGACAGCAACAAAAATTCAGAGATCTGCTCAGCCTTTACACTAACGTAAACACTAGCGCTTTGGCGGTTTTGTTTTTTAAAATAGGGTGCCATTATTTTTGTCCTACTTGAATAGCTAGTCTTATTTGTGTTCGTTTATGGATTTGTTTCAGCTTGATGTCTGTTAATAGGACGTGACAAAATGAGTTTCACAGGATATGAAATTGGATGTGAAATTGGTGTGTAATTGAAATAAATTAGCAAGTTAAACACAAGGCTAATCCATATATCGAATCGCAATCGCTCGTTGACAATTTCACAATCTGATCCCAGATCAGTCCAGGGTCATGTTAACGAATCTCCTTACACATAAACTTGTACAAACTTAGTCAGAAATGTTTTTCTCATCTTACTGGATTTTAACAAACACCACATTTCTTGTGTAAACACTCCTGCGAATAATTTTACGCATAAATTCTTGCGTAAACAAGCACAATAAATGTTTACTTTAGATTGTTTTTCCACTACACATTTAAAAATGCAAACAGACCCAAACCAACTTGAAAGATTGAAGTGAGGATTTGTCAAGTCCACTGTTAAATTCGAAAAATTCAATTTACGTTCCTTTTTTTAATGACTATTTAACAGTTATTCCACGAAATTGAGTCGTACATGAGCTGATCGCCGACGAGGCGCGTAGCCCCGAGTTGTCTATAATCCATGTACGAATGGAGTAACTGCTTTATTCTATCCACATTCACTGGATTTTGAGAAACGGAGCATTTTTATTTTTAATTTTTGCAAATCCGGTAAATAAAAATTTTATACAAAACGTCCAACAAAATCATTTCCGCTTAGAATGTGAACAAACCGGCAAAATGACAGGAGCAATTTGTGAAAAATGTGATGATAATAATAATAATTCTTGAAATTGTTTTTAAAAATATATCTTCTTACCATCAAATACTTTCATTCAGAATCAGAATTACTTTATTAATCCCCGGAGGGAAATTCAAATTTGCTACCAAGCTCCTGAATCAGAGAAGAAGTAAACATGTCTAAAAATAGAAGATAAAATCGTCTGAAAGAAGAATAAATAAAATAAAATAAATTTAAATAAGTTCAATAACTTAAGTAAAAGCAAAATGAAGTGATTTTATATACAATGATTCCTATATACGTACATATATTGCACCTGAGTTAAGGATACAGTATACATGGTAAGACAGTGTTCCAAAGTTATACAGTGACATTGTACAGCTTGACTGCAGCAGGTAGGAATGATTTCCTGGGTCTCTCATACCCCTTTTCCACCGAAGCAGTTCCAGGGCTGGTTCGGGGCCAGTGCTTAGTTTGGAACCGGGTTTTCTGTTTCCACTGACAAAGAACTGGCTCTGGGGCCAGAAAAACCGGTTCCAGGCTAGCACCAACTCTCTGCTGGGCCAGAGGAAAGAACCGCTTACATCAGCGGGGGGGGGGGGGGGGGCAGAGTTGTTAAGACCAACAACAATAACAAGACCGCGAAAGATCGCCATTTTTAAGCGACGAGAAGCAGCAGCTGTACAAACGCGAAGTCATCCATTATTATTATTGTTGTTGTTGCTGCTGCTGCTTCTTCCGTGTTGTTTTTGCTTCGATATTCGCGCCAAGGTTTATGCAAACGTAGCGACGTAACTGACGTATACAGCGACGTAATGACGTGGCTTCCCTTAGCACCGCGAGCTATGGAAAAGCAAACTGGTTCTCAGCTGGCTCGCAAGTTGAAAGAGTTGTGAACCAGCACCAGCACTGACCCCGAACCAGCCCTGGAACTGATTTGGTGGAAAAGGGGTATTAGTTGTGCAGCGTGGAAGAATCAGCCGTTTACTGAACGTGCTCCTGTAGCTGATCAGCTCCTCATGTAGAGGGTGGGAAGGACAGTCTAAGATGGTTTTTATTTTGGACAGTGTCCTCTTCTCCAACACCCCTGTCAGAGAGTCCAGTTCCACGCCTACAACATGGCCGACCTTCCTGACCATCTTATTGAGTCTGTTAGTGTCCTTCACCTTCATTCCATATTTTGTTGCTTTTTTATTTTTTGGAGTTTTGTTTTCGAGTAGAGTTTTTATTTCGTCCTCGGCTGGTTCAGCAGCACGCTCCGCCATTTTGTTTTTCTCTACTCACGGTATATGAGCTGATATCCTAGTAGCAGAGTAGCCAATCAGAGCACACGATTGCTCATATCCAGCAAATGTGGATAGAATAAAAACCGATTTCTACGAGAAGCAGTGCATGAATTGTGAAAAAGTGTACCATTTTAGCAACAACAACACGATGACAATGAAATTACAATAACGTTAATTGTAAACCTTAACACCTTGACAAAATAACATTAAGGACGTCATCAATGCAGTAAAATCAAGTGAAGTCTGTTTATATGTAAACATTCGATCCATCATTTTTTTGCGAATATCAGCCCCAGTACTGATGCTGGGTATCAGATCAGTGTTGATCCATTTCTACTGCTTTTATTGCTCAACCAATCAGAAACAAACAGCACAGTTAGCCCTGCCCCAAACTCTGTTATTTTGTCTCTGCACTGATCATGAACAGATATCCCAAAACCAATCCAAATTGTTGACAGTGGAAAACATTTCGGTACTTTTGATTAAAGCTAGAGGTGGCATCTTTCACTGAAAGTACACTTTCCTCTGTTCCTGTCTCTTGTTGATAGCGAGTTCATTCGTAAACATTCTCACTGTGTATCCTGTTTGTGACTGTCGTAGCAGAGGGAGGTTTCTCCCCGAGGGCTTCACATCCTGTTTTGGTTAAACTCAGTGAGTTTACGGTTCGGAGTCCATCCCTGTCCCAGCCCTTAAAGCTCAATTAGATTGGCACAAGAACACCTTCCCCCACCCTTCAGCCTCAGGCTATGCTGCTTTTCAACCAACCATGCAAAACAGGAGCAACAACAACACCACCACATCCAGGTATTCAGCTACAGAAAGGTCCTTACGGAATATTCCGGTATGCATCGAAAAAAATGATGGTGAACCAAACACATACAGAATGCATGCGTATGTTTACATGAACATAATCTGATTTCAGTCATTACCACTTCAGATTATTCAGCACATACTATATACTGGGAATCAGATATCTTTATATTTGTCCATGAAAACATCCAGAATCTGTATTTCCCAGCAAAGCAACTCGGTGTTATTTAAAGAAAAGGGTTTGCCTTTTAGATCATGTCTGTCATGCAATCATCGCTTCTAATCCAATACACTTTTTGTGAAATTCAGTGAGTATCTCTTCACTGTCCGCCAGCTGTCGGTTCTGTTTGCATGCTGAAAAAGCAACAAGGTGCAAGAAGGATTGTGAAGCACACTCCATACCAGTCAAGGGTGGTAATTCATTCTTTCGCAATCACCAATAAACCTCACAGAAGAAGAAAGAAGAGAGGACGACCGGCCGGGAGAGGGAGCCTCCTAAGTAGTGGGTGTGTGAGGAAGTTAAAAAAAAACAAACAAACTGTAGCTGGCCAGCTCTTGCATCCATCCTGCTTTCCAATGGCTGCTCCCTGGATAATAAACTGGACTACATCCGACTTCAGCAGAAAACACCATAGAGTTTATTTCATTAGATAGGCTCGCCTCATTTCGTGCTGACAGAAATGCATCTCTCTGCTGTAAGGCTCGCAGTGGATGTTTGCTTATTTATTTATTTCAACATGGAATGGTGCAAGAAGTCGATCCTAGTTTCTAGTTCCTAACTGCATGGAATGACAATAAAACCACTTGAACTGATCTTTGGATTTGTATGTACAAGTTTGCGCAGGGATTTACAGTATAGACACACCGACCCAAAAACACAAGTTTGCAGGCACAGTAGAGTTGTTTGGATTGATGAATGTTTGAGGAGTTTGGTTCCAAAATGTGATAAACGCCAAATGTGAAAAATTGAAACTCCCACCACCAAACCATCAGCAATTATCATATCTGACTCGTACCATATTCAGTTTTCACCAAAATACGATATCTGCCATTGATTTACACACTGCATTACGGCCTTTCATTCCAAAATGCAACAAGCGCCATCGCTGATTTTTCTCAAAACCAGACATATCCATTTGGCCAATCAGAGGCCGCCATTGATGTGAAGTATTCTAAGATGGCTGCGCCCATGAAGTAGGAAATCGCTTCGTCACTTCTCGCATTGGGCGGCACGGTGGTGTAGTGGTTAGCGCTGTCGCCTCACAGCAAGAAGGTCCTGGGTTCGAGCCCCAGGGCCGGCGAGGGCCTTTCTGTGTGGAGTTTGCATGTTCTCCCCGTGTCCGCGTGGGTTTCCTCCGGGTGCTCCGGTTTCCCCCACAGTCCAAAGACATGCAGGTTAGGTTAACTGGTGACTCTAAATTGACCGTAGGTGTGAATGTGAGTGTGAATGGTTGTCTGTGTCTATGTGTCAGCCCTGTGAAGACCTGGCGACTTGTCCAGGGTGTACCCCGCCTTTCGCCCGTAGTCAGCTGGGATAGGCTCCAGCTTGCCTGCCACCCTGTAGAAGGATAAAGCGGCTAGAGATAATGAGATGAGATGAGACTTCTCGCATTTATTGAACAATTTCACGCTGAATTATGAATAATTTCGATAAAATAATCTAAAACAAATCTATAAAATAAAATAATCTGTCATGAAAGAACACAGTTAAATGCACTTTAAATAGAAAGGGACGTGTAGCATTTTGGGGGAAAATGCCGTGGCGTGGATATGTAGCGACTCGACAAAAAAAATAATTACTTGGTTCAGTTAAAAGCTGTTAATTAGTTCTGGATTTCATTTTTGAAGTTTATCATCATTAAGGAGTTAATAAATTTTAAAACAGGATACAGTGGTTTTCCTTTTATCACTTCCCGTAATTAGAAAAAGTGATTTTTCTCGAAACAATGGAACTGGATATATAGCGTTTCGGAACCAGACTCTTCAATTCAAAATGCTACAGTATGCTAGGTAACGTTACTTTCCTTGTTGGCTTACCTACAAACCTATGATCATCTATTTAGTCACTATAGAAACAATCTAAACAACTAACTCTGGCTAGTTTTTACTTCCTTGTGTTTTGTGCTTGCGTGTCGTTCCTTTGATGACATTTTATATGACAATGTTTGTTTTGCTTCAGCTTTGGGCAGTAAAGCCAGTTGTTAGTATTTTTGCCTTGGCAATGCATGTTCATGAATTTGGGGGGGTGGAGCTTCTGCAGGATCACTGAAGGGGTGTGTGTATTTTTTTGGCTGTTGAGTTTGAATATTAACAGTCTTTCTCCAGAATTGATGACTCCCTCTTTAATGGTTGCAGAGCAGCTGTAGAGGCCATTTAATTTTAGGAAATTTAGTGTTTATGGGGAAAAACAAATAAACAAACAACAACAAAAAACCAAAACAATTATGGACTCATCAGATTATTTAAGTAGAAGTAATCAGCTTACTACGCCAGCTGTACAGACGCCAACAGGCAGCAGTGAGAGTGGAGGAGGAGCTGACTGACTGATTCGAAGTCATAAAAGGCGTGCGGCAGGGACGTCTGGTCTCACCAATCTGTTTTAATTTCTATTCTGAAGCAGTGATTAGAGAATCTGCAGGCGAACTCTCATGGATTGGTGTCAACATCAATGGGAGGACCATAAACAACTTAAGATTTGCAGACGACATCGTCCTATTAGTCACTTCACCGGAGAGACTTCAAGAGCTGCTGGACCTAGTAAATACCGTGTCCATGGAGTACAGTCTGGAGATCAGCACTAAGAAGACCAAGGTCATGGCAACAACGAAACAACCTACAGAACTGAAGATCTGCTGCCGGGGGGTCCTGCTGGAACAGGTGTCAACCTTCAAGTACCTGGGTGCCATTATTGACGAAACAGCTGGATGCAGTTGCGAGGTTAGTGCACGCTTAGGAGCAGCATGGGCAGCCCTTAGTTCCCTGGAGGTCATCTGGAAGGATAGAGCCTTAAGGATATCCACCAAGCTGAGGGTGCTGAAAGCCCTGGTCTGGCCTGTAGTGACGTACGGCTGCGAAGCATGGACACTTCACGCTAAGGATACTCAGAAGATCCAAGCCTTTGAGATGAAGTGCTACAGGAAGCTACTGAGGGTCAGCTGGACAGAACATCGCACCAACATCTCAGTTCTGGAAGAGATGGGGATGGAAAGAACACTCCTAACTATGGTAAAAAGACGGAAGCTCCAGTACTTTGGACATGTCACCAGAGCCCAGAACATCTTAACCCACATCCTGCAAGGAAAGACCTGTGGCACCAGAAGCAGAGGGAGGCCATGTAGGAGATGGGGAGACAACATCAAGGATGGGACAGGCAGGACACTATCAGACTGTACGCAGAGGGCTAAGGGCAGGACAGGATGGAGTAAGCTGGTGCTGGAATTAGTCCCTGACCCTCAAAATGAGGATGGGACAAGGTGAGGTCAGGAATCAGATTATTTGGTTAAAAATGTAATTTTTTTTTGCCATTATCAGGGTATTTTGTGTATGTGCTAAATATAGACATATCCTTTGTTGTTTGCTATTATTATTATTATTATTATTATTATTATTATTAACAAAAACACCAACAATATACAGCACCCTCCACAATTATTGGCACCCCTCGTTCACATGTTCTTAGGCTTCTAATAAATTTAATTTTTTTTTAAATAATATAGGACAACAATGCAAAGAGAGAGAAAAATCCAACCTTTAATTCAAGTGCATTTATTCAGTGGGAAAAAAATCCCAGATTAAGAAATAATTATTTTACATGAAATCATGTGTGCCACAATTATTGGCACCCCTGATGTTAATATTTTGTACAACTCCATTTTGCCAACAAGACAGCACTTAATATTCTCCAATAACATTTCACAAGATGGGAGAATACAGAGAGAGGGATCTTCGACCATTCCTCTTTGCACAATCTCTCTAAATCATCCAGAGTCCTGGGTCCTCTCCGATGCACTCTCCTCTTCAGCTCACCCCACAGGTTTTCAATTGGGTTGAGGTCTGGGGACTGAGATGGCCATGGGAGGAGCTTGATTTTGTGTCTGGTGAACCATTTTTGTGTAGATTTGGCCACATGTTTAGGGTCATTATCTTGCTGAAAGACCCAGTGACGACCCATCTTCAGCTTTCGGGCAGAGGCCACCAGATTTTGATTTAAAATGTCCTGGTATTTCAAAGAGTTCATGATGCCATGCACCCTAACAAGGTTCCCGGGGCCTTTGGAAGAGAAACAGGCCCACAGCATCACCGATCCTCCCCCATACTTCACAGTGGGCATGAGGTGCTTTTCTGCATACTCATCTTTTGTGATGTATTAGAGTGTTTGTTGCCAAAAAGCTCTATCTTGGTCTCATCTGACCAAAGCACACGGTCCCAGTTGAAGTCCCAGTACCGCTTAGCGAACTCCAGACGTTTGCGTTTATGCTTGTAAGTGAGAAAAGGCTTTTTCCGTGCATGCCTCCCAAACAGCTTGTTGGCATGTAGATAGCGCCTGATGGTTGTTATGGAGATTTTGTGACCCCAAGATGCTACTCTTTGATGCAATTCTCTAACAGTGAGCTTTGGAGAACTTTTTATTTCTCTTACCATCCTCCTCACTGTGCGTGGTGGCAAGATAAACTTGCATCCTCGTCCAGGCTTGTTTGCCACTGTTCCAGTTGTTTTAAACTTCTTGATGATTCCTCTGACTGTAGATATGGGCCGGTGTAGGCGAGTGGATATTTTCTTGTAGTCATTGCCTGACTTATGAAGGTCAACACACATCTGCCTTACTTGAATGGTGTGTTCTCTTGTCTTGTTGAAGAGTGGATAAGAGAAATAGGCCTCTGTCACATCATATTTATACCCCAGGGAAGCAGGATGTGATGAATTACTAATTAAAAGTTCCTAGATACTCTGATCAACTTTATAAACTACAGTAGAAATGACAGAAATGCTTCAATTACATTTATTTTCTAGGAATTGTTATGGGTGCCAATAATTGTGGAACAGGTGATTTTATGAAAAATAATTATTTCTTAGTCAGGGAGTTTTTTTAATTCACTTGAGTTAAGGGTTACATTTTTCTACAATTTTCAGTGTGAGATTATGCTTCTGGAATAAAAATTGAATTTATTTTAAGGCTTTTAACACATCTTAACCAGGGGTGCCAATAATTGTGGAGGGCACTGTATACACAGCCCTCCACAATTATTGGCACCCCTTGTAAAGATTAGTGAAAAGGGTGAGAAAAAAAATCCACCTTTTGGTGAAGTCACTTCATCTCACGCTGAAAAAATGAGAAAAATTCAACCTTTAATTGAAATACAGTGAGGAGGAGGGTAAGCGAGGCAAAAAAAAACAAACAAAAAAACATTCCCAAGGATCACTATTAGTGAATTATAAGAAAAAGTAAAATCTTGGGGTTTCCAAAGTCTCCAAAAGCACCATCAGACTCCACCTCCATACCAACAGATTATTTGGAAGGTGCCAGAAAAAAGCCCTTTTCTGTCAGTTAACCACAAACGTAAGTTTGTGAAATGCCATGACAACTTTCACTGGAACTGTCTTCTCTGGTCTGATGGAACAAAAATAAACACCCGCGGTGGGTTTGGTGTAAAAAGAAGGACGGCTATAATGAAAGAACCTGATCCCAACTGTAAAATACAGTAGAGGTTCTGTGATGTTTTGAGGCTGTTTTTCCTCCAAAAGGCCCTGAAACCTTGTTAGGGTCCATGGTATCATGGACTCCATGAAATACCAGGACATTTAAAATCAGAATCTAGCTCCTCTGCCAGGAAACTAAAACTGGGTCGTCACTGGATCTTCCAGTAGGAAGGAGCAATGATCCCAAGCATCTGTCCAAATCAACACAAAAATGGCTCAAACTTCTGCCCTGGCCATCTCAGTCCCCTGACCTGAACCCTAGAAGAAAACCTGTGGGGTGAGCTGATTCTGAAGAGGAGAGAGCACAGGAGAGGCCTGAGGACCCTGGATGATCTGGAGACATTGTGTAAAGAGGAATGGTCTCAGATGCCCTGGTCTGGATCTCCAACCTTATAAAATATTATAGGAGAGACTCTAATGCCAAAGTAAGGTTGTACAAAGTTGTACAAGGGGTGCCAATAATTGTGGAGCACTGTATATATGACGATTTTTTTATTCTAAAAAAAAATCTATATTCATAGAGAAAGAGATTTTAATAGATATTTTATTTAAATCTTATGATTGGTCGAATAATGAGTTCCATTTTTTTTTTTTTTTTTTTGGTTCTTTACCCAAAAAAGATGAAATGTTCAGATCAATTATTTAAAATAAAGCAAGAAATGTTACAAAAGCTAAAGATTTTCATCTGGCTTTGCATTTCTAAAGCGTTTCCATGAATCGAGTGATGTCAATGTCTCTTCCTGCAGCTGCAAGTCACAGGTCCTGCCTCACCAGAGCGCCTTCACCTCTCAGAACTCCGTGTACCCAGATTATTTCTAGCTCCAGCCCACACAAAGGACAGCGACGAGCACGCAAACGCCACACAATAGTACAGCCGCGGTGGGACAGGAAGTAAATACGGAGTGAACAGGAACTTCCCCTGTCCCTCAGAGCGAACAGGCAGGAAGAGAGAGAAGTCTGGTGAAAAGCCAGCACACCCCGGGTGACCTTTCACCCTGTTGGCTTCGAGGGAGAGAGGAGAACAACAGGGCAGAAGACACGGTGTAGAGCCCTGTGATAAACGTTTTTTTTTTTTAAAAAGTGGAGCCATCATTGTCTTGGGATCTCGGGGGGGTTGGTGAGTGAGCAGGCACTTGCAAAACAGCAACTCCACCCAGGAACCTGCAGGGAAGTGGGCTGTCAGGGTGTGTGTGTGTGTGTGTGTGTGTGTGTGTTTAGAAGGGGAGGTGAGGGTGCACAGGAGGCAGCTCCTACTGAGGAAGTGTCTAAATAATGCCCCATGACTTCTTCTTTGCCCCCACACCCTCTTCAAACACACACACACACACACACACACACACACACACACAGACTTCTTTCCCCATTAGACACTCATTTGAATGCATTTGGATGTACGGAAACGATTCCAACCTCATTTCAGTTTGATTCTCGTCATATGCCACGTACGATCCGGAATCATCAATTCCGCTCATTTGACTGCATGAAAAACACACGCTGCTGCACATCCACACCGCGTACCGTGTGTTTCTACATCACATGGCATCAGTAGTGTTGTTGAGAACAACAGGAAGAGATTAGTTCGTTATCAGTTCGCTACACGGTTGCGTGAGTATGAAAGCCCGCAGTGTACCTGTCTGCCTTCGCTGAACTTTAACTGCTGTGTCACTTTGCGTGACTAGGCAGAGGTGGAGTCGCGGAACAGATGCCAGGAAGACGATAATAGAAGCACGGCAGCAGGGCAAACTGATAGTGAGAGATAATACAACAGCAGAGCTGGAGAAATGTTGAGTAACCGTGAGCTGCTGCGTCTACTGGGGTGTTTTTCAACCTCGTATATATCTATCTTCAGCATCTGTAGCGTAGATCTGATTTGCACAGTCTAACAGTTTTCGAAATGTTTTTGTTGGAAAAAAAACCTTCTTTACTCTCGTCACACAAGTAACTCCGATGAGAATATAGTATCATAATAATAATGATAAGCGGCAAAGTTTGTTTGTTTTGAGCTAACGTCACCATTTCTCAACGGATTTTCACCAAATTTGACAAGTAGGTCCGAGGATGACCCAGAATTTTGCAGATATAAGCAAAATTCATATACGGGCCCCAGGGAGGTCCCTGGGGGGCACAACATTCACCTACCCCCTCTCTCAATGCCTTTAACGTTACATTTATCAACACAAACTCTCGACAGATCTTCACTAAACTTGGCACGTAGGTACAGGAGATGGTCACAATTTGACAGAACTCAACAATTCCATATTTGGGCCCCAGGCGGTCCCCAGTGGGCCCCGGGTGGTGGCTGTTTGGATTTTTGTTTGTCTTGGGTTAAGATTACCATTTCTCGACAGATCTTGACCAAATTTGACATGGAAGTCTGGGGGCAACCCAGAATTTTGCAAAACCCGAGCAACGCCTGGGTAACCTGCTCAAAAATCAGCGCACTGATATAAAAACTGTGAAAACACACTTACTTTGCGAAGTATTGAGTTGTGATGCTGACACATTACCGAGCCTTATTTCTTTGTTTGGTTTCCTGATCCCTGATTTCCTGTTTCTCGTCTTTGATTCTGCCGAGTCTACGATCGCCTGTTTGTGTCTCGCTCGACCTCTCGCCTGTTTTATTGTTTTGTGATTTCGCCTGCCGTTCTGGATTGTTTATGTGTCTTCACTTGTATTAATAAACACACCTTCTGCACTTCCATCCGTCTCCCAACCATCTCTGATAGAATACTTCACACTCCCTGATAAAGAGAAGCACATTCACCTGTTCATACGCCATGTTCAGGAACAAACTCATGTTAATGGCGCTGAAACAGACACCGTCACATGGTGCGGTTGGAGTCTTGGACTCGGACTCGACTCAGATCAATAGTGGACTCGACTTGATTTTTTTTTAATGACTTGGACTTGAACACTGGGGACTCGAGACTGGACTCGGACTCGAAGTTTAGTGACTTGACTACAACACTGGGAGCAGTGTGTTCCCCAGCACTGGCAAAGAAAATATTTCAAATACACTTATTTTGTACTGTTGAAATCCTACTTAGGTTGGATTTATAGGATAGGTTCTACCCCGTGCCAAAATACTGTAAGATAAATATGAGTAAATTAAAGAATAATAAACATCTGTTAAAGTCTTCAGATTAACATAATAAAGGTTTAACGTTTTCTGGAAGGAGTCTCTGATGCCAGTGATGCAACAGTCCGAGGTAAGCTGTAACTATCAGTTCCTTAGTTACATAACATGTTGCGTTTTGCTTTATTCCACTGAAGAGAGAGGAATAAAGATTCTGGTGAGGAAGTGACTCACTATAGCTGCTTTAATGCAAGTGAGAACAGGAACTAACTCGTTTCATGAACGTTCCACCATATTACATGTAACAAAAAATGGATAAAAATGTGATTTTGGTAAATTTCTGTGGTGTAAGAGGAATAAAACACTTCAGGACTTTATTATTATTATTATTATTATTATTATGGGGAAACACTCAAACACACTTCATCACACCATCGACACACTCAATCACAGATTAAACACCCTCTTGTCCAATCTCTCCCAGGTTCAGAAGTCTTTTTTTTTAACCCGAGGTGTTTCAGAAACACTCGGCCCATCAGCCATATCCTGTTGAGAGGAAGCGTTTGTAAAAGAAGCTGAGGGCTACACCAAGCTCCCTGCCGTGAAGCTCTGAAAGTGCACACACCTTTGTGCTCGAGGTCACTCTGCGTGTGAATGGCAGGCCTAAATGGGCCATTAAAGGACGCTGACCTCGGCCTGCTGACTGGAGACGGCGTGTCTGAGAACGCGGCAGTGAAACTCCGGCTTCTTCTTTCATTTTTCATCAACATGACACAACTTTTGTTCCTAACTTGACAAACGCCAGAGCACCACAGGCTGGCCGCTGAGTTTCAAAGGACGGGCTGAGCTTCTGAGGATTTTAATCACGCTTAAAAAAAAAAAAGTAGTTAGTTAATGGGGAGAAGTGTAGTGATGGTGGGTGTCACTGATCTGGGAAAAATGACAAAGAGTAAAGAAAGTAGGAGGAAGTTTAATTAAACAGTGATCTTGATCTGATGCCTGTTACACAGCAACAGTTTATCAATCTATAACCATAGATAGATAGATAGAGAGAGAGAGAGATTAAGGATAGATAGATAGATAGATAGATAGATAGATAGATAGATAGATAGATAGATAGATAGATAGATAGATGATTAAATATGGATGGATGGATGGATGGATGGATGGACAGACAGATGATAAGACAGACCGATTCAAGATTCAAGATGTTTATTTGTCATATACACAATAACAGACACAGCGGTTTATTATTGGGTAATGAAATTCTTATTTTGCAACTGCCCGACCAAACTATGCTTACCAATATAAAAAGAAATATATATAAAATAGGCGGCACGGTGGTGTAGTGGTTAGTGCTGTCGCCTCACAGCAAGAAGGTCCGGGTTCGAGCCCCGTGGCCGGCGAGGGCCTTTCTGTGTGGAGTTTGCATGTTCTCCCCGTGTCCGTGTGGGTTTCCTCCGGGTGCTCCGGTTTCCCCCACAGTCCAAAGACATGCAGGTTAGGTTAACTGGTGACTCTAAATTGAGCGTAGGTGTGAATGTGAGTGTGAATGGTTGTCTGTGTCTATGTGTCAGCCCTGTGATGACCTGGCGACTTGTCCAGGGTGTACCCCGCCTTTCGCCCGTAGTCAGCTGGGATAGGCTCCAGCTCGCCTGCGACCCTGGAGAACAGGATAAAGCGGCTAGATATAATGAGATGAGATGAGATATATAAAATATGAAATATAAAGTGCATCTCATCTCATTATCTCTAGCCGCTTTATCCTTCTACAGGGTCGCAGGCGAGCTGGAGCCTATCCCAGCTGACTACGGGCGAAAGGCAGGGTTCACCCTGGACAAGTCGCCAGGTCATCACAGGGCTGACACACAGACACAGACAACCATTCACACTCACATTCACACCTACGCTCAATTTAGAGTCACCAGTTAACCTAACCTGCATGTCTTTGGACTGTGGGGGAAACCGGAGCACCCGGAGGAAACCCACGCGGAGAACATGCAAACTCCACACAGAAAGGCCCTCGCCGGCCCCGGGGCTCGAACCCAGGACCTTCTTGCTGTGAGGCGACAGCGCTAACCACTACACCACTGTGCCGCCCTATGAAGTGCATATGGAATGCAAAATATAAAAGGAGAATGAAAAATGAAAATAACATTTAAAAAAAAAGGAGAGGCAAACAAACAATGTGCAAACATAGAGGTAGATATACTGTGCAATGTCTTGTGCAAAATTGCTAATATAATCCGTGGCTCAAAGCCTGATGGAAATATAGAGGTAGATGGTGATTATAATCTGGCTAATGAGAGAGAGATGATTAGACAGACTGAGGGATAGCTGATTAAGGACAGACAGATGATTAGACAGATAAATATCTGATTAAATATGGATGGATGGATGGATGGATGGATGGATGGATGGATGATTAGACAGATAGATAACTGATGAGAGACAGAAAGAGAGAGAGATGATAGATAGATAGATAGATAGATAGATAGATAGATGATTAAAGATGGATGGATGGATGGATGGATGATTAGACAGATAGATAACTGATGAGAGACAGAGAGAGAGATGATAGATAGATAGATAGATAGATAGATAGATAGATAGATAGATAGATAGATAGATAGACAGATGGATATCTGATTAAATATAGATAGATGGATGGATGGATGATTAGTCAGACAGCTAATGAGAGAGATGATTAAACAGATCGATGGACAGCTGATAATCTCTCTCTCTTTAATCAGCTATCCATCTGTCTGTCTAATCATCTCTCTCTCTCATTAGCTATCTGTCTGTCCAATCATCTGTCCATCCATCCATCTATATTTAATCAGCTATCTGTCTGTCTAATCATCTGTCTGCCTGTCTATCTTGCTTTAATCTATCTATCTATCTATCTATCTATCTATCTATCTATCTATCTATCTATCTATCTATCTATCTATCTATCTATCTATCTATCTATCTATGTTTAATCAGCTATCCTTCAGTGCTGAGTTTCCCAAAAGCATCGTAGCACAAAGAACATCGTTAAATGGTCAAGTGAGCAGCACAATGAACACTCTCTCTCCTAGTTAAGATTCTCTTCGCATTAAGAGGCTTTTGAGAAACCCACCACAGTCTGTCTAATCATCTCTCTCTCTCTCTCTCTCTCTCTCTCTCTCTTTAGAGATAGATAGCTGATTAGACAGACAGACAGAACTCATCTACTTTTACCAAAAATGGTGTCGGTCTGTGACATTTCTTCAGAGTCAGAGTGGATGTTGCGTGTTACACTGGAAGGGCTCGGCTATGACATGGTTATGATATTGTTATGAGGTGATTATGATGTTGTTATGAGGCAGTTACATCAGTCCTATGACTCAGCGTTTTGAAAGTTTTGAAATAATATTACTTTGTTTCAGTCAAAATTAGCTGACCTGGTATTAATTTCTCAGCTTCAACCGTGGTGTCTTGGAACTCCACGAGCGAGCTACCACATGCAGCTTCCACAAATTCAGCTGTCTTCCTCCTCCTTTGAGCTCTTTGGTGTCGTTCGGCTGCCAAAGAATCGAGTCCGACCTTGGACGAAAAACACAGCCCATGTTCTGAGTGGGCGCCCAGTCTGGATTGTTTCTATCATATAATTTTGCTGACGCTCCTAGAAGCGAAATGGTAATACATGTGTTAAAATTATAACAACGACTGAGTGAACCACGACAAGAGAGAACGCTCATTTTATAGCAAAATTCTAGCAACACAAAATAAAATTCTTCCATGATATTATCGAGTAAGCTTTAGAATTTCACCTGAGATAAAATGATCAGGGCGGCACGGTGGTGTAGTGGTTAGCGCTGTCGCCTCACAGCAAGAAGGTCCTGGGTTCGAGCCCCGGGGCCGGCGAGGGCCTTTCTGTGTGGAGTTTGCATGTTTTCCCCGTGTCCGCATGGGTTTCCTCCGGGTGCTCCGGTTTCCCCCACAGTCCAAAGACATGCAGGTTAGGTTAACTGGTGACTCTAAATTGACCGTAGGTGTGAGTGTGAATGGTTGTCTGTGTCTATGTGTCAGCCCTGTGATGACCTGGCAACTTGTCCAGGGTGTACCCCGCCTTTCGCCCATAGTCAGCTGGGATAGGCTCCAGCTTGCCTGCGACCCTGTAGAAGGATAAAGCGGCTAGAGATAATGAGATGAGATGAGATAAAATGATCACTGCAAACACGAGCTGTTTTGGTTTTAGCCTCTGTTAGATCAGCTCTGCTGATGTTGTTCAGCCGCGCTCGTCTCCTCTCCGTACTAAGCCTCAGAGTTTCCTTGCCCTCTTTCCGAATCACGGACGGAATTCTAAAAAATCGGAACGTACCACGGTCACAAGTACTGTTGTGACCACGACCATAATACAGCACAAAGATATGGCAGAGCTAAAAGAACGCTTAAAGCAGTGGAAAAACAAAGAGAGTCGCACATGTGACTGTTTTTTATGGAATGTTGGAATGTGACTATGTTTTGTATGTGACTATGTTTTGTATGGAATGTCGTTATGTGACTATGTTTTGTATGTGACTATGTTTTGTATGGAATGTCGGAATGTGACTATGTTTTGTATGTGACTATGTTTTGTATGGAATGTCGGAAGGTGACTATGTTTTGTATGTGACTATGTTTTGTATGGAATGTCGGAATGTGACTAATACCCTGTCCACACTAGGGATTTTGTACCGATACGAAACTACTTTCGTACCGCAACACCTGTCCACACTAGCAACTATACCGGTACTGTAGCGGTATAACTGTATCGGTACGAAACCCACAAATGTATGGGTTTCATACCGGTACAGTATCGGTACTGTAGCGCTTCGCTGTAGTGTGGACAGATGAAGCGGCTCTGTATCGATACAAATATAATGCGCATGCGCAAAGTCACAAACCTCAGTCGATGTCTTCGCTGAATAAAATAGTGAAGAACGGAGATTCGTTTGTTTCTTTCTCAACTGCCTCGCGCGTTTTATACGATTCGACTGAATAAATGACCACCAGAAATACAGACTGTACACTGAAAACAAAAAGCACACACACGTTGTTTCATCCGTACGGAAGCCGAGAGAGGCCCTTCATATAATCCTTTTTTTAAATTCACCTTGTTATCCCGAGATAACGACATAATTCATTCAGGATCTCGAGAAAACAACACAATTAATTTGAGATCTCGAGAAAACAAAACCGTTATTTCGAGATCTCGAGAAAACAAAACAATTATTTCATGATCTCGAGTAAACAGCTGAGAAATGGTTCATTCAGGTGCGCCAAGAGACTTGTGATACGCTGACTTTGGGGCTATTTCTCATTCTGTATAGACGCAACTTTGGTCATTAGAATGTCTGGAATAATCGATCACCTAATAAGGCAATATTTTGATCAGGGGTTGACACAGGGAGAGATTGCATTAAGTCTTTTAATAAGGGATAATTTCAAAATTAGTCCGCGGCACCTCCGCAGAAGACTGGCCCGGCTTCGTCTCTACCGACGGAGATACAGTGATCCAGCTGAGATCATGAAATAATTGTTTTGTTTTCTCGAGATCTCGAAATAACGGATGCCTATATATTCTCGGTAGGAAGTTACTCGGTAACCACGGAAACACTTGCGCACGCGCATTTCAACTACCGTGAAAGAAAACCGCAAACATTTCTCGCTAGTGTGGACAGATGCACTAAACTGTACCGGCATACTTTGTATCGATACAGTTATACCATTTTCGTACCGGTTAAAATGTGGCGCTGATACATAAAATTATTAGAATCTCAGTCACATTATTTCAGGCTTCTGATATTTGAATGCTGTTTACAAGAATTTGGACTTATACAGTAGGACTATTTTATAATTATTCATCAAAGGTGAAGTGGTGCTACGCGCCGCGCCAGCTATCAGCTCACGTACGACTCGATTTCGTGGAATAACTGTTAAATATTTTCTCTGCTTTTTTTTTTCCCTGAATACAAACCTCTTATTTTCTTGTAGCATTTAATTTTGTGCTGGAAAACTACTGTTTGAAAACCTAAAATGTTTTTGTCCTGAATCGATAATGTAAAAATCCGTAAAAGTTTGTACTAAAAAATATACATTTGTGAATGACATCTTGTTTTTTTTTTTTGTGATCCTTTAAAGTATTTCATTTGAGTCTTGTGTTAATGGAGCAACTGCCAAGCCAAATTCCTTGGAAGTGGAATCGTGATTCAACAAAAATAAAAAAAACCTCATCTCATCTCGTTATCTCTAGCCGCTTTATCCTGTTCTACAGGGTCGCAGGCAAGCTGGATCCTATCCCAGCTGACTACGGGTGAAAGGCGGGGTACACCCTGGACAAGTCGCCAGGTCATCACAGGGCTGACACATAGACACAGACAACCATTCACACTCACATTCACACCTACGGTCAATTTAGAGTCACCAGTTAACCTAACCTGCATGTCTTTGGACTGTGGGGGAAACCGGAGCACCCGGAGGAAACCCATGCGGACACGGGGAGAACACGCAAACTCCGCACAAAAGGGCCCTCGCCGGCCGCTGGGGTCGAACCCACAACCTTTTTGCTGTGAGGTGACAGTGCTAACCACTACACCACCTTGCTGCCCCGTACTATTATTATTATTATTATTATATATATGGGGCGGCACAGTGGTGTAGTGGTTAGCACTGTTGCCTCATAGTAAGAAGGTCCTGGGTTCGAGCCCCGGGGCCGGCGAGGGCCTTTCTGTGTGGAGTTTGCATGTTCTCCCCGTGTCCGCGTGGGTTTCCTCCGGGTGCTCCGGTTTCCCCCACAGTCCAAAGACATGCAGGTTAGGTTAACTGGTGACTCTAAATTGAGCGTAGGTGTGAATGTGAGTGTGAATGGTTGTCTAATCTGTACTCTGCACTAATCTCTTTCTCCATGCTGGAAAGGACAGTCAGTGAGATGATTATGGTTTGGTGTGTAGGGTTAAATTCTGAGGTGTGTGTGTGTGTGTGTAACCCGAGCTCAGTGAAGTCCTGAGTGCTTTAATTCTCTTCCCCTCTGAAACACATGGCGCCTCCTTCCTGCGCTGTTTGTTTGCGGTCAGTTGATCCGGAGCGGAAATTCCTTTCCGTTTTTGTGAATGACAAACTGATTAACAATTCACGGCGCAGGCCCCGGTTTCCATCCGGCCCCGTTGCCAAGGCGACGGCCGCTCCGAGCCTTCCTATTGGTCAGCGTGCAATAATGTAGGCATTGAAACGCCGCGCCCTCGCCTCCATTCACTAACACACACACACAGAGAGAGAGAGAGGGAGAGAGAGAGAGGGAGGTAGGTTGGTTGGTTCACAGATGAAGCTTTGCGATACAGGAACAAAACACAGCACCGGTTGAACCGGAGACCAGAGCAGAAGAGACTCGACCGCACACACACACGCACGCACACACGCGCGCACCGAGCGCTCCGGGTTTTACGCACCGATCTGGATGCTCAGTCTGGCTTTTTCGTTTCTTGCTTTAAAATCAGAAAGGAAAGAAGAAGAAGAGGAGGAAAAAAAGCCCAAGCGGTGTTATATAACCGGAAGCGGAACGTCAGTGAGGCTGTAGCTTACTCACAGGCGCGCGTGAGTCATTGATAAACGCGCAGCTTTCCTGAGCGCAGTCGCATGAATGGACGGAACCGGAGCGGGTCTCCACTGCACACTTTAACCCAAAAACAAGCCGGATTTTTTTTGGTTTGTTTTCATTCCTTGATCAGGATCGAGATCCAGAGTGTGCCTTTTTATTTTTATTATTATTATTTATCATCATTATTATTATCAGCCTACTATTATAATTTTTACGCCGCACGCGCGGTCTATGCTCCGGCCTGGTGCTGAAACGCCGCGGCCTCTGGACTCTGCACGACGCTTCGCACCCGACACCGAAAGCCCGTACCGCACACCCCGATGCTCGATAAGTTCCGACCCGCGCAGCTCGACACGGTAATGGCGATCAGCAAGAGCGTGGCGTGGCTCCGGGAGCAGCTCGAGACGCGCCGCGAGCGCCTGCTCGTGATGGACTGCCGTGCGCGCGAGCTCTACGACTCGTCGCACGTCGAGGCGGCCATCAACGTGGCCATCCCGAGCCTCATGCTGCGGCGGCTCAAGAAGGGCAACCTGCCAGTCAAGTCCCTGCTCTCTGACGGACAGGACCGAGAGCGGTTCGCGCGGCGCTGCAGGACCGACACCATCGTGCTGTACGACGAGTGCAGCCGCGAGTGGAACGAGAACGTGGACGGCGGCTCGGTGCTCGGTTTACTGCTCCGGAGGATGAAGGATGAGGGGTACAAAGCCTTTTACCTCGAAGGTACGTAGAGCCCGGTGTACGACCCGAACTGTACAGTAGCAGCTACAGTTGTGTTTAAAGGCCTTGAGCAACCTTCCAGCACAACACTGACTTTGTGTTTGTTTGTTTGTTTGTCTTGCATAGGCTGCACTGAAAATGTATTTATAAATCATCATCATCATCATCATCAGCTTCTTAAAAACAAACAACAACAATCAGGGTGCATTCATCTCCATACACATGCTAATATAGTATGGTGTTTTTTTTTTAAGATCTAAAATAACTTTTATTTATTTATTTATTTATTTTACTGTGTGTGTTTACTCTCTGTAGACTCATTTGTATAAAGCACCACTACATATTTTTTGAATCAGTTTTCCTTTTAAAACGTCACATTATTTTATATAATAATAATAATAATAATAATAATAATAATAATAATGGCTTCAAAATAATAAAAAAAATGCACGTGCGTTGATGTGCACGCACTCTATAAATAAATAAACAAACAAACACATACATACATACATACATACATGGGCTGCAACTTTACTTTTTTCAAGGTTATTTTTTAAATGCCATTTTGTTGTTGTTGTTGTTTGTCCATTGACCTCGTCCTGCTTTAACCCCACAGGCGGTTTCAGTAAGTTCCAGTCCGAGTGTCCGGCGCTCTGTGAGACCAACCTGGACGGCTCGTGCGGCGGAAGTGGTTCTCCTACGTCACACGTGCTGGGCCTCGGTGGCCTGCGCATCAGCTCTGATTCATCGGACATCGAATCGGATGCGGATCGTGAGCCCGGCAGCGCCACCGACTCGGACGGCAGCCCGGCGTCGAACCCGCAGCCGTCCTTCCCTGTCGAGATCCTGCCACACCTGTACCTGGGCTGCGCCAAGGACTCCACCAACCTTGATGTGCTGGAGGAGTTCGGCATCAAGTACATCCTGAACGTGACCCCGAACCTGCCCAACCTTTTCGAGAACGCAGGAGAGTTCAAGTACAAACAGATCCCCATATCGGACCATTGGAGCCAGAACCTGTCTCAGTTCTTCCCAGAGGCCATCAGCTTCATCGGTGAGCAACTCTCTCACACACACACACACACACACACACACACACACACACACACACACACACACAAGTGTTTTTCCAGGGACCTTGATTAGAATCAGCCTAATGGGGACTTCAGTTTATCATTATCCACTCACCTCAAGAGCAAACGCAAGTCATCCAACAAATATGTTATAATGTAAGATATTCCAAAGATAAATAATAGCAATAATAATGACGTAGCAAAATAAGATTTGATGATGGCCATGTCTGAAAACGATAAGAATACAGACTGAAAAATAGCTCAGTGATCAGACATTATAAGGACTAGTCCATACGTCCTCGTAACCGCTAACTAACAATATGTAAATTACACGCCTTCTGTTAAACGGTGTAGATGTGTTTGAAACTTGATGTGGGTGGATATGTGGCTTCTGACACTGTACTGGATATTATATTTAAGAAAAAAAAACTGTGTTATAAGTCTGCAAACTGTACTGGCAGCCATTTTGAACTTTTTTTTTTAAATATAGTGTTAAATACACCCGTCCTGTAGCTCAGTACTGAATAAGCCGATGGTATTAGACTCCTCTGATTGAAGTGAGATGGTAAATGGTGGTCATATATAATAAAATATGGCATTTAGCAAAAAAATGTGTGTAAATCTGAAACTTTAATGGTTGAAAAAGAATCTCAGTGGCACCTTTGATTATATAAATTTGTCAAAAACCCAACCACCAGATTCTGAAACAGAGCAATTTGCCTTTTGTGTTTGTCGAGGTTTGTCGAGGTGTTTAGCCGAGCTCTGTGTGTGTGTGTGTGTGCATGTTAGAAAGGCTTATGACAGAACAGGAGATGAGGCGAGGTAATTTGAGCTCAACAGGAAGGAAGCGGCATTGAAAGTAATGTAGGACAGGGGCGGCGTTTTCGCCCACACAACGGGGCCCATTTACAGGGGGGGGAATGTTGACATCCTGCTCGCCATGACAGCGCGCCCCTGTGACTTCTACATTTACACGCCCCAAATGGTGCCATTGTCAAGTAACCTGGTGAGCGGAAGGATCATTCGATAAGCCATAATAGCCCATTTCCATGTCTGATTCCAGAGCAGAAAAATGGAAGATTTGTTTTCGTCCTCTGTCATGCACTGGAGAGCGAACTGAATGAGAGCTTTTTTTGTGTGTGCTCCAGCCGGGAGTCTAATGAATTCTGACACACGCCTCTCTCTCGGTCGCACGGTTAATGTATGCGTTTATGAGGACACTTTGCTTCAGCTGTGCGAGCTCACAATTTTTTTTGTGTGTGTGTGTGTGTGTGGGGGGGGGGGGGGGGGGGGTGATATCAAGATTTAGATCACATTAGTGTATGAACAGGTTTGATAACCAAATTCTTGCCTTCGTCTGTTTGCACTAAAACCTAACCAGATTTTTTTTTCTCTTTCCTTGTATAGACGAGGCTCGAGGTCAGAAGTGCGGTGTCCTCGTGCACTGCCTTGCCGGTATCAGCCGCTCTGTCACAGTGACTGTAGCCTACCTGATGCAGAAGCTCAACCTGTCCATGAACGATGCCTACGACATTGTAAAGATGAAAAAATCGAACATCTCGCCAAATTTCAACTTCATGGGCCAGCTGTTGGACTTTGAGCGCACGCTGGGACTTCAGAGCCCGTGCGACAACCGAGCTTCTGCGCCGTCGCAGCCGCTGTACTTCAGCACACCCACCAATCACAACGTCTTCCAGCTCGACCCGCTCGAGTCCACGTGAGACGACGAACGCGGCCGCGAAAGGTGCCTGACGATCCCAATGTGGCTTTCTGTCTTTTTTCCTCTCTCAAACAGAGGAGGGTTTTTCCCGGACGTTTTTGACGCAGCTGGCGCAAGATGCCAACTGTCGTGAGTTAGCCGATGACGCGCCAGTGCGCTTTGGCTTGAAGCAGAAAGGCAGCTGCTGTACCATTGGGACGGAGAAACGCAGCTCTGTATCTCTAAGACTCTCTAAGGTAGTTCCTGCTTTCTATCTTCGTACTCAAGCATGTGAAGTCTGTCAAAATGAGGAACTTCTGGTGTGCCAAAGAGACTGGAATCAGACAGTTAAAAAGAAATAAAAGTAAAGAGAGACTTGTTTTGTTTTATTTCTGTTTTTATTCTAGCACTTGCACCTTGACGTTTTTTTGGGTGTGCTCTTCTCCTTGTCTTCAGTGAAGACTTGCCTGTTTTTGGGGTTTAAACAAAATTACAAACACCCTCGTTGACGATGGCACAGTATCGTGTCCTCCAGTTTGTTTGTGTGGAGACACTTTTGAATCGTTTATACGTGTGTATATTAAGGTCATTATTATAGCCACAGTATACCTGTTACGAAAAAAAAAAACAGGTACCGAATCTTTTTTTGTTTTGTTTTTTTTGTCTTCTTTTTGTCATCTAAACTGAATATTGATCAATATTATCTGCGATAAATGCCAAAAAAGAATCTAGGTTTTGTGAGATCATAAATGTGTATATTGTAATATATTTCTTTTTCTTTGCTTTATGAACGAGCCTTTATCAGCCTTTTCTTCTGCATCCTTCTACCCTCTGAGAGTCACCTTGTTACCCCTTGCCTTAGGTCTTCTGTACATAGGAGTATCGTCATGCATTAACTTCTTCTCCAAGCAATTCCTCATCCAGCTTCTCCATCACCGGCTGTCAGAGCTATAAATTAACGGCGATATTCAGAAAGTATTGTTCAAACTCGTATCAGTATGTGTTCGAGTCGAGAATATGGCTGCATGCTCATGACGAATCTAGTACCAGGACGCCTTGATTATATATTTTTTTGTTTAATGTTGAGAACGATGGAAGATCGTAGTGGGTGGTGTTTGTTCCTTTGTATGTTTTTTTTTGTTTTGTTTTGGTTTTTTTTGGTGCGATTCGAGGTCTCTGAAATGTCGGCAATGCGGGAGACGTTTGTACGCCTCTGCTCTTCAGGGAAATTCTGTGAAATGCAATTTAGTCGTCTGATGTGGATTTAAATGGGAACCTGGTTCCCTCAAAGCAAAGGCCTGTTCTGAAGGAGGAAGGTTCCACTTTAGGACCCGTCCTTCCAAACCTACGAATGTAAAGAGATGATAAGTTATTAATAAATTGCTATTTTGTCTATTCAAACCTACTGATTTGCCTCTTTGTTTTGTTCTTTATCTGAAATCATAAACACTTGCTAAAGCAAGTTTAGCATCACGACTAAAATAAACTGATTTCCTAATTATCAAGAAAGATTCTAGTTAACAAGTTAACTATATATATATATGTGGAACAACAAGAAAATGCCAAGCTAACTCTGACTAGCCTCAGCTAGCTTAAAAGCTAACCTAAATATGATCAAAAGAATGTTATGGTTTATAAACCTCACAGTTTAACATAATTTCTAAAAATGAACAAATATACATTGAGTGATCAAGAAGGCTTCTAGCTAGCAAGGTAATACGGAAATAACTACTGTAGCTTTCTGGACTGCATTAAAATTTCTAGCTCACAGAAACTAGCCTCTGAACTAGCTTTAATTATCAAAAGAGTTTTATGGTTTATTTATGGTTTATATACACCTCAAAGTTAAGTCTCTAACTAACAAGCATTTTTTATACACTATATGGAACTAGATAGCTTTCTGGACAACAAGATCATTTCTAGCTAGCATTAACTAGCCATATAGTTAACAAGCTAACTAGCTACCAAAAGAGTTTTATCCCATACCTAATAAGTAGTTTTAAATAACTACTAAAAGTGAAAATATTTTAGCTAGCAAGTTAATATTAGTGGACAAAAGAGTTTATGGTTTAGCGCATTTTCTGGCTAACAGGAAAGTTTGCTAACAACTAGCCACTTACTTTGGTTATATAAACCATTTGAAACTCAGAAATATTAGCTTGTTAGGTCACTAGGTGGTTCGTGTTAGCATCTGGCTCTCTTTTTTTTTATCAGAAATCTTGCGAGTTTCTCAAAACTATGTGTTGACCAACAAGTGACGTAATTTATTTTGTTTTCCATTGAAGTATAAAATCCTAGCTTTTGGGTTTACACACACACACACACACACACACACACACACACACACACACACACACACACAAAGACATGTAGCATGACTATTTCCTGTCCTGAGGTGAAGTTCATTTGAGCTGACAGAACCTTGGACCAGACTGGGATTCGCAGGGGCGGCTGGGTAACAGGAATCGAGCCGCTCCTCGCCACTTCCTGTCTGGAGATCAGCGGCTCAGGACGCCTCCGCGCAGGAAGCAGGCAGAACGAGCCGCAGCCTGGGTCTGAGCTGGCTTAGCTGTGTGCTGATGTCAGAGATAATTCCAGTGTGGGAGCAGAAAAAAGATGGAGGGAAAGAAAAGGGAATTGTTTCTGACGGATAAACGGAGGAGTCATTTGAGTAAAAGCAACTGAGAGGCGGGAAAGCCGAAAGATACCAGGACACGATTCTGTTCTCGAGTTCCGCGGTTATATTTGTGATTTAGCGCTGTTCTCAAATCTGATTGGTCAGAAGGTGTTGATTCATTGTCTATAAGCTCAGACAGTAGTGCAGCTACAAATCGAACGTTTATACAGTATTAACATGCTCGCTCTGATAAGTTATTGTTTCTGTAGTAGCAAGAACACAGGGACTTGTGTGAGGAAAATAATCAAAGTGTAATAATAAACGTTTTTTTATTTTTTTTTTAATTGTTGGCTCATAAAGAAAACATGCAGGTTCACTGATATGGAGAAGTTTTCTGAAAGGAAAACATGTTTACTAAACATAGCTAAACAACATTTAAGTGGTTTGCTAACATGCTAACATTAACTAGCCATCTACAAGACTAGCTAGCTAACAAGATAACACTAGCATTAAAAAAAAAAAAATAGGTTGTTGATTTATATACTTAAAGGAATTACCTAGCTTTCTGGGCAAGATTTTACTTGAACATCATTAGTAAAAAAAAAAGTATATATATATATATATATATATATATATATATATATATATATACACACACTACTGTTCAAAAGTTTGGGGTCACCCAGACAATTTTGTGTTTTCCATGAAAAGTCACACTTTTATTTCCCACCATAAGTTGTAAAATGAATAGAAAATAGAGTCAAGACATTTTTCTGGCCATTTTGAGCATTTAATCGACCTCACAAATGTGATGCTCCAGAAACTCAATCTGCTCAAAGGAGGTCAGTTTTATAGCTTCTCTAAAGAGCTAAACTGTTTTCAGCTGTGCTAACATGATTGTGCAAGGGTTTTCTAATCATCCATTAGCCTTCTGAGGCAATGAGCAAACACATTGTACCATTAGAACACTGGAGTGAGAGTTGCTGGAAATGGGCCTCTATACACCTATGGAGATATTGCACCAAAAACCAGACATTTGCAGCTAGAATAGTCATTTACCACATTAGCAATGTATAGAGTGGATTTCTGATTAGTTTAAAATGATCTTCATTGAAAAGAACAGTGCTTTTCTTTCAAAAATAAGGACATTTCAAAGTGACCCCAAACTTTTGAACGGTAGTGTGTGTATAAGTTTATTCTAGTTTTTATTTTAGTAGCGGTGTTTAAACTTGAAAGCTTACTAATTCCTTGAGGAAACGTCGATCACAAATATTAGCTTGTTAGCTAGACTTAGTGTGAGTTTGAAACTATTGATCATTAGCATATTTTTCCTTTTTAGTCGTTATATTAAAATCGGGGCGGCACGGTGGTGTAGTGGTTAGCGCTGTCGCCTCACAGAAAGAAGGTCCTGGGTTCGAGCCCCGGGGCCGGCGAGGGCCTTTCTGTGCGGAGTTTGCATGTTCTCCCCGTGTCCGCGTGGGTTTCCTCCGGGTGCTCCGGTTTCCCCCACAGTCCAAAGACATGCAGGTTAGGTTAACTGGTGACTCTAAATTGAGCGTAGGTGTGAATGTGAGTGTGAATGGTTGTCTGTGTCTATGTGTCAGCCCTGTGATGACCTGGCGACTTGTCCAGGGTGTACCCCGCCTTTCGCCCGTAGTCAGCTGGGATAGGCTCCAGCTCGCCTGCGACCCTGTAGAAGGATAAAGTGGCTAGAGATAATGAGATGAGATATTAAAATCGAAAACTCTTCAGAAAGCCATGTAGCTAATAAACTAATGTTTATAATCAAAAATGTTTGTCTCATGGAGCTATTCTTCATGATGTAGCTTTCTGTACAAATTTTCTAGCAGGCTATTCATCACCACGGACACCGCTGACACTTGACCCTGGCTCAAATGTGTACGCTATCACTCCGAAAACCCAAGACGTGGCTAGTTCACTAAACTCGGAGGTTACTGGCTGCTGTGTGAATCAATTGAGCACCGTTTCAACAGGAAATATATCAACATACAGCTCACAGGTTGTTTCATGTGGACTTGAAATACAGTAATAAACTAATGGTAGTGTGTTATTTCCTGTCTCTGTTTCAGCAGGAAGTATATCCCACCCCAGCATGTCCACACTATACTTGGTGTGTGTGTTAATCCTGTGTGAAGGGTTTCAATCCCCATCATTCTCCTGTGACAGGCTGCCTCTGCCGAGGATTTGCTTGCACCCCCAGCAATTTCCGGTCTTGTGGCAGCTCGAGTTCCAGCACCTCAACACACACACACACACACACACACCAATGACTTCCAGCCTCCCCTGTTTGCCAGCTGTTCTGCACCCAAGTGCTAATGTTAGAATATACACTCACCGGCCACTTTATTAGGAACAGTCACACATCCACCTGCTGTTTGATGCGGTTCTCTAATCAGCCGATCCCTCAACAGCAGCACGATGCATCAAATCACGCAGATACAAATCAAGAGCTTCAGTTAATGTTCACAATGTTCAAACATCAGAATGGGAAAAATTGTGATCTCACAGTGAAGTGTGACTTTTTTTCACTGTGGTATGGGTGTTGGTTTGAGCCAGATGAGTATGAAGTTTGAGTATTTCAGAAACTGCTGATCTCCTGGAGTTTTCACACACAACAGTCTCTCGAGTTTACACAGAATGGTGCAAAAAACAAAAAACACTGAGTGAGTGAGTGAGTGAGTGAGCGACAGTTCTGTAGGTGGAAAAAAAACAAACGCCTTGTTGATAAGAGAGGGTCAGAGGAAAATGGACAGATATAATCACTCTTTACAACTGTGGTGAGCAGAAACGCATCTCAGCATGCAACAGCAGAAAGTAGAACACATTGGGTTCTACTCCTGCAGCCAAGAACAAGTTCCTATTAAAGTGGACGCTGAGTGTATGTTGCGTGTTAGACACGCTCAGTCATTCTGTTCCAAAAAAAAAGGATAGTATTTATCATATTGCCTTATCATATGTTACACCAGAGCGCTGCTGTTTAACTCTGGATCCTGATTGGTCAGAAGGTGTTGATTAATTTCCTAGATAGAACAGCATCTCTGATAGCCGTTAGCATGTTATATAGTAACGATAGTCAGTGAAAATGTTTAAATCACGTTTAATCATTGATATGGTGATATTTCTGTAAGATGTTTATTTAACGTTGATAGAAGGAAGGAGTCTCCAGTGTCAGAGGTAAAGCTGTATGTTTAAGTTTTTCCAGTGTTTCCAGATGCACAGGATTATATGAGCTCCATTAGACAGTGAAGGCTGTAATTATTGGCTGGGAGGCAGTGCGATAGAACGACTGGAACATGTTTTCACAGAGAGAAGGCCTCTCTCTCTCTCTCTCTCTCTCTCACACACACACACATCTGTCAGATCTTTAAAAAAAACCTCAACTTGTCTCATCTCCAATACAATCAAAGCACAAGGACTTCAAAGCAGCACCTGGGTTACATTGTGTCGTGTCTCCACTTCCTGTCTTCTGCCGTTTCCTCTAACCACACAGCTGGCCCGGAGTCAGTGTGCAGGGGATTATGGGAAGGCCAGGTGGGGCAGACAGTGTGGTGGGCGTAATGGAGGCTCTGCTATCACGCCGAGGAGCCGCGAGCCATCCTCCACACCACCCACAACACAGCCAGAGACAGACTGGAGACAGAGAGGGACTGAGAGACACAGAAAGACAAGCAAATGAAGAGATGGATGGAGTGACAGAGCAGAGACAGACAGAGACAGAATGAGATTTTCTGTCTATCTCCCTGTCTATCACATTTTGTGTCTCTCAGTCTTTCTTTGCCTCCATGTCTGTCTCTCCATCCATCACTTTCTGTCTGTCTCTGAGTC